>NW_020955206.1:280636-677917 GCF_003031625.1 Empidonax traillii
CCAAGGAGAGCAGTGCCACGGTGATCCCAAGTTTTCTCCTTCACTCTAAGATTAACACAAGCCAAAGCCCTTCTTTCCACTCCCTTTTAATCAAGACAAGGGATAAACCCTCCGTTCTTTACAAGTGGATTTTTCCCTTGAGAGAAGAGGAAAGTCAGGATGCTCTGGGGAAAGTGCATCATCCCATCGATTCAAAAGAAGCCGTGAGGATTCAAAGACGTGGGACATCCCAAGGGTCTCAAGCAGAGGGAAAATGATGTTATCCACAACAGGTACCTGCGCTTCCCAGGCTGGAGTTCTGTGGACACTGAGGCTCTGGAGCAGCAGGGAATAGAACCGGGCTGGGGGTCTCTCCCTTGTCCTTGTGTTGTTGGAGAAATTCCTTGTCTCAGAGGGAACCAAGTGCCTGTGCTGTGCTGGTAACTCTGCTCATGGGGATTGCTCCCTGTGTGTCCCCAGGGGGTGCAGCACAGGGACCAGGGCCATGAGAGTGGAGGTGACAGCAATGGGGCAGTTGCCTGTGGCCACCTCTGCCCCCACGTGCCCTCCAGAGCACCCGGAGTGATGCCACCCAACCCCTCCACAAAAGCAGAAGCTCCCAAGGGCTTTGCATGGCCGTATCCTGATTTTCCAGAGAAGCAAATCTGAAGTCACTGGAGTTGCTCTCTGCACCAAGTTCCTGTGCTGGAGCCTGTCTCATACTTCAAAGGGAAAGGTGAAGGCTCCAGGAGAACCTCCTCCAAGCCTTGCCCTCCCTGTGCCACTGGGCAGGAGCTGCCCACGCTCCAGGATGAGTTGAGCAGTGCCACATCCCTGCAGAGTGATGCCATTCCTTAGGGAAGTCCTTGTGATTCCAGTCACTGCAGCCATCCCGGCTTGTGGGCACCAGTGATGCCAGAGGATGGTGGGCAAGGGGACAAGGGCTTCAGGATGGCACCAGGATGAAGGTCTCCATCCTCTTAACAAGTGTCCCCTGTCCAGATAAAGGTGAGTGTGCTCTGGAGGTGGCAACCATAAAAATTCAAGGGGATCCTCAGCAGGTCTTGGGAAGACAGAGGCTGGAAAGGTGAGGGAGCATCCCCAGGCACAGCAAAGAGTGGCAGAATGAAAAATTCTGGTAATTCCCAGGTGATGAAAGCAATTCCCACAGCGAGGTGAGCTGGGCTCTGTGACGTAGGATATGTTTAAAAGCAGGTTGGGAAAAGCAGCTGCATTTCTCTTCTTAGAGGGAATTCCTGACCTTTGCCTGTTTTCCGTGCCTCTCTTGCAAGGATCTATGTTTTGCTGGCTAAGCCACACTGCACAGCCCGAAAGATCCATCTTAGGGAGGGCACAGGAGTCATGTAAGGTCGAAACCACCCACTGCAGAACTCAGGGGACAGCTCCCCTCCTCCAACCCCAAATCCCACCCTCCCCTTTCCACAGCCATCAGCACCACTGGAAGGTGAGAGCCTGTAACATAGCCCTGAGACAACAAACCAGCCCTGGCACACACACTTTTCCTTGCAGCATGTCCCCAGATCCTGATAGATCATGGGATCACAACATGCCAGGAGAGCCTGGAAACACCTCTGAAGATGAGCTCGGAGAGACAGATGTCTGCCCGTGGACAGGCTGCCTGTACAGTTACAGTTACTGCCTTATACAGTGCCATAGAACAACAGGTGAGAGCAGAAATAAATCTACCTGCAGTTGTTAAATGCCTTTGCTCAACCAGTTGCTTTCAGCCCTTCCACCAACAGCATGGCTATCCTGAGAAAGCTGCTGTGGAAACAGGACGTTGGATAAAACTACTCATTTTTCAGAGGTTTGCAGAATAAATGTTAGTTTTGTGCTTGCTTGATATTCCCTTGAACCTCAGCAACAGGATGAGCACCTCTGAAAGTGATTCCCAGCTTTGGCTGGAGACCAGGCATCTCCCTGGGATCACTGAGCGATTCCCTGCAGGGGGAAATCGGTGCAATAGAAGTAAGGAATGGTTTGGGTTGGAAGGGATCTTAAAACTCATCTCATTCTACCCCCTGCCATGGGCAGGGACACCTTCCACTAGACCAGGCTGCTCCAAGCTCCATTCAGCTTGGCCTTGGACACTTCCAGGGAAGGGGCAGCCGCAGCTTCTCTGGGCAGCCTGTGCCGGGGCATCACCAAAATAACCCCTGAGCAACCCATTTCTCGAGGATCTGCATAAAAAACCAGCATCAAACAGCACTGCAACAACACCCTTCCTTCAACACCTGGACTTCCCTCTCTCATAGTTGATATGGGGTCAAGGCTTGATGGCCTATAACAAGGCAAAAGCTCCAGCCCAAAATTCCCAGAAAAAGAGCACACGGCATCGGAAATGTCCCGTAACTGAGCATTAAACCCCAGCCTTAAGGACAGGAATGTGTAAATCCCAGCTTGTCCCTCCTACTATCCAGCAGCCAGGGAAAGGCACGTTATTTGAAAGCATCATAAATATTATGGGATCCATAATCTCCAAGGGCAGATCTGATGGGTGGATTCTGTCATCTAGGAAGGAGCAGGAGCAGCAGCCACACAACGCCTGACTCACCCGCCGGAGATGCTGAGAATCAGCTGCAGTTCCCCTGTTTTCATAATCTCCTATATTTTATTTGCTTAAGGTTGTTGGTAACTGTTGCTTAGTAGTGGGCCATGGGCCCTTTAACACCTTTCTGCTCCAAGCACACCAGCCAAAGTGGATGCTGGAGGATCCAAGAGGGTTTAAAGCCCTTGGGAGGCCACGGGAAGCTCCTGCTGGCTGATTTTTGGGTCTCTGAGTGCTACAACCCCCCAAAAAACATGCAGCAAAAATCAGAACAGCACAACCAGTGACTGGTACATCTGCATGGGATGCACAAACAGCCAATTATGGTGCAACATGAGATGAAATGGGGCTTGGGACACAGACAAAATCCATGGCATTGGTGGGATGAAGCACATTCCAGGTTCATCGCCCTCTGAAGGCAGCCAGAGCTAACCCGACAGCCAGGCTTTGCCACCCACAGCTGGCCATATCTGAACCTGGTTTATGGAGCACGGAGATCAAACCATAGCCACATAAAAAAAGAGGAACTGGGAATTTTAGGTTACTTCCTGGGCAGCTTGGTACAGCCACAAGCCTGGCTGCTGGCAGGGCACACAAGCTGAGTCCCCATCTCATAATTTTAAAAGATTTGGGGAGTCTCAGGGTCACCCTGAGAGCTGGGAGCAGGAGTATGGCTGAGAAGGCTGCACAGAGGCAGGTTGCAGAGCCCAGACCTCACCAAGGGCCAGAGAATCCCAGAATCCCAAATGGTTTGGGTTGGAAGGAACTGTAAATCTCATCTCGCTCCACCCTCTGCCATGTGCAGGGACACCTTCCATGCCCTGCCCAACCTGGCCTTGGTCACTTCCAGGGATGAGGCAGCCCCAACTTCTGTAGGCAACCTGTGCCAGGGCCTTTCCACCCTCACAGGGAGGACTTCCCAATATCTGACCCACCTCTGCCTGCAGCCAAAGTTGCTGAGATGCCACCCCAATGTGCAATGCACATGGACCAAGGTGCATTTCCCAGGAGCCCAGAGCTCTTGAAAAGGGACAAACCTCTCAGGAAGATGGTCCCTTGGGCATGGCAGGTGGACACCAAGCTGTACCCCAGGGATGGGGTTTGCAGGGCTCTGCTTTGGGACAGATGTGTTGTTTTTAGAGTAACTTTCATTTTTTAGATATGAGGAAACCAGATGCTTCTGATGTCGAATTAAAGAGATAATGGTGTTGCCAATCCTGCTGGGAGTCCTAGGCCCAAAAAATTCTGTTACTGTTGATATCACATTAACCCCCATATGGATAAAATCAAGGGATTTTGCTTTTTAAGGACGCGTATTTGCAGTGAGGAGCGGGGTATTCCAGGAGATCACATAAACCAGGAGCTGGGTGTCTGCCTGCCTCGAAATACGCTCTCAGTGCCACAAGCTTGGACACTTCTGCGAAAGGAAAATTAAAATACCATGAGGAAAAAGCGCAAAATTTGGGACCAGACCTGCAGCCAGGCTGAGGATCTGCCCAGCGCTGAGCTCGAGGCAGGGCTTGAGTCACCAGCTCATTTCTAACCACTGGAAAGTGATATGTGCTCATCTTAGCCCAGGAATAATCCCAGAACTCATCATCTTGAACGGGTTAACCTCATTTGTTTAGGAGCAAAACCTCTACTGCATATTTTTCTTCCATTTCTGATAAACAAAAATGCATGTTTTCATGGTGGGACTTCTTATAAATTAAACAGCACTGGCGAGTCATCGGCTCCAGTGTGGATTTGTCCGCGCAAGAGTTACCGGGTTTAGCCTTAAGGAAAGGGCTTAACTAAAACTTCACTCTGTCCTAAGTTTCTAAATAATTCCAAGAAAGCCATTTTTTACACAAAAGGTAGGACCTGTGAGGCACCGATGCACAGGCTCCAAGGGAAAGGATGACAAAACCTTCACACAGTTTCTCTGCAAAATCCCAGAAGAGTGAACAGTATTTTTTAATGCTACTAAAACTGCCCACATATTTCTCAAAGTGAGTCTAAGAGGCAGCTGGTCCTGCCGTGCTCACTCCGAGCAGCTCCGTACCTGGACCCTGCAGGACTCACTGGGGCATCACCATCCCCGGACCCCGCTCCCAAACTTTCCAGCTGCAGAGCCATCAGGGAACACCGCCGTGCTTCCAGAAACACCCCCCTCTCCCCACACCCAGAATTGCCACGATCCAACCGCTGGCAATGCAGAAAAACCCGAGGGATTTTCCAAGAGAATAAGGGATTTTCCAAGAGAATAAGGGATTTTCCAAGAGAATGCCCTCACCTTTCCCGCGGAGCCAGGAGCTGCCCTTTGCTGTCTTTCTAGTCTCTCACTGCACTATCTCCAGTCTTCCCGCAGCTCCCGCCGAGCTGGAAATATCATTAAGCTCCAGTGAAGCACAAAAAAAATCCCAGGGAAAGCGTTGCAATATCCAAAGGGAGGGGAGCGAAGGCGTCGGGATGGCCAAGCCCCGGGTCCCTGCGAGCCCTGCTCCACCTGCATGCACCTCGCCAGGGTCCGGCGCTGGTCCGGCGTGGAGCAGGCATGGATACTCCTCTGGTGTGTGCTGATGACTTCACTTCATTAGCATGCTTCTGATAGTTCTCTCTGACTGTCTTTTTTACTGACTTTAAGGCTCTGCTAATCAAAATACTGTAGTGTTTAACTATTTCCTGACTCCGGGGTTTTGGAAGATGAAAATCTGCGGGACAGCGAAACCCGAGCTGGAGCCACTGGGTCAGCCTCCATCCCACAGCAATTCCTGCTGTCAGGATTTGCAGGTCAGGACTCTGAGCACGTTCCAGTTTTATCTACTTAACGAGGGTGAAATGCTCCGAGCTGTGCCGGACCTTTCAGCGCCGACAGAGGCAAAGGGAAAGCAGGGATGAGATTCCTCCCCTTCCATAACTGTTACATTTAGAGACAGCTCGGGCAGAGGGTGAAGCAGTTCATGCACTTATTAACCTGTGACACAGCATCCTTTCCAGATGGGATGGTGTGATTCCAGGTCGGATGGGGCTTGGAGCAACCTGGTCCGGTGGGAGATGTCCCTCCCCATGGCAGGGGGTGGAATAAGATGATTTTTAAGGTCCCTTCTAACCCAAACCAGTCTATGATTATGTGACCCAGCCAGTTCCCATGTGATGCCAACTTCCATAAGTGTCACTGCTGCCTTCACCCTCTTCCTCACCTGCTTAGGGAGCAGAGCTGCTTTTAAGAGGTGAATCCGCCTCTGGGTGGAAAAGGCAAAGCAAAGCATGGAAAAACAAACAATTCCTCTGTGAGCACACCCAGAGTATGTGACAGGGACAGGGACACTGCCCAGGGCTCCCAGGTGCCAGCCTCCTGCCTCTCCTTTTCCGGCTGCTTCCGAGTCCATGTCAGGTTTTACGTTAACAAAGAAAAACAGGAGTGGATTTTGCAACAGTGGGATAGGAAAAAAAAATAATTAAAGAGAGGGGCTGCATTAATGTATGCGCAGTTTTCCCTGGGTGTGGGTACCTGGTTGGCACCCACAGGAGGGCACCCATGAATTCCCTCCCATGATGATGGGTAACGGTGCTTCGGGGCACACGTGTGTGTCTATCAGTGTGTGCGCACACATGTGGCCCCGGTCACTCCAGCACACGCAGATGTCACACCAAGCACATGTATGTGCACGTCCACAGGGTGGGAACGCCGGGTTTAACTGTTTGGGTCCCTGCTCTGAGCACCAACCCCATCCCCTCAGAACAGCCACGCCGGCTCTTACCCAATTAACACCGCTGGGAAACTGGCCCCAAAGAGCCATTAATCACGGGCTGCGGTGGGGTTTGGGAGCCGAGGCCGAGGCTGCAGGAGCAGGAGCAGCTGTGGGGTCTGTCGGGCTGCAGGCCTGATTCATCCCCAGCAAAATGAGGTCAGGAGCAGATGAGTCTCCGAACATTCATTTCTTCGCACAGGAGGTGACCCACATTTTTTACTCCTGATTCACAGCTCAGCTGCAGACATGTCTATCTTTAGCCCCAGAGAGAGACGCGCAGAGGCCGAGGGCCCCTCTGCAAGAGCAGTGAGGTCCAGGCTTCGGAGGGCTAGGTTTTTATGGTTATATATTTATACACCTTCCCTGCTTCCTACAGTGTCTCTCGAGGAGAGCGGGATGAGCGCCCAGCGCAGGTTTGATGCACTAACCTGGAGAATCACAGAATCATTAAGGTTGGAAAAGACCTCTAAGATCATCGAGTCCAGCCATTAACACAGCACAAAGTTCCAGTCAGGCTTCAGGATGCACCCACTGGGTGCCCACCCAGCCAGAGCTGATTGCAACCCATGTTGGGACCCACTGGAAATGGCACCAGCTGCAGAGGGGAGGGGATTTCCAAAACCATTTTGCTGAATGGGTTGATGGGACCAAGAAGCCACCACCCTGCAGCGACCCATGAGATGGGGGCCTGTCTTTGCCCAGTCATCATGTCCCCCTCGAGAAGACGGGGGTCTGTTTATGCTGATAAGGGCAGAAGATGCTAAACAAATCTGTTCCCTGTTCCAGCTGCTCCCAGTGAAACTCCCAGGCACTTTCTCGTGCTGTGGAAGAAACTCTTGCGGTCGTGGCCATGTCCAGCACCCCGAGCACAGTTGCACAAATGATAACATTTTAGCAATGTTTATCCTTCCCCTTCAGGATGGGTTTTTTTGGTTTTAATCTGTTTTCAGAGCTCTAAAGCACATGTTTACTTTTGTGATGAGTAAAGGCTACAGTGCTGGTGCGGGGGAGCCTCCAGTGCTGGTGTGAGGTTTAAAGGGCTTGGACTAAAAATGGATTTTCTTTCCTTTTTCTATTTTCTTTTTTTTTTTTTTTTTTTTTAGCAAGGCCACAACGCAGCAAAACACCCATCCCTGGGATGGTTTTACATGTTACATGAAGGCAATGCAAATAAACAAGAGGGTTGCTCCTTGCAACCACAACCACCCTCCTTGGGCAGAGCCTTGGAGAGAGACATGGAATTATAGTTGGTCCTAAACAGTCCCAATTCAGATCTGCAACCTGCCACCTGAAGACAGTATTTGGTATCCAGAGTCAGCACCCAACTTTGTGCCTTTTAAGCCAGACACTGGCACAAATCTCCTGCCACCAACCTCCTTAAAAACCAAGTGGTCTCCAGGAGAACTGAGTCAGGTTCCTCATCAGAAACCTGAACAGTGTTTTCTGGACCCTCAAAATCATGTCAAATCATGCTTAGAAGAGATTAGGACAGATCTCCCAGCATCCTGAGATCTTCTTCCACTGCCAAGCACCAGCCACTGGTGACACCTTCATCCTACTGGGATGGATGGAGGGGGTTTGTCCACTGGATTTGCTGCAGGTGGGAACATCCCATTGGAGACCACACTGGCACTCTCCCTTACATCCTACAAACCCATAAATATCCTCCTCTCACAGTGGCAATGGCTCTGCTGAGATCACAAAATCAGATATATCATCACCATAACCTGAATTCCTCTCACAGGTTTGAGTGGCCTCCCCTTGCAATCACACAGTTCACAACAACTCCTTTCCCTAAAGTCAAGAAACCCCAAGAAACCCCAAGAAATGCTGCTTAAACCAGGGGTGTCAGATCAAAAAGGTGTCTTCCAACCCAAACTATTCTCAGATTCCATATAACCAGGGGGAGAAAGCACATGCACCAATGACACCATGCTGACACCCCACCAATTCCCGGATCAGGCAGGTTGGGATGGGTGGGTGCTCTCCATCTATCCCTCCCTTCCCTTCCCAGCTATACCATGGAATGTGACTCAACCATTTCATAACAAACACAAGTTGGGTAAAATTGAGGGAATGAAAGAAAAAAAAAAAAAGGGCAGCAGCAGCAGCACATGCTTTCTTAAAAAATAAACATATAAAAATGTTAATTAAATCATGCTTTTCGACAGAAAATGATGGGAAAATACTTTCACACAATGCTCAAATCAACACAGTTTGCTTTTTTTAAACATCTCCTTGCAGCCAAAGGGATGCAAAGACCAGGAGGGATGTGGGGTGTGAGTGCTGTGGATCCAAGGGAGCCACTTTCTGCCGCAGGGAAGCATCTTCAGAGGATGCCAAATGACTTAACGTGCCACGAATGTTGCTCTAAATGAGTCTGTGGTAAACAGAGATATGAGACCCAGATGTTTGATACTGGCCTCTAATTTTGTGCGGCCACAGCCTCCCAGTTGCACTTGAAAACCTCAGTGGGGAAGTAAGAAGTTTGGGGGTGTCTCACCTGGGAGCTTCATCCCTTCGAATAGGGCCCGAGTGAAAACCCAGCCTTAAAATTTGGGGTAAATAACCCCACAAACAGGCAAGAAGACACCTGGGAGGTGGTCAAGGGTTTCTGCAGTGTCTGGTTGTTCCCTCTGCATGAGCTTGAGCACTTTGGGGCTGAAAGCCTTTCCAGGGTCTTGGTGCACATCCATCCCTTTCCCTAACACACATCAGCTGTCCTTCCCCAGGGACAACTGTCTTCCAGGGTCTCCCTGTAAGGCGAGCCCACCTTGCAGAGGGGTCTTGGTTTCATTGCTTCTTCTGCATCCCACCATCTCTGCCAGAGCTCTGCAACGGTGCCAGTGCCAGGAATTAAAAGAAGGGTTCATGCCATCCAAAAATTTTTGGAATAAATCCTGACTGGCTGCAGGAGACACCACACAGCTTGTTTTCCTTATGTCTCTTTTCAGTCCTGGAGACCACAGCTGGCTGCAGGGGAGCTATGAGCCCAGGCTTTTCTCATTCCTAAAGCTGGGAAATGAAGGATGCTGGGTCCCTCCTGGACACAACATCTGTCCCAGCAACACTAATGTCCTATCTCGGAGGGAGAAGGGCAGGCATGGGAGGACAGAAGCAAATTCCTCTGCAGCCACTCATCACTTGTAATGACTTTATGGTCTAGTCATTCCTGCAGAAATCCTTTCTGTGGCATTACTCAGCTGCTGGGGAAGCTTTTGGTGTCAGGCTTCCCTCCTTCCCTTGCTTAATATCCATGACCAAAATATCTCATCTCCTTCTCTAGAGGAACCCACTAAGAGCTGCTGTGCTTCTTTCTTCCTGGAAAGGACTGTCAGGCATTGGAAGGGGCTGCTCAGGGAGGTGGTGGAGTCCCAGTCCCTGGAGGTGTCCAAGGAAGGCCTGGATGTGGCACTCAGTGCTCTGGGCTGGGTGACAAGGCGAGGATCGGGCACAGGTTGGACTTGACGGTGTGGGAGAGCTTTTCCAACCTCAGCGATTCTGTGATTCTACATCTGCAAAGGTCACACACAGGTGTTTGCTGACTATCAACCCTCCCACCTCACCCCAAGCCCACCTTCTTGTTTTACAGCTGGGAAGCACCCGGTGGGGTGGGGAAGGCTCGGTTGGCTTTGTGTGACTCCTTGTTGCTCTCCAGCAGCTCTGCCCTTCCTAAAGTGCTTCTGGTGGCAAAGCACCAGGGACACCCACGGAGCATGGCCGGGCTGGGCTATGGGTGGTAAGCTCAGCTCCAGCTGCTGGCTGGCACTGCTTCCATCCCATTGCTATTTAAAGGCTTGAGAATTCATGGAAAAAAACAACCCAGGGATGTGCACAACAGCAGGAGCAGAAAGGGCACGTCTGGCACCATTAATGGGCTCTGACGCTTCCAGCAGCCACATTGTGCTGATTTCCTGGGATTCTCTGAGGGCCTCCTTGTGCTCTCTGAGAGAACAGCCCTCGCTGAGCCGCCCTGAAAAGTGACTCCTTTTAAACCTGGTAATGAATTAGCTGAACAATAGACTAACAAGATCCCATGGATGGGCTCCAAGGTCCCACGGATGGGCTCCAGCCTGCACCAAAAGCAGAACGGTGATGAAAAGCCAAAGGAAAAGGGACATGGAAGGAACAGGCTTCCTTAAAACCCACCAGTCACTGTGCACAGGCTTCTCCAGCAATGAGGAGGCACTTCGTGGCCTCTGTGTTGTGGGGACATGCTTTGGGTTGGTATTGAAGTGGCCTGGGTCAGACAAAAGTATTCTGACAATAATGCTCTGAGGTCAGGAATTAAATCTGAACCAAGAGCTGGAACTGGCCCAGCAGGATAATGTGACGTGTGAGAGCTTGCAGGCTCCCAGCTGCTGGGAGAGAGCCATCCGTGCCACCCTCCCCAGAGCTTTCCCTCCACCCTTTTGGAGAAAGTTCATTCCAGTTCTCATCCTCACAAGCCCACCAACTGGTGCTGTCATTCCAGAGCAGACAGAGCCTGGCTGTGCTGCCTCCACCCTTCGTCTGTTCTCCCAACGCTTGGAGTGATGGCAAGATCCTCCAACACGACGCCATGGTGAGCTTGGGCAACATGGAGCTGCCTTCCAGAGCATGGAAGAGATTTGTGCCATGGAGCCAGAGCCCTGAAAGCATACAGGGAGTCCATCACCAAGACGCTGAGCTTTGCTTCTCCAAGAAAACCCTTGTGCAAACACACCAAGAGTTCCAACACTCATCCGAGCAGAGATTTGCTCCTCCAGCAATGCAGAGAAGAGTGGCTTGGAGCATCTCACCACACATTCCCATGTACCCCAGGACCCTCATCCCAAAGACAGGAACTCCAGAGGCCAGAGCTGACCTCAATGAACAGTCCTCCCATCCAGCCTCTTCCTCCTCCCTGTCTCGGAGAGACTTTCTTGAGGAACATTTCTGGCAGCAACTCCCTTCTCACCACACGTAGCCCTGATGAGGGTTTGCAGCCCCAGTTGCTGACCCCAATTTCACCAGAGGGTCTCCCAGGCAGCCCCACTGTGCTTCCAAAACAAGCCTCCCTGTGATAAGCTCCACAGCCAGTGTGTGTCTCCAGCTCTAACGCAGCCAGGAGCCAGGAAAACTGTCAACATCAAAGACAAGATCCATACATCCAGTAACTCGAGACAGCAGGGGGGAGGAACAGCCCCCAAAATCGGGCAGAGAAGCGTCAAGCTGCATTTGTAGGAGCAGAGTTTTGTTGACACCATTTCTGCCAAGGGGAGAGGGCCGAGGGAACGAGCAGAGGCCCCTGGGACAGTACAGAGGGTCACCAGGAAAAATGCAGCTGCCGTGAACAGCCAAGAGAGCAAAGGACACGATGGGAAACGCTTCCAAACGGCTTCAGAAGCGAAGATACAGCGCTTCACCCCAGACAAAAGTAAACAAGCCCCATGAAGGGACAGATCCAGCCCCTTCCCAGGATGCTGCCATTGGCCAAACATCTCCAAATCCTTCACTGGGGGGCTGAGAAAGGACAGGATTAACCAAGACCCAGCCAGGTCAAGTCAATTTTCCCAGACCCCACACATTTGCACAGACCAATTTTCTTTAGATATCCGTCACTCTTTGGAAGATGGAAAGCCCTTTTTTCCCCCCCTTTGCCATGCCAGGGTTTCTTTTCTCCCATCAACTAAGCAGCTTGTTGCTGCAGGGATGCTGCTCAAGGTTGGCTGGAAATTCTCCAGTCTGGGATAGGGGAAAGCTTAGAAAAATTGTATGTTTTGTTTTGCACAATATAGTTCTATATTGGCTTTGTTTATTTTATTTTATTTTATTTTGGCTTTATTTCAAATTTTATTTCAAATTTTATTTTATTGCATTTGATTTTATTCTATTTTATTCTATTTTTTAGTTATTTATTGTTTTGTTGGAGGGTTATTTTTGATGATTTGCAGAGTGGGAGTGAGGAGCAATTTTTTTTCACAGTCTCAGAGAAGAGTGAAGAGAATTTGCAAACACCTGCAGCCAAATTATCTCTTTCCCAGCAAAATGAACAAAATTCCCTCCCCCATCCTGCTTACCCAAACTCCCATCATGCTTATAAATGTCTTTATCATTAAAATACCAGTTTCAAGGGGTGACACAGGAGCAGCTCTGGGACCCAGCACAACCCCTGGGAGATGCCAGTCCCTGGCCAAACCCAGCACAGCCCAATAAACCATCAGAGATTTGCTGTTCCTAACAAGTCCTGCTTTATGAAGTCCTGTTCCCATGGAGAAAGGTGACTTTTCCAGCACAAGAACCACATTCGGCACTTCACCAACCCCAACACCCAGTAAATCATCCCAGTCTCAGGTGGGGGGATGGAAAAACAACTAATTTCTTTGGTTCACTGCAAATTCCAGTGAAGCTGGAGGGGGGAAGCACTTTGAGGTCAGCTCAGAGCAAAAACTGGAGGCTGAATGAGCTGAAAAGCCGTGGGAAAAACCCTGTTTTGGGGGAAAGAGGAACCTCCTCCAGGCCAAATCCATCTCATTGTGGCATTTTGAACTTTGCAAAGGAAACCAATGGTGCTCCCATTCCCAAACGGGAGTTTGAAACATGTTGTGATACGCCAGGTATTTTGGGATGTTTTCCCCTTCAGTGCCTGATGTAAGCGGTGCAGGATCTGTGCTGTGTCCTTCCTTTTCCCTTCTAGAAAAACTGTTCTGACCAAAATTTCCCTTCCATTTACACTGTTAAGGGACAGGCTAGATTTCTCAGGACTCTCATCTTTCCCTTTGTTTTGTTTCCCAGGGATTTCTCCATCCCCTGTCTTAGCTCCTGGCGTTGGGGCACAATAATATCCTCCCGGCAGCCAGAGAGACGTGATCTTAAAACAACAACAACACAGGGAGCACCTCAGTTTCCATCTCTGCACTCTGAGATCCACTCTGTTTGAAGGAAAAGAGGCCCTGATGTCACCTAGCCCCAGCTTTGCAAGGCCGTAGCACTAACTGGTTGCAAAATTCCTCCTGGAGTCCTGAGAGCCAGTCACGGGATCAGAGCACCGTGGGTGCCAGAGAAAGACTCCAGCATCAATACTTTGGGAAAAGCCAACTTTCGTGGTTTCTACATTCCAGCAAAGACCCGCACAGCATTAACAACTCTTTATAACCATGATGTGCTGGGAAATTCTGTCTTCTCCAGGTGGAAAATGCCACTGTGCAGGCAAAGTGCATCCAAAAGCATCACTCCTGTATCCCGGCACATTCCATCACTGTTTGATAGAGCCTGGATGGGCTCAGACCTTGAAGAAAAGTCACCTCTGACCACTTTCAAAACCCAAGGGCTGCGTTTTCCCTCCCCTTCCTCTTTTTCTGGCAGCTTTAACATCTACTCCTGTTAAAAACAAAGGAAATTACATTAAAAAGGAGCGTGTTAAAAGAGCTTGAAGGGCCTGACTTGAGCTGACACCTACGGCTACAACACGTTTTGCCAGAGTGTGAATCATGCACACGTTATCAGCCAACATGGGAGATTTCCATGATCCAGTCTGGAGTAGTTCAGGGCTGCTGGGCTGTTTGGAGAGAGCTTGGCACAATCCCCTTGGCTCCTCTCCCACTGGTGGTATCATTTCATTTAAAAGCCTTCGACTATTGTCGGAGCAAGAGAAATCAAGGGAAGGGGAAAAGGGAGGAAAAAAAGGCATTTTTTGTTGCTGGCCCAAGCTGTAAAATAAAAATCTTTCAGAACAATGTGGAGAAAATGTGGTTTTTAAATATATTTGTCTTCGTTCACCAACCATAGAGAGAAGGGTGTTTATTTATGGGCTTATTAACCAGTAAGGAAGGAGGAATTTGATGGTTCCTCAGGTGGCATCTTGGCCCATTGTTTTCAGAAGCCTTCAAATTCATTGGGACCCATGGAGAAGTTAAGTTCCCCTCCATGCACGATCCCAAAAAGCTGCTCTCCTCTAAGTACACCCAAACTTTCCAGGTCTTCTCCTTGCTCGCCCACATCCACACTGCTCAAGCAGATCTTCCCCGTTTTCCTGCCAGCTTGGATTGAGCTCGCAGGAGAAATCCAGCCAAAAAAAGCCATTTCTGGGATATTTTTTAAAGGTTTGGTTTGGAATTTTTGCTCCTTTCTGACAGATGAAACAGGAACGCCGCCGAGGGAAAACTCGCTGTTCTGAGCTGGGTCAGAACAGTTGATTTCTAATAAAAATGTAACTATTTTCCAATTTTACAAAGGAAATGAAAATGTGAAGTTTGGTCAGATGAGGCATTTCCACTAACAAATCCCACCTAACCTGGCCTCATGGGAAAGCCTTAGTGGGTTTATGGGGTGGGAGATGAGGGTCTGTTCCCTCCCCTGAGAAGAGGACATTGCCCACCACACTCTAAAAAATGCCAGGTTTAGATGGACTCTGAGTCCTTTTGGAAGCTGAGGCCAATTTTGCATCCTCTGCTGCTTGGTTATTTTATTCCTAATAAATATTCCCTCCTCACAAGCCCTCTTCCCCTACAAGAAGCCATATGCCATAACGACTGGGCTGGACACAGGGGATCTAAAGCAACTCCTCAGTTTTACAAGGCAGCAGCCAAATCCAAGACCACTGCCCTCATTTCCTTGGATTTTTTTTTTTTTCTCCAGAAATAAAGAATATTTGAACCATACAAAGATTAGACGCTCATCCCAAGCAACCGGATGTCATTTCATTTGGAGCACTGCTGCCATTGGCCACATCTCCATATAGGTACCAACTGCAGGCTGCTGGAAAATCCTACCTTCCCCTTCCCCAGGGGCAAACCAGTCCCAGTCACCACCGGAAATACCACCAGGGGAATATTTGGAATCAATATTTGTCTGCTAAGACACGTGGATACAGTCTTCCCTGTGAGGGTGGCGGGGCCATGGCACAGGTTGCTCAGAGAAGCTGTGGCTGCCCCATCCCTGGAAGAGTCCAAGGCCAGATTGGACAGGGCTTAGAGACACCTGCTGTAGTGGAATGTGGAACAAGATGGGCTTTAAGGTCCCTTCCAACCCAAACCATTCCATGATCCTATGATTCTATGGCTCCCCCATCCGTGGACCAGGCAAAGGTTTCACACTTTCTTGGGAGAAGCGGAGAGGAAGAGCATTGGCTCTTCATCGACACACAGGTGAAGAACTGCAAAGGCTGAGCCAAAAGGACAGGTACATCCTCGGAGCTCTGGAGTGTCTGTTGGGGTGGCTGCCTGCCAAACCCCTCCTTTTCACAGTCTGCTCCCATTGATTTTTCCAACAGCCCGCGGCTCTATGCGCTCATGTGAGCACCTTCTGCTTCCATCATTGTTTCCAGTCCCACCTGCTCCAGTTCCCCCCCTGCCCCCAAGGCTTCACTGACGAGTCACAGCATGTGGGATGTTTTTTTAGCAGCCTGACACATGCCAAACCTGAGCACGGAACTTGATAAACCCAAGGTCAGGAAGGAATTTTAACTCGACTTAATTGCTAGGAGGCAACTCGGATCCGTAACACACCCAGACAGGGAACAGAAAGAAGTGAGACAGATCATGAGGGGTAGATCAGTTAAAGCTACAGGGAATATAAAGGGATTAGCTTGATTTCTTGTTTGGGTTTTCTGTTTGGAAATCCCACTTTCTGCCAAGCCTTCTTGGAGGCAAACATTTTTGTCCCGCAGCCAACCTTGCCAGCCTCAAGTATGCAAAAGTCCTGAGTCAGATTTCGCAAGGCAAAGCGATACTGGCTTCAAAATAATTAGCCTGGAAAAAAAAGGAGTTGATTTTCTGTTCTAACCTCTATCCCTGTTCTTACAAGATTTTTTTTTTTTTTTAGGACTTCCAGTTACATCATTTTAAGTCTAAATGAACCTGTGAATCTCCATGAATCCCCTGCCTCCGGCAGCTGGTGTTTTGAAGGACCCAGTGAGGATTTGGGGTGCCACTGCCACAGCTGGGGAGCTGAATTCCTGCTGGGAGGGTTCTTTCTGTGCTCATTCCTCTGCTCCATCCCTCTCCCCATGCCAGGTCTGGATCCAACCGCTGGCACTGCTGCTCCAGTGCTGTACCTGCTGCTGGAGGGGAATCCTCCCTGGAGTAGCCCAGCCAGCACCTATCACAGCTGTGGCCTCCAAGCCAAAGCTTACAATCAAGAATAAATCCCCTTCCCTGCTTTCAGCTGCTGAATCCAGAAATCTGGCCGACGGGTCTGAGCCCGTTGTGCCTCAGCCGCCGCCTCTTGCACTGCCCTCCCTTCCAAGAAAAATGGAAACAGGAGACAAAGGAACTTTCCTACGCTGCATCCAGCTTTGCCCGCTGCCAGATTATCATCATGATATTCTATTAACGTGCAAATCAGGATTGCTCACAAGAACAACCATAAAAAGAACAGAGCGGGCGCCAGCGAAGGCGGAGCAGAGAGCGCGTGAGCTCCAGCTCAGCCTTTGGCAGGACCCGCCACCACAGCGAAGTGCAGAGGTGGGACTGTGGCACCTACAGACTCTGAGGCAGGATTTTCCCCCAGGAAACGTTCTTAGCAGCCAAGAAACCCCCTCTCCTGCATTGCCTTGGGCCATGTTTTGCCCAAAGGGGATTCCCAAGCTCCAAATGGGATGCACCGTGCTGGGTGTAATGTGGCTCATCAGGGCTCTGTGGGCCAGATGGGAGATGATCCCTGCACTGGAGCAGGTTTCCCAGAGAAGCTGTGGCTGCCTCATCCCTGGAAATGCTCAAGGCCAGGTTGGATGAGGTTTGGAGCAACCTGGTCTAGTGGAAGATGTCCCTGCCCATGGCAGGGGGATTGCATTGAGTTCAGTTTTAAGGTCCCTTCCAACCCAAACCATTCTATTCCATGTGAGACAGGTTTATTTGGTTTGATTTGGAGGGATCAGGAACAAGCTGCACTAGATTTTTTTTTTTTTTTCTCCTGAAAACATGATAATCTCCAAACTGAGTCCCTTTATAAAGCATCAGCAGTAGCCTCAGGAGGCAGGATTTCCACCCATAAACTCTTCATTTAAAGTGCTTAGAGGTTCAATCCTCAGACTTGTGGGTTTCTGCGTGGAAAAATCAGAAAGTGGCAAACTCTACATCACTACCAGTGTTTATCCAAGGCCTCCTTCCCTCCGACAGCCCCAGTGCTCCAGAGATTGATGCTGCTTCACAAACCACCATGGAGCAGTGAACACACCACCAACACTATTAAAGGAACATTAAAGTTGCTAAAGCAAAGTTAGGAAACTCCAGATTTGCCATTTCCTGGGCAACTTCAAAAGCCTCTTTGTGTGTGCACACTTCCATATCTGGTCTTTCTGCCAGCCCCCAACTCCTTCCACAGAGAGTCCATGCCCATCCCAGCCATGGGTTCCCTCCAGTCTCCCCTGTCCAGTGCTCCTGGGTTGCTCTGGGGGGCAGGTGGATGGGTTACTTGGGGTAGGGAGCACTGGGAATGACAGAGCCCCAGGTGGGAGGATGATGGAGGTCACGGGAGCTGATAACCAGGGAGGAGCAGAGCCAAGAAGGCTCTGCAGCAGCGGAGTCCCCGCTGATGTCAAATGAAGCTGCCGTGTGGATTTCTGTGGTTTGGAGGAACAGTAGAACTGAAATCAGGTCCCAAACTGAGACTGCAGCTGTTTTCCAGAGTTATTTTCAAGCAGTATCAGTTCCACCCTGAAAGGCAAAAGCTTTCCACAAATACCTCTAGCCACAGCTTGCCCAAAATGCCAGTTCACCTCCCCAAAGCAACTGCATGTCAGTGTGTGGGGACACACATGGACTGGGGAGGGACAGAAAGGATGAGACTGACTGAGGAGTCAGATAAAAGTAGGAACAACCCCCTCCCCCCCCCTCAGACTGTTTGGGGCAAGAAGTGTTGCAGATCCTGCCCCTAAACTGGTATTTCTGTTTTTCCATCCATCACTTCACCAGTGAACCTGACCAGCTGGCACTAGAAAGGACTTGGGAAATTGAAGAGAAAAGCAAAGAAATTTCTTTCAGGACCCAACTAAGGAACCTTTATCTTCTTTTTCTGCACTGGCACAGGTTGCCCAGAGAAGCTGTGGCTGCCCCATCCCTGGAAGTGTCAAAGGCCAGGTTGGACAGGGCTTCGAGCAACCTGGGCTAGTGGAAGGTGTCCCTGCACGTGGCAGGGAGTGGAACAGGATGGGCTTTAAGATCCCTTCCAACGCAAACAATGCCATGATTCTATGAACAGAAGCAAAGTGTGGTGTGGGCACACTATGACATCGCCTGGACTTAGCAGCCTGGAGTCCCACGTCCCCAGGAAGGTTGTGTGGATTTGTGCCCATGTCCAAACATCCCTTGGATATGTGCAATCCGCAGAGCGCCAGCTTCCTTCAGCTCCATGATCCCAGCCAAGCCAGCTCCAGGAAAATCCAAACAAGGTAATTAAGAGCAGATTTGGCCCTTAGCACTTTTTGTATACAAAGAGCTTTGGAAACTAATTAAACCACTACCCAAGACCATGTTCTTACTCATCCAGAATGCCACGAATGTGCTGGCGAGTGGCTCTGTCTGAGGATAGAAAACCACCACCAACCCCAGACTGGGCGTGATGGAGCTGCCACATCTGACATCCCAACATCTCCCAACCAGGAGCTGGATTTACGAGGTGTCGGAAAGAGGGCTGAACTTTGCCTGGCCTTGCATTTTATTGCTAATTCAAAATATTTATTGATGTCTTGAGATGGTCTCAATTACGGTGTAAAGAGACTCAGCCATAGTCCCATCCCAACATCCCCACCGTGTATCTGAGCGAAGTGTTATCTCCAGCCAATAACAGATAAATATAATAAATTCCAGGAAATTAAAAATCATAGTATTTGTCACAACTTCTACACCACAACTTTCCCCTTTTGCTCAGCAAAACCAGGCAGAAACCAGTTTCTCGGCTTATTTTTGGTCAACCCTTTTAAATCCAGACCTTCTTGGGAGGAAACCCAGTAAAGCCTGACCTTTCTTCAAAAACTCATAAACCTTTTCAGTTTTTTCCTTTTGCTTTAATATTCTATGTTTTTATTGGGACCCAAATGCAGAGTTATTTTGCCTTTTTATTTTCCTCCCCTTTTCTTGCCACTGAACCCGATAGCGAACATCCCAGAGGAGGGAGAGTTTTCCACCATTTCTGGTAGCAAATTCTTTATGTTTCATTTTTTAGCCTTTTGTGGCTTCAAAGAAACAGCTTGAACTCCAGAAAGGCTCCAGATTGGCCAAGGAAATATGAAACATCGTAATATTTCTAAGGGTAGAAGAATTTTTAAAAGGTTACATAGTGGAAAAAGAAAATATAAAAACCTTGTGGCAGCAAGGAGGTTCCTCGAATGCTCCTGCCAGCCCCCCTGCTACTGCGAAAAAGGGCAAAAGAGGGGGAGGAAATGTCAAAATTCCCCCTTGAAAGCAGATTTCACCAAACAGAAGGAAAAGCATTTTACGTCCTGCAAGGCAGAAAACGCTCCAAAATGGTAAAAAGCTTTTCTGCCCCTTTTCCCCAGTGTTGACCGATCCTAATCATCACTTTCGCTCTATTTGCTGGCACAGCAGCCCAAAGCCCCTGTCCCTAAAGCTGCCTGTGGACTTTCAAACCCTATTTTAATGGAAATGAAGCAGTAATGGAAACATTTCCATTTCCCATTAGTTTTCTTAAAGTCCTTTTAGTACAAAAAACCCTGAACTTTGGGCTTAAGCCTGGGGACAGATGAATCCTGAACTCCCTTTGCTGGTAGTTTGCAGCTTTGAGCTGAGTCCTGAGTGTGATGCTTTGAGCTGTAAGATAAATCCAGCCACCCATCACGTGTGGCAGGCGCTCACTTTACGGCCAACAATATTTCAGGGAATATTTTATTTATATATTGGCAGAACAAAATAATGCCACAGGACGGTGAAGCAGCCACCCTGCCCATCATGAGGAGCTTGAATCACTGAGCAACCTGCACCAGTGTTTTCGGGCACATCAGAAGCTGAAGGAGGGAAGATTTAGATGGGATATTGGGAAGTTCTTCCCTGTGAGCGTGGTGAGGCCCTGGCACAGGCTGCCCAGAGAAGCTGCGGCTGCCGCATCCTTGGAAGTGTCCAAGGCCAGGCTGGACAGGGCTTGGAGCAACCTGGGCTAGTGGAAGGTGTCCTGGATGGAATGAGATGATCTTTAAGGTCTCTTCCAACCCAAATTATTCCATGATTCTGTGATTCTATCATTCCTTAACAGCTCTAATGGAAACCAGGCTCTGGTTTATTCACTTTCCCTCTGGTTTATCAAACGAGGTGGAGGCTGCCACCGAGTTCCCCAGCCAAGAAAAGCTCCCTTCCTTTCTCCTTTTGTTTTCAGCTGCTCTTTCACTTGAAGAATGAGGTGGTTTATGAAGATTTTCTTCACAGGGGGAAAAAAAAAAAAACAACTCCAAACTATCAGCCCGTGCAGGCAGAGAAAAAGCTGATTTTTCAACACTTCAAAATTATGTCATAAAGGCCCAGAAAGAGGTTTTGGCGAGTGTATAAACACCGAATCCAATACAAGTCACAGAGTGATTAACTAAAACCAATGTTTCCAGAGAAATAATATCTACACAAACAGCCACATGCTTTGTTTAGCTAAATGAGTAACAGCGCTTCGGCCGGTGCCAAGTGTCTTTTTTTAAGTAAAAAAAAAAAAAAGACAACACAGAGATTTGAGAAAGATTGGATGTAGATTTGGAAGCAAAAACTGTACCTGATGGGTTTGACCTTGAGAAGTTCTGCTTTTATAGAAAATCTGAGGTTGTAAAAGTCCTCCAAGTTCACTGAATCCAACTGTCCTCCAGCCCTGCCAAGGCCACCACTGACCCACGTCCCCAAGTGCCACATCCACATGGCTTTTAAATCCTTGCAGTGATGGGGACTCCCCCACTGCCCTTTCCACTAGGAATTTTTCTCCAGCATCCAATCTGAGATACATCATTGCCACCTGCTCGTGGGGCTGTGTGTGTGAGCGTGGAGTGTTTGGACAATGCTCTCAGGGAGAGGGGGGGATTGTTGGGGTGTCTGTGCAGGGTGTTGGGCTTGATGATCCTTGTGGGTCCCTCCCAGCTCAGGATATTCCGTGATTCTAGGATGGGATTCTCAGAGCCATGGTCTAAAGCTCCTTTCTGGAAGGGCAGTGCAGAGGGAAAAGCAGGTATTTGCTCCCAGCTTCTCCACTGTTGGAATATCAGCACCTTGTGCATTCCATGTGTCTCCCACACCCACGGAGGGAAGAGGAAGGTGCAAAAATTGTTACTTTTCACAGCTCAGCAGGTACCCAAACCAGACTTTAGGCAACAAAATTGAGCAATAATATTCCCTTTTCTCCCAGGGCAAAATGAATCACTTGCAAACATTATTCTGATAAATTATAAAATAATAAAATATAACATAAAAATAAAAATATAAATTATAAAATGAAATAAAATTAAAAAGTAAAATAAAAGAGGAAAAATAAAATAAGTAAAATAAAAAAGACAAAAGTGCAAATGAAATGAAAAACAATACAAAAATAAAATGAATAAAAATAAACCAAATAAAAATAAAAGTCAAATAAAAAATTAAAGAAGTTAAAAATTTAAAATTATAATAAAATGAAATGAAGTAAAATAAAATCCCCCCTCCTCAGAACTACAGGAGTAGCCCCTGAATTGCAAGCACATAAAACTCAGAGTGAACGCTGGGCTCTGGAGCAAAGTTTCCTATGGAAAACCATAGAGATCCGAGCAGCTGGAAAAGAAGCTCGGGAATGGCTTTACCAGGGCACTTCCCTCTTCCAGAGTTGCCATGGCAAAGGGGGATCTGAAATAAATAGTCTGTGCGGTGCCGTCCCGGGGCAGGCTCGGCTTTGCATCATCTCATTTGCATGTTATTCCCATTTCCCTCCCTCCCGCCGCTCCTAAGGAGGGACGAGCCCAGGAATCTTCACGATGAGGAGCCCGCGGTGCTGCGCAGCTCCAGCTGCCGCTCCAGTTTGCTTTCCTACAAAACCCACCCAGGAATGGGAAAGAAACGCAGTTGGAAAACAGGCTTTAGGGTTCACAACCTCAGCTCTCGACTGGGAGAGTCCTGTAGTTTAAGCTTTTGTTTAACTCGGTGCTTAAGCTCACTCCTGTGCTTAAAAATGTAAATCCATCCCACAAGCCATGGCACTGATTCCATGCATGTGAGGAGCTGAGGGGGCTCCTGGCTCAGGAAGGTGCAGGGACAGAAGTTTCCCTCGTCAGGAGCAGGTTTTGGGAATGGCACACAGGTCCTTGAATCCCTACCCTTTGACAGCCAGCAAATTTCACCAAACAGATGGAAAAACATTTCACATCCCTGTAAATGTAACGCTCCGAAATGGTAAAAAGCTTTTCCCACCTGTTTCCCCTCACTGACCAATTCTAATCACCATTTTCACTATTTTCTGGCACAGCAGCCCAAAGCCACTGTGTGCTGTCCCTAAAGCTGTCTATGGACTTCCAAATCCTTTTTAAGGGCCCATAATGGTAAAAAAATCCTTAAATCCATAGTCTACCCCTTGGCAGCAGCCAAAAAACCAACTGTAATAAGCCAAAGGGTTAAGCCAAAAAGCAGCCAAAAACCAACCGTAAATGATACTCAAACCAATTTTGTCCAAAAATTAAATGCTCTTACCACTTAACCACAAGTAGAGGTGTGTCCTACTTCCCTGCTCCTCCCTGGAACAGAGGATGAAGAGTGGGACAAGAACAGGTGTTTGTGCACAAGGTGGAGCATCCACAGGCTCGGAGCCACCCCCATGACATTGAGCACAGAGACGGCGTGGGAGGAAAGGCAGAAACTTCCCTCAAAAGGTGCTGAGAGGCAGGAACGCTCCAGGGGGAACGCGCCGGTTGCCAGGAACGCCGAGGTGTGGAAATCCGCCGCGATTAAGACAAATGGCAACTGTGAAACAAGATGTTTCTGGACAACATTGCCTACAACAAATAAATAAACCCGGAGCCTGATTGCAAAGACAGATATTCCTGGGAGCAGCTCCTGCTCTGAGACGTGGAGCCTTCCCATGGCCAGGGATGCTCCATGAGCCCCCAGCCCTTTGCCAAGGCTGCGGTACCCCATCCTTTAATTAAAGATTGTCATCAAATAGACAGCAAATAAATGAAACCACAACACCGCTGGAAGTAAATAACAGGATGGTGTGGAAGGAGGGAAGAGCCATGAGCGGCACAGGCTGCGGTGCGAAGGGATAGCTTGTTAAGGCAGCTGCAATTAGCAGCTGCTGTGGGTAAATTGCGCAACACCCTTAATCACAGGACAGCAGGGAATCCCCACACTTTCCCTTCCGGCACACACACTTCTTCCTTAAATTACATGCGTGGAAACAGCTCATTACTGCACATAAAAGCAAAGTTTGCTTAGGCCAGAACTAATTAGGTGTTACCTGTTTTCCTTACATTGTTCTGGCTTTGGAAACCTCAAAGCCTGAGCTCCAGATCTCTCAGGACTCTGGAACACCCCTGCATGGAGGAACCCTTTGAATGCGCTCAGGAATTGAAATTTGCTGGGGGAAAGCAGGGAAAAAGTCTCTATTTTAGCAGAGCAGGAGGCCTTGGTGTGACCAAAAGGTGAGATGTTTCTGAGAGCTCCCCTTGTGTGCCAAGCACCAAAAACTCAGTGAAATCCTCGTCGGAGTTAAAGCTCCTGATGAGAAGTGGCATCAAAGACTGATTAAGGAGAAAGGAGGAAGAGGTTTAAACTAAGAAGAATTATTTAGATTAGAGCAGGTCCTATAGCTGGATTAGGCTCGAGCTGAACAAACCCATTCAAGCGGCAAAATCCTTAAAGGAAAGATCTGCATAGGATAATCGAGTGTAAAAACCCAACACGCGCAGGCAAATTCCTAATAACTTCCCAGATTCAGTCAAGGGAATATTGGGATTACTTTAGTGTGTTGGCAGGAAAGTAATCCCCAGGAGAATGGCAGAAAGGCTTTGAAGGTATCAGCCAAGCCTGGCTGAAGCCAGGCACTGGATCCATGTGCAGATAGATGGGGTAGATTTTATCTTTTCAGCACCAGCTTTGAGCAATGTCTGTCTGGGCTCTTCACTTTCTAACAGCCTTAATCGCTTCATGATGAACCGATGGCATTTCCACTTCCATATGCTTTTGATATTCCTTAATAAACTTAATTACAAAGCAGCCATCCTACTGGAAAAATAACATTTCAGAGGGTTCCCCCTCCCTGGGTAGAAACAGGACACGTTACATAACTGGATTTCTTTGCTGCTCCATTTTATCACAATTGGGTTAAATTCCATTATTCATTTTTACAATACATGGTAACACTAATAACTCTAATCATTTTGGTAATAAAATACCTGTCTGCCTGAGCTTGCAGGTACTGCCTTGAAAGATAGTGTGCATTATTAAAAAAAGATGTTCTGAGTTTGTGCCTCTTCCCATCCAGCTGACAAATTAAAGCCACAAGCATCCCGGTTGCAGGAGGAAAAATATGAAAAAGCGAAGGGGTGAGATAAAACCTGCTTGGATAAACTCTTCCAGGGAAGAGCTGGCAGCCAGAGAACCTTCCCTGAGGTCACTCCAAACTGATGGGACAAAGTGCCGGGGTGCACTTCTCTTCCCACCAGCCCCGTGTCCCCCTGTTCCCGGCTGCCCGGCACACGGCCTTTCCAAACAGTTGGAGCAGGAAACAAAACCAGCTGTACTGGTTTGGGGGAGGATGAAAACAACTAATACACATTTCATCCCAATTGCTGGTGTTAGTGGAGGACTTGCCTGCAGATAAATCTTGTCATCTGGCTGCGGTGAGCCCGTGCCATGTGATGCACAGAAACAGCACAGCTCACTCCTTCGGCATCCACGGGATGTGATACAAGGCTGGAGTGATAACTGGAGCAATGGGATCCCTCCAGGCAAAGCCCAGGGCTTGCTGCTTCAAATGTTGAGGTACCCAGTTCCTTGGAATGGACTCCTTTGAAATGATGGAGTCAACTTTCCTGAAAGTGGTCAAAAAATGAGTAGATGCGACACTTGGTGACATGGTTTAATGGGCATGGTGCTACTTGGTTGAGAGTTGGACTTGATGATCCTGAAGGTCTTTTCCAGTCTTAAAGATTCTGTGATTCCTGTGAGCTGCTTTCCCACAGGGATCCACTTGTATGCCATAGCAGTATCCTTCACACTGTCATGTTCTGGTCCTTCCTCTTCCTCTTCTTTCCCACAATGGACTCAGAGGTTTTAATTTTTTGAACTTATGGGACATTATCCAATGGACTTTATTTATTTAGTCCCAACCAACCTCCTTATGGTTTGCAAATTACACTCAATGTGAAAGAATCTGTTCAACCAGCCATTAGGGGTTTGTTCTCTTGCAAATATTTGCTTCAACAGACAGAAAACCAAACCAGCTTTAGCAGCTCCCCCCTGGTTTGGGGGTATCTTGGAGCCAGTGTAATTTTTAAGGCTTTTCTGCAACATGTGAGGAGAGCACATAAGCCTATGAGATTTGAGTCTCCCACCTCAGCCAGGATCTTTCCACCTGCAGTGGGACGGGAATGGAATAGTAGGAGAAGTTTCTGGGCTACAAACAGATGACAACCACAAGCAGAGCAGAGCAGAGATTGGTTTTCAACCCTCAGCTAAAGATTTTATTCTGCCTTTGCTTTTGTATAACCAATTCCCAACCTTATCACAATCCTCCATGAAAAACGGGATTATCTCACGAGAAACACAGTGACCTTGTGATGGTTTTGGGAGCCTACACACTGCCTGTGAACTCTGGCCACTGAGAACATTTCATGCCTATGTTTTATGACTCAAAACTTCTTGAATGTGGAGCTTATCTGTTTTTCCCATTGCTGTTTTCCACCAATGAGCCTCGGGAAGCTCAGCAGCCAGAAACACACGGACCGTTTAGGCAAACCGTTTTTTAAGTCTGAATTCCAGCACTGAAATAACGGAGCAAGAGAGTTGGTGAGATGCCTGGATCGCATGCTGGGGCTGAGCAAGAAGCATCTGGAAAAGGATGGGAAGATTATGAAAGAGAAGAGCTCTCAGTGGTTGTTTTTGGAAACCAGCTGCCAAAGCAAGGGCGGCTCTTGGAGAAGAGCTCAGGTGCATCAGAGCAGGAGAAGGGGGGATATGGGATTATTTAAAGGGCTTGGACTTGTGTTCAAAGACCTTTCAAGATGCATTAAAGCAAAAGAAGCAGGAAAATACATTTGGACATTTATTATTTTGTCTAAATCTCTGTGGTTCTTGGGTTAGCTCGAATAAAATCCCGGGGTTTCTTTGATATTGCTGGTCTCCTCCAAGGCAAAGCTGACACTGGGACAATCCATGAATTGAGCATCCTGGACAGACTCTGTGCTCACTGCAGAGCACCAGAGTGCCCTTGTGTGAATTCTTTAATGCATTTCCATGCAGGGATAGGATGCTCATAACAAAGTTTTGTTCAGCTCGGGCAACTCTTGGTCCAGCTACAGAACTTCAACACCCAGCAGAGTTGAGAGGAGGAAGATGGGGATTAAGGAGAAATGACTTTACACAGAATTTACGGGTCATCACCGTACCTGGCTGCAAAGGAAAGGAAAGGAAACCTTTAACTCTGATTTTTTTGACAGTTGAGTAATAACAACAATATTGTTTCAATGCGACGTGGAGTCTTTAACTGGAGATCGCTGGCGTGTTCCCACAAGGATACGACTGGGAGACAGGATGCACAATATTTGCCAGTGAGACAGAACAGAAGACAAAAGATAAAGAACAGGATTACGCACAGCACTCTGCATACTCACACAATAAAGAGCATTATTTCATTGCTCTTGGGACTGTCGTGCAAACTAATTAAAATGGTATTTCAGCATATTGAATTAATGACTCCACTGAGGGCAAGAAAGATCTTATCAACAGGAGGTTTGAAACCTCATTTGCTTTAAAAAAATGTACCAGATTGGTAAGAATCTGGAGAGGGAAGTGGTAGAGTCAAGTAGAAGCACTGTTTTTGTCGAGGTTCGTGTGGGGATGAACGACGATGCTTCCTAGTCCTTCAGATGTCATCAGATGGGATAGAGGCACAGCAGGACCAGCACAGAGCATCACTCTGTGCATGGATATGGCTCTCTGTGGGAACTCTTACCTTCTCCTCGGCTTAAGGAAAGGATTTCCAGCTGGAGAGAAAGGCTGTGAGGTGCAGGGTATTTTGCCCAATTCACCTCTCCTGAAGGAGATGACATGATGTCTCCTCGTAGCCATGAGAAAAGTCACCCAACAATTCCTGGCTCCCATCTGGGACTCTGCTTTGAGACCTTTTTTACCCACTGCAGTTTTCAGTCTGGAGATGCTTTGTGTATGATTGACATCCCTGGAAACATTCAAAGTCAGATTGGATGGGGCTCTGAGCAACCTGATCTAGTTAAAGATATCTCTGCTCATTGCAGGGGGTTTGGAGTAGACGAGCTTTAAAGGTCCCTTCCAACCCAAGCTATTCTGTGATTCCATGACAGGGGACTCAGATGTGATCTGATAATGCCAAAATCTCTCTCAGATAATCCTCTTCACAGATACAACCAATGCCCAGCCCAGAACCAGACAGAGTTTTTCTCCCACGAGAAGGACACAAGTGACTGGTGGCTGTGTACTATGACAAAGGAGGCATTTGGCTGTCTGAAGAATAAAAAGAGAAATGAAATGCCTTTGCTTCCCTCCACACTCCCGGCAGACCCTTGAGTGGTGCAGCCCATCACAGGCAACACGGGCTGCACCTCCCACGTGGTCCTCACACAACCCAGGGTCTGCAGGGTGAGGGGTCTCCACTCAAAGATATTTCTGTCCCATCACAGCCACAAAGCATTTCCCAGGGTCCTCGAGTCAAGTCTCAGGGTGAGAATCAGTGCAAAACCAACAAAGCCTTGGAGAGCGTGGAAAGATGCCAAAAAGATAGATGGGAAAAACTCGCACTTCCAAGTGCCAGAGAAGACAATGAGACATAACAAAGCTCTTTGTTTGGGAGAGGGTTTTCTTTAGGGAAGAGGGGAGAAGGCTGGAGAGGGAGTGGGGGGAATAATAATCCATCCTACATCCAATCCAGCACATATATAATTCTGTAGAAGCCAATTTTTTTTCACATCCAACCATCACAATTTGGTGCAGAAAACTGCCTGTCTAGATAAAATCCTTGAGAAAGGACATGTCCTGGGTTGGTCTTGCCAGCTTTCCAAAATAAAACAAATATAACCCCCCCACCCTTTGGATCAGCAGATGCAGAGCACAGCTGACAGCAGGGATGTGCTGGGCTCATTTCATGCACACACAACCACTCAAGAGGGTCTGGGATGGGTGCAGAGGATCAGGAAAGTGGGATGAGATGCCACCTCATGTAACATCTGAGAAATGAGCTGAGCCATGGAGCTGCTGCACACAGATGTCGCTGTGGGATGTCAATGTAGTCAGTGCTGCCCCAGGTACTTGTTGATCCTGTCCACCAGCATTTCAGCAGCTGATTTGGAGTGACTGGAGCTTAACTAGGAGCCTGATGGTGTGGCAGCAGGGCTTCCATAGACCAGTGCAGGCATCTGGCTGTTTTAAAGCAGCTGCTGCACATCAAAAACACCTGTTACCACTTAGAACCATTCGGGTTATGCAAAGGTCTCTTTTTAAAAGGTTCTGGAGTGTATTCAAACCTTTGGCCTCTGCTTCCAAAGGATGTGAGACACCTTTAAAGGCAAACAGGTGAAAACCAGAGTCCACAGTACTCCCATGAGGACATTTCCAATCACGGAATCACAGAGTGCTTTGGGTTGGAAGGGACCTTAAAGCTCATCTCATTCCACCCCCTGCCATGAACAGGGACACCTTCCACTATCCCAGATTGCTCCAAGTCCTGTCCAACCTGGCCTGAAACACTTCAAGGATGGGGCAGCCACAACTTCTCGGGGCAAGCTGTGCCAGGGCCTCACTACCCTCACAGGGAAGGATTTGTAGTGGCTCTTCCCTCAGAGACATCAGTGGTAGATTAGAAAAGGGAGCCCAAATCATCACCTACAGTATCTTAAGTCCACAAAATATTCTCACTGAGACAAGGAAACTCAGGGACAGAGGGGGCTGGACCTTCCTGCCTTGTGCACAGGGATTTTTCTCGAGAATTTTAACTGAGAGGTCAGAAAAATGCTGCATATCTGCATAGGCACCTACACTGAGCCCTCCCTATCACTCCCTGGGCGATCCAGAGGCTGCTCTGACACACTCAGGAGAGCGTGAATTTTCCATCCTCTCATGCTCTATACCCTGGGGAGACCTGATGCTCATGCAGGTTTCTGTACGAGCTGTGGATCCTATAGACATCTGTTTTAGGGCATTCCAGGTGCTTTTCCATGGCTATTACAGGGTGATTAGCACAGGCTTAAGCATCTGCTTTAGATGGCTAAGGTGAGACAGTTGAATCCATCTGCCAAGCAGCTTCCACTGGGGAGCAAAGACAGGCTGAGCCAGAGAACTCCCCACTGTGACAGCAAAAAACAGAAAAGCCCCTGAGTGCATTGACCTCACAGTGAACTGCACAGGGAGGAAAAACAACCCCTCAGCTGGGAGAAGCTGCTCCCTCAGCCATCCTCGGTGGAGCTGACAGGTCTCACCTGACGGCAGGTACAGGAGACTAAAGCACTTCCCTCTCCCCAGCCAGGCTGAGTTTGAAGGGAGCAGCTCCCAGCATCAACACTGGCTGTCCCCAGGTCTGGGATGGGAGGATGGGAGCTCCCAGGTAGATGAGAGTTAGGCCAGGGACCCCAAAAAGCAACAGGGAATCTGCAAAGAACAGCCACAAATAGGATTTGAGGTGACTTATAACAGCAGCTCATGAGCACCACTATATCCAGCCAGCATGTGCAAACAGCCAAAACATCCTCCAACACAATGCTGCTGCCACTGTGCTGACTCTCAGAACTCATGGATAAGGCCATTCACAGGGATATCTTTCACTAGACCAGGTTGTTCAAAGTTACATCCAACCTGGCCTTGGACTCTTCCAGGGATGGGGCAGCCACAGCTTCTCTGGGCAACCTGTGCCAGGGCCTCACCACCCTCACAGGGAAGAATTTCTCTCCAATATCCAATCACCAGTGTGAAGCCATTCCCCCTTGTCCTGTCACACCAGGCCCTTAAGTGAAAAGTTTAAAACAAATGACCTCAGCACCAAAAGGCTTCCCTGCCCCAGAGCAAGATTCGCGCTGCTGGAAGAGCTGGGCACAGGCAAGGCAGTTCCAAACATCCCGGTCACCCCAGCCTGGTAATGTCACATCCACCCACACTGTCTGCACCCTCCCCACTGCTATTCCAGGGCTCGTCTCCATCTGCCAAGGTTGCTACGAGAACAGGGATCTGTTTTCCACATGTCCCTGCTCGCACCTGATGCTAGAGGAGTTTGACCTTTCCTTCCCTCCCCTCCGACAGCTCATTCCAGCCGGCAGGAGATGGCAGGGGGAATAAGGCAGCGTGCACTCCAGCACAAGGAATTGGAGCCCAGCTTGAAAACACAGCTAATAAACTCAGAAGTCTGAGCCTATCTGGAGCCAGTGCCTTGATTTTTACAGTAACCCAAAGTGTCGTTTGGGAAAAGCAAAGCCAGAAGGGCTTGGAGCACAGGGATCTTCCCCCGACAGCAGAAGTGCCATTGGCACCTCCAAACCCACCAGCTAGACCAGTTTGCCTTGAGCCATCAGATCTCTCTGCTTCATAACCATGCCCTTGTGATGATAAAAAAAATCATCCAGAGGCTGCTGAATCCTGTCAGGATCAAGTGCACTTTCCAAACATCTTTTATCCTCCCTGTTTGTCCCGTTGAACTTTGTGCTTCCCCCATAGCGGCAGGAATTTCCTGCTTCCTGAGGCAGCAGTAAATACTTAAATATCCTAAATGAGATGCTGTGATTTTACTTGTATTTTGGAGGACGTGTCCCTGGTTTCTCCAAGAGCTGCCCCTGCTGCTCTCCCTCCATCCACCCTCCTTTTTAATTCAAATCTTGGCAACAGGCTCCCAGCATTTTTCTGGTACCAGCAAATATCACTGTGTTGGAGAGAATTCCCAATTCAGCAGGATTTCATAGAGCTCGAGAACAAATTCACCTTTCTTTCCCCCTTTTTTTTTTTTTCTTTTTTTATAAATAGAAATCTTTCTCCCTGTTGCTGCTCTACTTCTAATTCTTAATTGGACAAGGCAGGTTCTTTCCTATTTCCAATAGGGCTGTGCAAAATTATGAGATCCATTAGCTTTGCAAAGAGAAAAAAAAAAAAAAAGCCTTAAAGCTTCTCAAATGATTTTCAAACTCTCCCTTGGAACACATGTGCTCTGTGCAGGGTAATTTTGTTTAGGGTAATTCACTTGTGTTAATTTCCTGTAAGCCTTGCAAGATATATGACTCTATTTTTTGGTTATTTTCCACATATATTCAGCACTAACTTCCCTTGGAGCAATATTTATGTGCAAAATATCTCCAGAGACAGTGGAAGGTTTTTTTTTTTGATTGCAGCAACAACGTGGTCTAGTGGAAGGTGGCCCTGCCCATGGCAGGGAGTTGGAAATATATAATTTTTAAGGCCCCTTCCAACCCAAACCACTCCACGATTCTGTGAATAGTGGAATTTTCTGGTGATTCTGATCGATGCAGCATTTTGGAGCAAGCAAGGAGCTGTTTTTCCAAAATACACAGATATTGCCTCAAACAACACCCCTAACCTCCCCCAAGGTCCTGAGCTCTCAGAATTGGAGTTCCAGATATGAGTGACTTCATTTCAGTAAATTGCTCATAACTGAAAAATGCTGGTTCTGTAAACCACAAGCAGGTTGAATTGTGAACATCAGGAATTTGGTGGCATATTTGAGATGGATGCTCAAAATGAATAAAATTTGATGAGGAAGAAGATCTGCAGTGGCCAGGAAAGAAGCAGCTGGCCCAGAGATAGAGAGCAGGAGCACAAAAACTTCACCCACCAAATTCAAATTAAATCTGTGCCCTGGGAGGAGAGATCCCTTAAATCAAATCCTCTCCACTGGCCCCAAAAAGCTCAGCAGTCTCCCCATGATAGAAGCAGCAGGGATTGAGATGGATCATGAAGAGATGCAGCCTGGATTAGGAGCATCCTCTTCCAGTAGGGGCAAAATACACTCTTTGGGTTTCTCCAGATCAGCTGCTGACGTACAAATCCCAGCTGGCCACATTATAATTGTCTTTCACCTCAAGGTGGAGCATTTCAGTTGCTGCTGCAGGGCTGGGTCTCCCTTCCCGTGGCCTCAACTGGACACCACGCCAGGAAAAACCACCCACAGATCCCAAATGTCACCACACACTTGGAGCCATTGTTTGCTAGGACAGAGGGATGGAGGCCAAGAGGACCTTTGCACCCCTGCGTTGGTGCAACAAGACCCACCACCACCACCCCTTGATGGTGGCAGCAAGGAAGTTCTGCAAAGGACTGGATTTTGGGGATGTCCCAAGCAGGTGATGAAGGGATGTGGCTCTGCAGCATCTTTCCCACAGCAGAAGAAAGGTTTTTTGCCTTTACTGGAGAAAGTGTCTTGTTCCAGGGTGGATTTTCACGCTCTGAGAGGCAGAACTAGAAAGCTAGGAAGAAAAAATTGCAATACCGGAGCTGGGCGGAGGGGAGACCTGGATCAAAATCCACCCTCCTCCTCATTTACAGGAAGGCAACTGGGAAAAAGCATGGTGTGGAAATGAGCTTCCCAAAATAAAGGGAATTTAATGCTAAGCAAAACACCCAGATGCAGACAAGCTTAATCACACTGAAGTGAGGGAAGGCCATTAAATAAACAGCACCAGCCAAAGTGCTGAGATTGGGGATATATTTAGCTATCAGCTCTTAGGGAGGGAAAATAAACACAGCAAAAAAGTTATCTGAAGCACTGGGACAAAGAGAAACACCAAATCCGAGCCCTTGCTGACACATAATGGCTCTTTCAGAAGGATGTCGGAGCTGGCTGGGAAGGGAATGTCCAACGGCTGGGGATTTCCAAGGTACTTTATGCATCTGCCTTTCTCTGATTTCTCATTCTTCTGCACCATAGTCCCAACCCCACCATAAAGATGTTGCTGTGGACTGTGGTTGGTATCACCATTACTGCTGGCTGACTCTCCCCTTCCCCTCCCACTATTGCAATCAGCTCCCCTGATTGCCATTCCCGGCGGCTCCGGCACGCGCGTCCTCAGCAACCCCGTGCAACTCCACAGTGTAAAACGGGATATAAATTTTTATCCTCCTCCTCCAGTTTTCCTTCCTATCAAGCTTGGCAAGAGCCTGCATTTCTGAAACAGAAGATCCAGGGTTCAGTTCTCACTAATGAATTTCACGTTCGTTCTGCCGTTGCAAGAAAATCTGGGCAAAAATTACGCACAACTGTTGGGCTTTTGCATAAATCCAGTGCCCTGGAAGCCTCCAATTTGCATGACCTTGAATCCCTTTTCAGACTCCTGGATGGGGAGTTTCACTGGCTTTAATAGGAATAAAGGTGGATAAAGCGCTTGAGCTGATCTTTTGTGAAATCACACCTGAATTTTGCAAAGTGGGTAAAAGCAGGAGAGTAATTTTCCTGACCTTTTAAATTGGCCTCCTGGCATCACACATCTATACCAAAGAGATACCCGGACCGGCAACACACACTCCCAACAGTAAGCAAAAATCAGAGCTAAAAATCACAGGTAAAATCACCCTAAGAGTAAGCAGGGATGTGCTTCGGCCTCCTGTAGCTGCTTTTAGAAGGATTAACTGGAGTTCTCAATGCCAGCAAAAGCTCTGCTGGGCCCTCTCGATTTTCCTGAGTCATCAGACGGTCAAGAAAACAGCGGGATGGCAGGAAACACTGGATGTCTGTCAAACTCCAGAGAGGAACCCGATAAAGCCATTTATTCTATACAGGAATCAAAACCAGTGCATACAAATTTCCGCTCCCAAAAACATTTCGATGATTAGCTTTGATTAATGGTGCTGCCAGAGGATCATTCATCACTATTAACTAACAACATCTTTTTCCACAGTATTTCCAACTCCTGAGAAGCTGGAAAGTGAAATATTTCTTTTTTATGGCTTTTTTTCCTGTTCCCATACTCATACTGGTTTGGAGTTTTTTTGGGGTTGCCCACAAGACCTGCTCAGATCCAAGAGGGTTGGTGAAAACCTCTGTACAGCACAGGCGGGTCCCGTTAACAGGCATCTCTCTCCATTTGTTATTATAATCATGGAATTGTTTAAATTGGAAAAGTCCTTTAAGCTCATCAAGTCCAATCATTCCCCCAGCACTGCCAAGGCCACCACTAAAGCACATCCCCCAGTGCCACATCCACATGGCTTTTAAATCCCTCCAGGGATGGGGACTCCACCACTGCCCTGAGCAGCCTGTGCCAGGGCTGGACAACCCTTTCCATGAAGGAATTTTCCCTAATTTCCAACTTATAGCTCTCCTGGTGCAACTTGAGGCCATTGGAGGGCTGCTGAGGAACACCCTCTACTAAAAGTCTGCTCAGTGTTGTTGAGCTGTTAGAATGACTAGAATTTGGGATTTTAGTACTGGCTTTCACAGGCTGAACGTTTGGGTTCCTACAGAGGAATTATTTCGGACGGTGTGGTGCGTTTGGGCTCACCTTGTAAGTAGCATCATGTCATAAGAACGTATAACCCAACAATAAGTTGGGAAAGGATGGCTCAGCCTTGCTGGATGCAGGCCAGAAGTGTCCAGAGTGGCTGACAGCAAACAGAACCCCATAAAAGTCCACACACTTGACCACAACATGTAAAACGTTCTCCTCTGGGTTATCTGATTTACCAATTCAGGAAAAATTAAGAGGCTGTTTCCTTACCGTCACTTAGCCAGGTCCACGTTCCAGTGATGCTGTCTAGGATGGCCTTGGGGTTAAGCTGTGCTCCCACTCCAGTCCCAGCCCCTCATCTGGTGCTGGACACCTTTGGCATGAAGAAAAAAAAAAAAAAAAAAAAGCATTAAGACATTTTGGGAGGAAAAGTTGGAGTTACTGCTCCTCTGTTTTATTAGCAATGGGATATTAGCAATGACAACAGCAACCAGGGAAAGCACCTAAGAAATTTTAGGAGAAAAAGCTGCAAGGCAGAGCAAAAATCACTTATGACAGTGGTGTTAACACCTGCCCTTCAGGCAGGGGGATGGGAAGGGTTTTCCACCAAGTTACACATATTCCTCCAGCTGGGGTGATGCTGTGGGAGCAGTTAGGGTCCCTCATAGCCCCCCAGACTTCAGGTCTTTCCCCAAACACCTTCCAGTCTTTCTAGTTATCAGCCAGGCCCTTGGAAGAAATGTTTCCTCCAGACTTGTGGAGATTAAGTGGTGGAGACCCAAACTGCTCCTCTCTAACATCATCTCCCAGTGCCAAATTGGGGCGTTTCCAGGGGAACAGAGGAGACAACAACAAACCTCAGGGAAGTGCAGGGCTCTTCCCTGCTTCCTCCTCTTCCTCTGTTTGTCTCCAAACCCAAGTGGTGGAGCAACCAGAGGCCAGTTTGATGCACCTCCCCATGGCAGATCTGCCCATGAGCAGGGGCAGAAGGGCCGAGCTGCCCCAGCTCCCAGTGCAGCCGGCCATGGGTCAGCTTTCCACGAGCCACACAGAGCAACTATCATTCTTCTGACAGCTCAGGAGGCATTTCCAGACCCCTGGACTCGCATTCTGTCACTGCAGATCGGAAAAAATCTCCAGTCATCCAAAAATGGATTCCAGCAGGCCCTCCAGGTAATTCTTAAACCTTGAGACAGGCCTGGAGAGGGATCATTCCCTTCTTAATCCCTTAAAAACATCCATGGGAATGGCAAGTTGGTTTCCCCCACATGTCTGCCCCTTGCCCTGGAGCCCCATCGCTCCCTGTGCAGAGTTGGACAGACAAAAGCTGTCTGGAATCTCAGCCTTCCCAAGAGTTTAGTTTCAGGTCAATGAGCCTATGAAGAATAATTGCACCAAAGGAATGGCACATGCCATCACCATGATGTGATGTGGCTAGAAGGGCTTTCCCCAGGTGATGCTGCCTCCTGGGCCATGTTATTCCTAAAAACACCTGGCTGCTGCCCCATCCTAGAGATGTAGAGCCTCATCCCAGCACTGGAAGCTCATGGAGATGTTCCCAACCGATGACCTTTCACTCCTTTTCCCACCAACACATATTTATGTGGTAATAATAATTGTGCAACCTGGGCTAGTGGAAGGTGTCCCTTCCCATGGCAGGGATGAGTTTTAAAGTCCCTCCCAGCCTGAATCATTCCGTGATTGTGTGATAATATTTTGATAATGTTTATAAACACACTCTATGGGTTTATATTTATGCTTTGTTAACCCTGTGTTAATGCAGGTGTCTCAAGTATGCAACAGTAAACAGAGACTGCAATGACAAAAAAAATAAAGCTAATTAACTCCTTATTCAGCAAACACATATCCCTGCTCCAAGCTCATTTATGCTTCAGGAGGAATTTTCAGCAACCATTCACCAGCCCTTCCTAAAAATAAGCTGCTGGACAAAACCATCTCCTGCTTTCCTTTTGGTCCTACAAACACATATCCCCTCCATCCCTTCCTGACAAAGCCAAGCTAAAAACCAACCAACAAGAAGGCAGCACAGTGAACCAGAGGCCTGTGGCAGCTGGGAGAAACAAGAAACAGCTCTTTATAAATGTCCTTTTTTTTTTTTTTTTGGCTATGAAACGCTAGAAAACGAGGCCTTTTGTATCCAAACAGCTTCAAGTGCTTCTAAAGCCTGTCCACAGTTGTGTTTATGGTGTTCTATAAATATTCCATTGAGCCTTTTCCTTCGAGCTCATCCTTCATCACTCCCTTTTCGCTCTTCAGCGACGCTCAAGTAGGAGCTGCCCAGGGCTGACCCTGCACTCTCAAACCCCTGTGTGGCATCAACCAGGGAGGCAGAAGGGATGAAACCACCTAACAGGATCACCTGGTTATAATTCCTAGAGTTGGGATCATCACAGTGGAGACTTTTTTTTGCACAGACAGGCTGGAAACCAAACTCTTTTTCTTCTTTTCTAATAATAATTTCTCCTAAATGATGGGAAGGAAGCACGATGTCCTACCACCTCCTCCCAAAAAGAGATACAGCAGTGGTTTTAGGGATTACTATGTTGAAAATAAGGATCACAGGATACAAGGAAAGAGAAACTGTAATCAGCCCTCCTCAGGAAACTCCTTAACCCTGCAGATGACTTGCTGGAACAAGTGCAAGTGCCACTGGAAACATCCATTTTCCCAGTGCATCCGCTGATGTTCTCAGAGGAGGAGCAAAGGTTAAAGGATAAAGGTTTCTCCTCCCAAAGCCTTTCTGGTGACCACAACCCACTGGCACTGCTGGGCATCCCCAGCTTTGACCTGGGGGTTTCTGTGCAGGATATTTCTCCCCCTTTTCCTCCATCCCTTGAGGATTTTGCTCATCCTTCTCACTGATATCACAAGTGTTGCTTCAAGGCCTGGATCTTCTAGGGCTGGATCAGTCCTTTGGTAGGTCTAAGGCCCAGTTTGTTTGCACTCAATCCCAAGGAAAAAAAAAAGAAGGTCCTACATGAATGAAGGAAAAAGAGGAAAGCATGACTCCAGCAGTTTTCATGGAATTTTGCCAGGCTGGAAACACTGATGGCAATAATTGCCCATAGCCTCCTGAAAACTGCTTGTCACAGATTTTCCAACTGCTGAAAAATACAGAAATACATATATTTGTAAGTAACCACCAGACTCCATGAGCTCCTCTTGACCAAATCCTCCACAATGACATTATTCCACAATGGCATAATCCTCAGAGAAAACCCACAGCATTCTTGGAGCCCCAACAGAAACTCGACACATGTAATACCTAATACTAGAGTGTACTTTAGACCCTGGTTTCCTATGAGTCATTTTCCATCCCACTGTCTGTAGAAAAATGCTCTTTTTTTTGTTTACTTATTAAAGATTCTCTCAATGGGTTTATTGATGACGGAATAAGGGAGAGAACCAGGCAGAGATTCAGCATCCCAGGGACCTGCCACCAAATCTGGCCTAACTAAACCCATCTGCTTGGGACGGGACCTGCTGCCAAAATCTGATTTTAAAGGGACAGTTTTAGAGAGGGCAGGATCCAGACCAGGCTTTGTGTTTTAAAACAAAGTTGTGTTACAAATACTAATAAAAAAAGAGATGTTCTTCAACTTATTCAGAGTGACATGGGATGGAAGGATGAAGTTGTTTTGTTTTGTTCCACTGTTAAAACTCAATTTTCTTGGCACAAATGCAGATGCCCCCAGGCCTGTCTGGAAGAGCCCACAATGGGCAGCTTTTCAGTCGGTGCAGGGAAACAGGCAAATGAAATCACGTACCAATCCAAAAAAGTGAAACTGCCTGGTCTGGATCCATGATCCAAAGAAAAGACTGGATCCAGGCCTTGCCTGTGTTAGAGTCTGTGCAGAGGGACTATTTAAAGCTAGCAAGAGGCAGCTCAGCATAAGCCCCGTGGGTGCAAAGCAAAATAATTAAATAATAAATACATTTAATGGTGCTATTTGATCAATCTCCATCATCTCAACAACTCAAGCCTGAGCTATGGGGGTTTATTTTTCAATTTAATCTTGGAAAGATCCATTTAACCACTCTAAAGTGAGTAGCAGCTTCTCGTGGGGATGTTGCTGAGCTGAAGGCACTGAGTGAGTTGGGGCTGCTGTGAGGTTGTCAAAGCTGGGTGAACACGGGGAGGGTACCCCAGCCCTGACAGCAACATCTCCCACCTTCAATAGATGTTTAACCAATTAAACATCTTCATTTTGAGTTAGGACACTCAACTCTGCTGCCCCACCCTGTTTTGGTGGCAAGCTCCCAGGTCACCTGATAAATGAAGGCTAATCTTTCTTTCCTCATCAATAAACAGCTACAGGTCTCTGTTTACAGGTTATCCTGGGTTTGTGCTAGGTGTCAGGGGTTTCTAAACAGAAAGAGGAAAGGCCTGCAGGCAGGAGGCTGAGCTATGCTCCAGTTTGCCAAATCCAGTGGCTATGGAGAGGGACTCACCCAAGCTTGCTCCGTCACGCTTGAGCTACACAAGACTGAGAGTCACCATCTGAACAGCCAAAATATCCCCAGACAACACACTCTGCCTGTACTAATGACTGATGGAATGAGAAGCAACGTGTTCATGGTCCACAGGAGCTCAGATTAACTGGTGGTTGTGATCCATGCAAGGGGTGCCACGAACCAAAGGACCCGCAGCGGGTCACGATGACGACGGTGCCACTGCCATGAAGGAGCACATTGTCTGGGCCTGTGGTGGGACTCGCTGCTCACATCAACACCAGCAATCACAGATCTAAAGTGATAACATGGGGAACACCCCTGTTTCAAACAGAGGCTCTGTCTTCCCCAGCTTCAGCCAAATGTAAAGAATAAACTCAAATAGATGCATTTATATCCATGTGCCATAAATCCATGACACGAGCACGACAGCCAAGGCAGCTCCCCGACCTCTCTGCGGCGCTGACAGAAGGTCCCTGGTGCAAATCTCACACGTTTGTCTTAGATTTGTTCTTAAACAAAACGAGCAAAGGTCAAAACTGAGTTCCCATAGGAGGGCACATTTGCTGTCCAGATGGTAAAAAACATGAAGGCCTTTTCTGTGAGCAGAATGGACAAACAGATGCTCTGCAGCCCTAACGTCATTCTGACCTTCCCACCGTCGGGAATATGCCTTTTCCCTTGGGCTTATGTATTGGAGATGGAATTTGGACTAGGAAAGAAGAGTGCAGGGAGGTACCTTATTCATATGGTACCTGCTTTGTATTGGATCATAGAATCATGGATTGGTTTGGGTTGGAAGGGACCTTCAAGATCATCAAATTCCACCCCCTGCCATGGGAAGGGACACCTTTCACTCGACCATGTTGCTCTAAGCCTCGTCTAGGGGCTTGGCACTTCCGGGGATGGGACAGCCACAACTTATCTGGGCAACCTGTGTCAGGGCCTTATCACCTTCAGAGGGAAGAATTTCTTCTGTATATCTAATCTAAACCTACTTTCTTTCAGTTTTCAAGCCCAAGGAAGCTCATCCTACAGCTTGAGCACCTCCATAAAGTGCTGGTGCAAAGTTCAACCTTTGGGATGAAGTCCTTGAATGCAGCACATGGGGTTTCATTTCCAGTCTTTGGCACAACCCTGACGTAACTCAAAATAAAAGTCTACAAAATCAGAAGGTCTGCTCGGGGAAGAAGAGAAAACAGACCCAAGGCTTGGAAAAGCCCTACAAGACCACTGAGTCCAACTTGTGCCCGATCCCCACCTTGTCCCCCAGAGCACTGAGTGCCACGTCCAGTTGTTCTTTGGACACTTCCAGGGATGGGGACTCCACCACCTCCCTGGGCAGACCCTTCCTATGCCTGACCACCCTTTCCATGAAGAAATTCCTCCTGATTTTCAACCTGAACCTCCCCTGGCACATCTTGAGGCCGTTTCCTCTCATCCTGTCACTTGTTCCCTGGGAAAAGCGGCCGAACCTCTCATCCTGTGAAGACAAGAGGAGCCAGAATTCTTTAAGCCTCCACCCTGCCCTCAGCCAATGCTTTGGTGACTGTTCTCCAGGTCCCACGATGGGGAAGACGCCCATGGAGCTCCATCCAGACCGCAGAGCAGAACTCCCCCCCCACAGCACTGTGCGAAATCTCACAGATGGGGGAAAAAATCCAACAGGGCCATGGCCTGGAGTCAAAGAGTGTCCTGATCCGACGGTCCTGGAAGCAGCACTGCAGACTGAAAGCTGCAATGATTCCCAGTTGTTTCTGGTTTGTTTTCTTGGGCTAATTGCTTTCAGGCTGTCAATAGCTGCATGTCCTCCGCAGAGCCAAGCATAAATCTACTCAAATCTGACTTATCCCAGAGCAAAGAAATGTCCTTGTTGTTATTCTAGCCAGGAATGAACACGTTTTTATTGGCCTGAGAAGTGCAGTCAAGCCCCTCAGAGCAAAAATACTGCCCACCTGCCACCTCCCTTTTCTCTATTGCACAAAGAGATCAAGTTTCTTAAACCTGGTTTTTCTGAGGTTGAACTACCAGGTAAGAACAAAGGTCTCCAGTGGTAGAAGAATCACTGCTCTTCAGCTGGAGCTTTTGTATCCCCCCCCCAACGCTGAAACTAATGCAATGTGAAAACTATTTCCCAATGGAGAGGAAAACTAATTCTCCAGGACTAGTCTGAAACTTGCAAATATAACCATGATCTTTGCCATTTGCAACACAATGGAAAATTGCTAATAAAAGTTCCTATTGTGTCGGGGCTGTAATACCAACCCCATGGCATTTCTCTCTTTGCCTCCTTCCCATTTGCAGCCAGGCAGCTAAAAATGGCTTCAAACTTACCTGCCCAAATGCTCCAAGGTCCAGTTATGCTGAAGCACCACAATGAAAGGTCTAAAGGCTTCGACTGCACAGCCCATTGGTCCCTCCCAGGCTCAGGGGATGAATTGCTCCCAGTCCATGCTGGAAGACAGATTGATGCTCCAAGCATCCAGAAATAATGCTCCAAGCCTGGCTGACTTGAGGGTGGACCTCCCCAAAGTGCAGAAGGCTGTAGGACAATTCCACCCTAAGTTATGGGATAGGGGACACGAAGTCCAACTGGCCTCTCTCATCCCTGACATCCCCAATCCAGGCTCACATTGTCTCTATCTCATGGAATGTGATAAAAGACCTTTCCCCATCCGCATGGTTATGATGCACTTTGTTTTGGACACAGTTCCCCGTCCCCCTCCCTCTAAAAGGGAGGTGGAACATGCACATGTACAGCATTGATGTCTGCTGGTCCCAGCCTCAGGAAAGGGAGCCCAGACCCAAGAATTAAAAACTGGGACAGTATTTCCAAGGCTGGATGCCCATATGGGACTCCTTTCTGCATCCTTTGGTATGGAGACAAATGACTTGATTGCTTTACAACCTACACAAGCTCCCAACAGCCTCCTCCTTAAATGGGATCACACTTACAGGGATGTCAAGGGAGGGATTGAAAACGCAGCTCAGAGCTCCCTGCTTTGAGGGCTCTGAGTTTTCCAGAGCATCTTTCCAACTCAGCTCCATCTTTCCAAGGCTTTTGGGCACAAGCAATGAAATGGTAGCAGTAGGACAGGGGTCAAGCAGGTGAGAAGAGGCAAGTGCAGCTCCCGCCTCTGCTCAACCTCCTTGGATGGGCACTTGCCTCTCCCACCCTGTGTTTTCCCTTTCCTCCTGCCAAACCCCTTGTGCCCCAGAGGATCAACATCCCTGTTTTGCCCCAGCCTCTCCTCAGAAAGAAAATGTGGGATTAGACTGTGACACACAAGAGATGCAAACCCCAACAAAGAACATCAGATCTTGACAGGCTGCAGGAAAAACACCCATTAGGGGGCAAATGTGAAACCAGTGGCTCCAGTGTTTCACTGAGGCAGCCAAATGGCTTTATTTCTGTCTATTTGTTAATAATCTCATTATTTAGAGGACACATGTGCTCTCTATTACCTTTCATATTCCAATATCGACGGGACATCTGAGGCTGGTTAGTCTGTTTGTAACGGGTCCATCTTCAGCTTTTTGGTATTTCCTGATTGGCACTTGACCAAATCAACACACTCCTCTTTCCACTTATTAAAAAAAAAAAAAAAAAAAAATAGAGTCCCTTCAAGGAGCTGCACAAAGCAATTACCTCATTGAGCAATTCCTAATGCAGCAGCTTTAGGGAATTTATAGGTTTTAGGAAAAAAAACCAACCCAAAACTGAAAAACAACAACAAAATGTAAACCATCTTTGATTCCTGCAGTTGTCTGCCCATGAGTGCAGGCAAGAAAATTAGTTTGGAGACTGGGAACATTTCCAATGAGGAGGAATTTAGGGGTTTTGTTTAGGGGTGATGGTGATTTTTAGGAGGATGGAGGAGTTAGCTGTGGAAGTCAGCCACACATCTGCGAGCAGAGGACACGCTGCCAGCACCTGAACCTCTTCCACCTGATCCTCCTCTTCAGATTGCAGCTGACAGAAGCCATGGAAGAAGCCACATGAGGCAGCAGCATCTTCCTGGATGCTGAAGGCATCTGCTGCAGCTGATTTAAAAAGCAACAGCCTCAAAACCTCTTGTCACATTTGGAGTAGAAGGAATTGCAGGGACAATTCCCAGGCAGATGTAATGGGCATCAGCAGAGATGCCAAGACTGATCATGCCCTCACTCCACCTCCTGAAAGCATCCAAAAGCCATGAAAACACAATCCCCGAAAAATCTGCCTCCTCCCTGAAAACACCTTCAACACCACGCCCTTACGCACCACAGAGGTTCTGACTGCCAGCAAGGACACCATAGAATGGGTCAGGCTGGAAGGGACCACAGTGGGTCATCTGGTCCAACCTCTCTGCTCAAGTAGGGTCATCCTAGAGCACATCCAGGCAGTTCTGGGATATCTCCAGTGAGGGACACTCCACAACATGCCCAACAGCTGGGAGTGATGGGGACCATCACAAGCTGCAGCTCCTGACCACCTGAGTTGCTGCCAGATTCCCCTGGCCCAGAGAGGCAGCTTTCCTTGCATTTCCAACTTCTTTGAGGTGCAGGGGTGGCCCAGAACACGACAAAACACTGAGCTGTTAGCAAAGCAGAGAGATTTGGGCTGGAGTTCCAGGGTAAAACTGCCAGATGTGTCACTTTTACTCAGAGCTGAACTGGCAGATCAGCACCGCTAGGGAAAAAGCTGAAGGGGAAGGAAAGGAAATCAAACCATGTCCCAGGTCACCCATTTGCTTTGTGCCAGCGCCGCCACTTTCCTCCAGCAAAGCACAGCCTGAAGATTTAACTTGCACTGACTGAACAGGATTCCTCCTCCACTCCTTCATTCATTCCCCCACTCCCTCTGCATCCCTTTACCCATCCCTAGGCATTTCACACCTCATTATTTACTGTTCCTAATGGATGCTCATCACGAATCCACTCCTGGTTTTAATGGGGAGCGTTGTGCAATCTCTGGGACACATCAGCCACCAGTCCTGCTCCACCTCTGTTTATTTAATCCCAAACAACGAGTCTTGAGGACTTTCTCTGGTCTTGCTATACGGGGAGAAGTGTCAGTGCAGAGGGAGAGAGGGACCTCTCCGAGATAATATTTCTGGCTGAGGTTTAATCAACGTGATGGCCTTGTTAACAGCACGGCCCAGATAACAATCCTCCAGCGCCGGCATTCCTGGGGGCTGAGCAGGCACTTTAAAATCAAGGAAAGATTTGGTGGGAAAGAGCTCAGCTCTGTTCCCACGTGCTCTGGTGGTAGAGCTTTCCACCCCAAAAGTTCTGCTGGGATGGAGTAACCAAAGATAATCAACACTTCCTGCTAATACTCCCTTGATTACCAAGGTCCCTGTTGGGACCCATTGGTGGAGGCAGCTGGAAATCTGTGGGAGCTGCCTGTAGAGATGCTACAATCTGTTCACCCCAAGTAAAACCAGCACCTGAAATCCCCCCAAAATCTGTTGGTTCCTATGGAAGGCTGTGCTCTGCTCTCCCTGTTCACTGCTTGGAGCTTCAAACCTGATATAGGGAACAAGGGAGGTTTTGGCTCATTTTTTTTCCTTGAGACCCTTTTTGCCTGGCTATGATCCTAATCTGAGCTCCTGCCTGGCAGGAGGAGGACAAATAAACAGGGTTGCACCACTCCCAACCCAGCCTGGAATCACAGCATCCTCATCCCAGAGAATTGCTCCTTGTGGAGCCGCTCCTAGGACTGAATCCTTTCACTTAAATCCTAAATGAAAAGAAACCCTTTGAAAACTGTGGCAACAAAAAGGGCATAGAGCAGTGCTTGGTCCTGCAGAGTGGAGCTGTGCCTGGCAGCCACCCATCCCACAGGGAAAAAACGTATTCCACAATGTTTGTTTATTTTCCATTCCTCCCTTCTAGGCAGCCTGTGCTGTGTGCTTGCCTTGTGGAGGAGCAAGAGGATGAATTCAGGCCCATTACAGACAATTTTCCTCATCCCACAAATGCTCCCAGCCTCCTGCTGCTGTTGGCATCCTCCAAGGGCCGAGACCCACAGTAGGGAATTGTCTTCTCCTCACAGCCCAGATCTCCTGGAAGTATCCCAGGGAGAATTAGAGCTTGTGAGCATCTCAGCAGAGCTTGCTGGAGAAGTTCAAGGGAGAGGGATGGAGGGAAAGACCAAGGAAGGGGAAATCAAACAGCACAGCAAGTTTTCATTAAGCCTGGCTTCAGATTTGGCTTTCCTGCTCTTCCCAGATCTAGACTTACTCAAGAGATAGGACACTTTTTACCCCAGTGAATATTATAGGTTAGGTCTACATCAAGACTTTTGCTTTGAGTCTTTTTTGCCTGCTGTGGAAACCGACAGGGAACTCGTTTTTCCTTGGGAGCTCTGGAGTTGATGGAGCCCTTTTCCAAAAGAGCCTACACGTACTTGCTGGGATCTCACCTTGCCCTTGGCAGTTGGAGGAACTTCAGTGCATCTACCTTACAACAGGAAAAAATCCATGTGGTTTGGACTCAGAGGAACAGTCAAGAATTTGGAAAGAGGAGGACACAAAGAGTCCCACAGACAAAAACCACTGACATCCAAACCACCTTGTGCCGGAGCCTCGGTGCTGCTCTCATGTTCCTCAGCACAAGACTCTGTTGAGTCTCTTGATCCACTTATGGATTCTTGAGGTGTTTGAAATCTATCCCAAATGCCCTTCAGGGCTTGGACCCATCTCTCAGTTCATTTTTCAGCTCCTTTTTTACTTGAGCAGTAGTTGTCTCCTTCTCAGCTTCAGTGCACTTATTTTTCCCTTTATCCCAGAATCACAGAATTCCTTCTCCAAGGCTAACCCTGCAGGGTAGAGAATATTTTGCAAATTGAAATGAAAATCTTCCCAGCAGCTCCATTCCAAATGCTAATTGTGGTTTGCAGCTCTGCCTGAAACAGGCACGCAGTGACTTAGGCAGATCTTCTGCAAACACAGGTCCTCATTCTCAGTGAACTTCACCTGCATTTCCTCCGGGACTCTGGGACCTCTGTCATTCCAAAGCCCTTTCAAAATGTCATCACTTAAGGAGAAGCAAGTCAGTGCTTGAGCCAGGCCTGGTCTGCTGGGTGATGAGGCTAAAGCTTTGAACTTTGAGCAGTCTGGAGAGCTGAGAGGAGCCAGAGCAGGAGCTGACATCACCCCAGCTCCCAGGCAAGCAGGCACGGATTCCCCCCGAGCCTGAGCTGTAGCCACTGTGGGATGGTGACGGGAAGCCGGGATGCTGCAGGGATGAGTCACTGGCTGGAGACTCTCCTGGGAGGAAGGAGCAAGAGTTTCTTTGCAAGAAGTAGCTTTTTTCCACTGTAAATCTTCTAAGCACAGTGATGAGTCTGAAAGGTCACTGGGGCTTGGCACTGGTTTGGCAACTGGGAGCCAAACGGCTTTGATGGGAAAGAAGAGAACACTGTCTCCTCCTGAGGGCCTCTCTGCTAACAGGCTTCACATACAGCTTGTCTGGTTCACTATGGACCAGCTTTCCTCATCCCCTGGCTGCTCCAAGGTGGGCAGAGATCAAACACAGGCTTTTGCAGGGCCTGGGAATCCTGGTCCTACCTCAGGGAAAGGGAGTTTTGTCTTTCTTTGGCTTCAACAAGTAAAGGATTTTCAATTAAGGTCCCAATTTGTATTTTGAGAGGGGATGTCTAGGGAATAATGATCTAAACCTGCAGGTATTCTGAGGGTCCTAAAAGGACCTAGAGCTTTTAAATTTGCAGGGAAGGTCCTGAACCCAAATATCATCAGCACTTTGTCCCCATTTAGATCAGTGACGTCCCTGATAGGAGTCAGTTCCTTCCACACATAATATTATTTACTAAAATCCCTTTTAATGGATTTGGGAGAGGAGCATCAACATTAAAGGGCACATAGATAGAAAACTCTTCATCCGGAAATGTGGAAAAGATGATTTTCAGTGTTCCACGATGGGGCTGACACTGCTCTGGCAGCACCAGAAATACCAAAAAGGAAGAAATTCCATACTGGAGACCTGAGCATCCTCAGGAGTGGAGGGTGGGAGATCAAACCCCACAAAAGCAGCCATGCACAGCTTTAGCCCATCCAAGACTGACCTCTTCAGAAAGGCTGGTGGTACCACAGTCCAGGGGAAAGCCAGTGAACAGAGAGGTTGTGAGAGGAAAGGTGAGAAGAAAAACATGATGATGATGACAAAAAACCCTCTGTGCAACTGTCTCTCAGCACTTCCATAACGCTAATTAAAGACAGAGGAACAACCTGATGACACCAAGTGTGATAATGACTTTCCAAGGTCCATCTCACTCAGTATTTTGTCACTGGAAGTGGCCAAAAGCAGATGGATAGGGAAGGGTTTAAGAATACAATAAACATGCTATGATTTTTTTCCCCCCAAATATTCCCCCAGCCTAAAAAAATAAGCAGCTCGGGGATTTCCTGAGCTGAAGGAGGTGTTGTCTTTGCATTAAATAGGGCTTGGGGGATTTGCCTTCTACAAACCCCTCCATTGTCCCTCAGTTAATAATGAAAGAAGAGAAAGAAACACTGCAACCTATATTGATGATTAGGTGTCAGCCTAAAAGGCAGGGAAAGAAATTAAATTTATTCACCTGCCTCTAAAAGTCAGGTCAGAGAAAGCCCCAATTCTTCCTCTGACAACAAAGTCTGGGTTCATTAACAAATGTCTTGCTGTAAAATCTTTCCCCTGACTTAATGGGACGGCTCTGAAGTCCTTGGAAGGATTATTTCAACACTACAGGCTGAATCAGTTGGTTCATTAAGCAGCAAAGGTTGAGAAAATCCACCAGGGATTCCTTCATTCAGCGTTGTTATTGCTTCTATTAAATGTCTCCCTTGATTTTTCAAGCAGCTGTGAGCGAGTTGTTGCTTTTAAAGCAAATGAATCCGGGACCCATCAGCACCCAAACACATCTGGGTGGAAGTGTTAAGGGGCCTTTTGGTCTGGAAAATGGTATTTAAAGGCATTCACCACTGAGGGACATCAGGGGAGATACATCCCTCCTCATCACACACCTGGGAAGGGCTCCAGTTGCACTTTTTTGCCTCTCCACAAACCCACTTTTCGAAAGAATTTTGCTCTGGGTTGTTCCCTGGACAAACGCAGAGTAAAGGCCCTTCTGCACATCCCTCCCTGGATGGCATCCAAGGAATGCTGCTGAAGCTTTCTGCTCCGCTGGAGAAATGAGTGTATTCAGCAGGACAAGTCTGGGCAGAAGGTTTGGTCTACAGGACCTGCCTCAGCCTAATTTCAGAATCAGGAATTTCTGCCTGGCTTGAGTAAAGTTAATTTTTTTCGCCATTCTTGGGATTCATTATAGAAAATTCATCACTCTGAGATTTTTTTCATTATTATGTCTCCTCTCCTTGGCTTAATACAGAAGGTGTCCCTGCCCATTACAGGGGGTGGAACAGGATGGGCTTTAAAGTCCCTTCCAACCCAAATGATTCCATGATGTAATATGGAAACGGGTAATTTGTCTGGGAGGTGTTTCCCAGTTTACTACTATGCAGATCCTCACTCATGAGGGACCTCCAGATACCACCATGACACCACCAAAAAACATTTTTTGCTTAAAACCAGCCAAGTGACTGAAGGAGTGTCTGACCTGAGGGCGTTTTCCACCCAAATCCTTTAACACAACCCAGGGCTGCAGCACCGAGGCCCTTGAGGACAATACAGTGTATGTGGAAGGGAATGCATCTAAAGGGAGCCACGAGAAGAGGGTTTTGGAAAAAGGAGAAGAGCAGCACTGAGTCAACACAGTGACAGGGCAGATAAAGAAGAGGGAAATCAGCTTTTCATCACACAAAACTGCCAAATTCCTCACTTCCATGGCAAACACAAACACATCTCAACATCTCCGTGCCTTGGCTTTGCGATCCACAAGGCCAGGCCTTGGACTAGCACTGGGCCAGCTAATTGCCCTTTAAATCATTAGCAGAGCACCAAATTAGTGTCAGGGCTTCCTGCACCCTTGGGCTGCTGCCTTGTTTCTGCAGCACAATCCCAGAGAGGAGGCCCTGCTCTTTGTTAATGAGGCATTTCAGCACCTCCTCAGGATCCTTATTGGTCTCTAATGAGGGTGAGGGTGTTTGTGGTATTTGACCACTTGCCTAATTAGTTTATAGCTCAAGTGCTCCCTGCTGAGCTGGAGCTTGTCCTGGGCAGCGGTGCTGGGAAGGGAGCTGGTGGCTGCAAACCTGGTTTCTCCAAGCTCAGCTCCCACCTACCTCCTTATCCCACCAAAAACCAACCAGGGAGCACTCGGGGAGCAGCACCATCCCACAGGGCACAGTCCCTGCCCCCACAACTCACGTACATGGGTCTTCTTCCCCCCACAGATCCTCAGGAACAACAGCGGGGATGAAGGTTTGCTTTGCAGGTTCCAGAGTTCAGCCATCCCTAAGTGTATTTTCCATAGAATCACAAGCTGCTTTGGGTTGGAAAAGACCTTAAAGCTCATCACATTCCATGCCCTGCCATGGGCAGGGACACCTTCCACTAGCCCAGGTTGCTCCAAGCCCCATCCAACCTGGCCTTGGACACTTCCAGGGATGGGGCAGCCACAGCTTCTCTGGGCAACCTGTGCCAGGGCCTCACCATCCTCCCATTTTTCCTTGAAGCAGCAAAACAGAGTCACCTGCTGAAGCCAAAGCTCTTCTGCCCCAGTCCATGGCTTGCAGATCCCTCAGTGGCTGCAGACCACCCTTCCAAGTGGCTACACCATGGGCAGGAATATCTGGCTATGACTGACCATTCCTTAGGTTGGATATTGGAAAAGGTTCTTCCCCCAGAGGGTGGTTGGGCACTGAACAGGCTCCCCAGGGCAGTGGTCACAGCACCAAGGCTGGCAGAGCTCAGGAAGCACTTGGATGATACTCTCAGGTACATGGTGTGCCTCATGACTCCCTGTGACCCTGGCAACACCAGGGGGTGTCACTTGAGGTGGGAACCAGCTCAATTTGGCCTGGGACTCATTTTGACCCCTCCTCAACCAGCACCACCCAACATCCACCCCAGCTCCCCAGACCCAGTCTGGGTTGTTTCAGAGAAGGCATTGGGTTTCACTGCTAATGGGAGAACAATTGTGGTGGAACTTTAGAAACGCCTCATATTAACCAGAAAAAGCATCGGAAACTTTAGAGCTTTGACCGAATTGCATCTCAAACCTTTGGGACTGGAAATCCCCGATGCGACGGCAGAACCAAGAGAAGAGCTACTATTTGTTGACAACCTCTTGAAATCATACTCTCAAAAATGTCCAGTGACTGGAAATCATTTCCCTCAAAATTTTCAGCTCGTTAAAAAATGTTATAAATGCATCTCAGATTCCTAAAAATGGCTTGCTTTGTTTTCAACTCTGAGATACTTTCATATACATTTTTGAGTCTGATGTAGGAGGATTTCCAAGGAAGAAGCAGCTCCAACCACTGTAAGAATTCCTCCCTTCCAAACCCCAAAAACCTTGACATCTAAAAAATGTGATATAAATGAAAAAAAGAGAAACAAACCGAGCATGTACACGCAACCAACTGCATATAGATCCGTGTCCTCTGCATGGGATGAAAAGAACATCTAATGCAAACCATGTTGCAGCAGCTCAGCTTTGCCATGATGACCCCAGGATGGACCCCATGAGCTGCTCCTGTGCCCAAAATTCCCTGAAATGTTGGGCTCCCTGAGGGCTCCGAGGCACAACCCCCCTTCCGACAACCTCTTTTCTGTTCCCCTCAGCAGGGAGAGTTGTTTGTTTGGTTTTATAAGTCGCAGCAAATGGTTTAATGCAAAGCAGGAGCAAAGAACCAGCGGGGCTTGCCAGATGCAGAGCATCCTTCCTGCCCTTTGCCTGTGGCTGGACCGCTTCCCTTTGGATTTTTTGTGCCTGCGAGTGTTTGGGTTGAGTTTTAAATCATCCCTGACAGGCCCAGTTGGTGACTGTGACACCAGCCCATGCAGGGAACGGCAGAAACTGGTATCAGGCTCAGGCTTAGCTTGATTGGGACAGCAGTTCCCCCCACCAAATATCCTAGTGCCTCCTTCTCCCTGGATTTCTCCTCTTCTGTCCCCAAAGGACAGACACTTGGAATTACAGGGGTACGCGGCGTTGGCAACCTCCCAATTCACTTCTTGGTACAGAAATAATCGTTACCAATCCTCCAGGCTCATTTTCCCATTTTCCCCCAATCCCCCTGTTTTTCCCTATTTCTCCTGCTTTTCCCCGTTCCCTAGTCCTCGGGAGTCACCATGTGGGCTGTCCAAAGGCTGTCCAGGGCAGGAGTTCCCAGCCCATCCCTCATTCCTGCCCCAGTGCTGTGGCTCTGCCAGCAGTGGCTCAGGGGGGTTATGCAACAGCTCAAGGACAAGTGGAAAAATCACACTTCCAAGTGGGAGGTAACAAGATGCAATTCTGTCTGTGCAGGACAATAAATCACCTCTAAAGACTTTTCTAGCCTTGAAATATGTGGAGCAGAGGGCAAGGATGTGGCCAAGGAAGGAAGGACCGAGGTTGCTTTTGCCAGAAGGGAAAGATGAAAGCTGAAAAAATGCAACAGCAAGTTGTAGAGGAAAGGAGTAAAATATGTTCCCCATCCCTGTGCATAAGACAAGACACGCTTGGAGATATTCACCACCACAGCCTAAACAATGAATCAGGCTCTGCAGGCAACGTTAAGCTCCTGTAAAGTCTCAGTAAATGCATGTTTGGGACAAAACCAAAGTGAAGCCAAGCAAATGTGCTCGTTTCACCATCACCCAGGGCCAGCACAACTCCCCAAAGCTCCTCAGCACCCTCAGGGGCTTTTCAGCTATAATGGTGTTCAGAAAAGTCCAGAATGGTTTGGGTGGGAAGGGACCTTAAAGCTCATCTTGTGCCAACCCCCTGCCATGGGCAGGGACACCCTCCACTAGACCAGGTTGCTCCAAGCCCCGTCCAACCTGGCCTGGAACACTTCCAGGGATGGTGGGGCAGCCACAGCTTCTCTGGGCAGCCTGTGCCAGGCCTCACCACCCTCACAGGGAAGGATTTCTTCCTTTTTATCCATTAGCTGGAGATAATTTGATGTTTGTTAGTAGCCCAAGCAAGACAATCCAACAGCATAGTGGAGGAGAAAAAAGCAAAATATCATATTTGTCTGAAAATTTGGAGGGTTGGCAAGGAAGGAGAACTGAGAGTCCAGTGCTGGTGCCAGCAAGTTGCCACTTGACAGGGATTTTCAGCCATCACCTCCACTGATGACCTGATGGGTGGTGATCTTGGTCAAGCTTGTTCACATCTCTCTGTGTTCACCGCTCACCTGTGCAGTGCCCAGGGCTGTGGGTGTTATTCCCAGAGAAATACGGCATAAATCCCACGTGGTGTGACTCTGTTTTCACTTTAACACCCAGGGAGGGCATTCCCTTCCTTCCCATTCCTGATATATCTCAGCCCAGGAGGAAGCTGAGTGGAGTCACTCACTGGTGAGCTCAGCATCTCTCTCCTCCCAGGCTTTCAATTTACAAAGCATTACAGGGATGTAATTGGATTCAATTGCTACTGCAAATGGCATCATATTCCCTATCACCAAGATTGTGTTTGGCACAGCCCCTAATGAGGGCAGCTGCAGCCCAGCCCAGCCAAGAACCTGTCAGAAAATGACAATCCAAAATAATTCTGTAAAAAAAGAGAAAGTGCAATTGCCACAAAACCGAACGGGTGCTGCATTTACCTCCCCTGCCCTCAGAGGATGAGCTGGATGGTGAATCTGGTCTGCTTTAAATCAGGAAGGCAGCAAGTGATGGTGGGGGGAGCAGCTGCTGACAGAGAGACTCAAAGGTGCAAATTGGACACATGCTTTGTTTCCACTACTGAACAGACACCAACCACCACCTCAGCCTCACCAACAGCCCCTGCACTTACAAAGGAGCATTTCTGGAGTGCTGTCACCCCCCCTGAGGTGGCATCTCAGCAGCTTCTACTGGGGCTCCAGGAAGTCTCAAAATGAGACCTGCCCACTGTTTAAGCATCATGGGGAAGCACCTCAAACAGGCAACTGCAGCACTTGCTAAAGAGAAGGACTTTCCCCCCCACCCCAGAAAAGGAGCACTTTCCCTAAAGGAGAATCCTAGAACCACAGGATCATTTAAGTAAGAAAAGACTGCCAAGATTGTCAAGTCCAACTGTCCCCCCCAGCACTGCCAAGGCCACCATTAACCCATGTCCCCAAGTGCCACATCCACACAGCTTTTAAATCCCTCCAGGGATGGGGATTCCACCACTGCCCTGGGCAGCTGTGCCAGGGCTGGACAACCCTTTCCATGAAGAAATTTTCCCCAAAATTCAACCTAAACCCCCCATGGAACAACTTAAGGCCATTTCCTCATGTCCTATCGCTTGTTACTTGAGAGAAGAGACTGACCCCCAGCTTGCTACAAGAGCAACTTCCCTAAAAAAGCCTGGAGTTGTCTGCACAAAACACCTGCTATTGGCTCCTCTCCATTTCCAGCTGCTAAATAATTGCTCACATTTCTGCTGTGTTTACATCACATGTTCTCCAAATTTTCTCTGGCCAGGTAAGAGCTTGCTGCAGCTTCCCAAGGAAAATTGTCCATGCCAACACATCCAGGAATGCCAGCCGTGGCCTCTCATTGGAGCACGTGTGTCTGGGGGAAGGTTGGGTGGAGATGGCAGCTCTCTTTTTACACTTTCAGAAATACATTAAAAATCCAGCAGTGAAGTCATTTAACAACTGGGGCAAATCTGAGCTCAGCTCCATTTTCACACTAGACATTCCATCCTTCCTCTCCAACCCTTTTTTGCTGGAGAAACCCCTCCACAAACATGGGTTGGGTTTTGAGCCTTTCTGTTGAGGTTACTGGTTACCCCACTCATGACAGCAGGTTTTGCAGTGTGGGCATCTTTTCCACTATGAGATCACCACCCCACTTTTCCGTAAGTTCCCAAACTCTCCTCAGCTATCAGGGCAGGCTGGCCATGCAAGACTCCACACAGCCCATTTGCCAACCTTCTGAGCTTCTCCATTCTCCCTGAAACTGGGTATTAACTTCTCTCCTCTATATCATTCTGTGGTTTGTGGTGCTCTTGGAGGAGCCCAGTTGAGCTGTAACAGCCCCATGAGTAACCAAACAAGGGAGGGTGGATAAAACTGCGAATTTTGGAGGCAGATGGACAGATGGGATCAGGAGACAGCCCTGCCAGTGTTGCCTCTTCATCACTGCACAGTCACTTCTTGTTGGAGAACATTTCCATTGCACACCTTTGTGCTTGTGCTCAGATAAACCACTCACTTTTAATGTTCATAAATAAACATTCAGATCAGACACAGTCTGTATGTGTGTTCAGCCACGGGGATCTTCATTAAAGCCCTCCCTGGTGCTCTACAGCAGGAGCAAAGTGCACTCAGGGTAAGTTATGTGCTTTTTTGGACCAAAACCTTGGCTGTGTGTCCTCGTTATCAATTCAAAATGTGCAATCAAAGCATCCTGACATCCTGCTGGAGATGAATAATTTAGAGACAGGAGTCTCTGCTCTCATTGCCACAGACATAACTTGCACTGACCACAAGCAAAGCAGGAAAGAACAGAACTAGAAAATAAATTCGAGTTCTCCACTGCTTTGAAAGTCAAATGCTGGTTTTGTTTTCAGGGCTCACATGGTAAATATTCAAGATGAGCCCAAACCACAACATTCAGCTCCAAATCTGAATTTTCCCAGCATTCAGGGGTACAGAGATTAAAGGGATTCAGGAGTGAAGTCTGGCCTTCAGTTTTTTCTCATGTTTAGGGATTTCTGGATCAAAGTACAGGTTTTGGTCCATCTCTGAGCCACGATCAGTGTCACACCTGCCTGGATCAAGCAGGGAACCTTGAGCTTAATGAGCCACATACCAAAATCTTTGTGTGGGAAAGAGTCATGAGACACATGTTGGGATCCCATAACCAGGGGGAACCCCAGGAGAAGTCCACCAGGGGTTGAAGAGGTCCAGATGGGTAAGAAGTGAGCTTTGGAATCCCACCTCCCTTATCATCTTGCTAAGCAACAGATTATTTTTATCTTTCTTTGGCACATCTCCACTCCTTGTCCTTTAAGTGGCAGCATCTCCCAGCCTGAGAAAAGCATCATAAAGGTAACAAATAAATAAATAAATAAGAGACTGAAGTGCCTGGACACTTGTGTGCTGCAGCAGCCACAGCTCAGCACATGAAGGGCTGAAGGGTTTAGAACAAGTAGCACTCGTCAGACTTGATCTTTTTATCCCCCCTCATTTCCATTCTCTTATAATGGCTCTAAAGCAACTGGCCCATGATATTTCCCATACTTTGTCTAAACTCAGAGAGGAAAAAGCATAAACATTCCAGCAATAGCCTCTGAGACATTTTACTAATTGGCAAATGAGGCAAAACCTCCTCCCCCACACTTTCCCCATATGTTCATGAGTACATTGAGTGTTTACGGTACCAACCACAACCCTGCATTAACTGTGCTCCTCATAACACAACCCTGTCCTTAGACAAAACAATGACAATTTAAATAATAAAGAATTAATAACAATGTCTAGCACTAATGAGCCCTTCCATAACATCTCCCAACTTTTATGCAAATTAATGATTCCCATAAGCAACAATAATGTCAGATGGTGCACAGCTCCAAAAGGATCACGAGCAACCCTGGAGCATAAGGAATAAGTTTTCAAGGCATTTGTCACCCCAGTGTGTCCCCTTACCCTGGAGAATGTGGCAGCTCATCAAGAAGGAGGCTCCAAGCTCTGCATGTTCATGTACATCAAAGCGGGCAGGAGCACCACTGGAGAATCATCCACAGAGACAGACCAGTGCCAACCCTTCATGACAAAAGGGAGCTCCAATACTATCCAAAATAGGGGTTTTAGCAGCTGGATCCATAAATAATCCAAGGTGAGGGTGATGGTCCCCATCACAGTGTGGATACAGGTGGTGCCTAAAACCAGCCCTAAACCAGCCAAAGGGGCAGCAAGGAGCAGGAAAAGCACCTTGAACCACCTTTATGTGACCTCAGAGGTTGTAAAATAAGGATCTGGAAAGATTTCCAAGGAAAAACACCCCCCCCAGTGTTACAGGGAGATGGACATGCTGCCAGATCCAGTGGAAGGTGTCCCTGCTCATTCCACTGGGATTGGACTTAGATGGCCTTTGAAGATTCCTTCTAATCCAAACCATTCCATGATTCCCATCTGCTCAGAGGACTCTGGCCCACGCCAGGAGCACCTGTGCAAAGGCTTCATACAATGCAAGGGTCTATGTTATCTTATCTACAACAGTTTTTACAACTAGTTCAGTCCACCTGGATCTTCTCGCATGTTTTCATGCTCTTCAAAAGCCCCTTTATTTTCAGAGCTGCTGAACGGCCAAAATCTTTAGTAAAGGCATTGCAGGTACTCATCACTTCCCAAAATCACTTTCCCATCCAAAAGCCCAGTTCAGCAAACCCGTAACAAGCATTAAAGTCCTTGAGCAGATCCACTGAGGTGGCTCAGATTTGTACACTGTACATCAAATCAGCCACTTGCAGGTAGCCCAGAGAAAACCCTCTTCTTCCCAGATTCCCTCCACCAAGTCAGGCCTACAGGGTCCAAAACACACTGTGAGCTGCTCTTTGCTACACTGAAACCTCATCCAAGAGGTTTGGCAAAAGCCAGGTCGATCCCTGCCTGTCTGTCTCCAAGCCAAGGATCACAAAGCTGATTATTTAATATTTATAGTATGTTGGTACCCAGAAGCTCCAGCATGGAGCATGGATTCCATCCCACTACACCCTGTGCAAACAAACCACTTGGAAGGCAGTTACTGCTCTGAGATGCTACAGGAGCTGCATCAGAGCCTTCCCAGCTCTGTAAACCCAGACAGCAGCTATAAAACCCCTGCTCCAGGGAAGAACTGGGACATGGAGAATGGGATGGAAGGAATTTCTCCATATATAACCATCACAGCTCCATAAAGTTGTTTAAAATAGGGAATTGAGATTGTTTTCTTTGTGGAAATCCTATGTTTATTATTAGTTATGCTTCTGAGTATAAATAAATACGTAATGGATTGCATGTTGGTTAATTCCCTTCATTGTGCACTTAATTGCTTCCTTGTTTGCATTTTACTTTCCACTCTGCTATATCCTCATATTTCAGCATAAGCTCATCCCTTCCAAGCTTGTTTATTGTGTTTACATTTCCAGAAACTGAAAGGTCAAGAGAAAATATGATTTTTTTTTTTATGGAACTTCCTAATACCAACAGGTCTTTAACATACAGCACAGCTCCCCACCCAGCCCTGGCACACAGAGCCTGGCTTTGCTGCTAAGCCCAGACTCCACCAGGCAAGTTTCAGCTTTTCTGAAACATCCTCCCATGTTTTCTTTCCCAGACAGGAGGCTTGTGTTGGAGCCCTCACCTCACATCCCTCAAGAGAACATTCTCCTCACCCACAGGAGAGATGTTCCTTGGGCAGGGATGCTGCCAAAGCAGCCAAAGCCCTGCCAGCACCTCCTCACCCTGGTTTGTGGGGCCACCCTCGGCTGAAAAGTGAGCTCTCAGCTCTTCTAGCACCATGTGATGATGCTTCCCAGCAGGACTGGTGGATTTGGCTACGTGGATGTTCCCATGAGTGAGTGGGAGCAGAGGCTGCCGTGTGCTTGGGAGCACAGGGAGAACCCCTGGGAGAACCTCAGGGCAGGAATGCTGGGCCAGGGACCTGGAGAAGGGATATGTCCATGGGGGTTTTGAACGGCAGAGGCGTCATCAAGCACTGACAGGCACTAAATCTGCTCCCCAACCTACAGCAGGACATAACCCACATCCTGGCATGACCAGCATTCCAGCTCCATCTCATCCCAGCATCCTCTGCATTCCTCCCTTGAACAAACCATGATCTTTGCTCCCCAAATGAGTGAGATGAAGCTGAAATCCTCACTGCACCCCACCCATATCTCAATGCTGGAGCCTCCACAGGCAGCTCCAGACGCATGGGAAGGGTTTCCATATGCATTTGTTCCGTGGGCAAAGCGTTGGGATTGCTCTGCACAGGGACATGGGTGGGAAGCGTGTGCTGGGATGAGCATATTTCGAAGGTGAGTGCATGAGAGAAGGAGCTCTGAGTTCATTATTGGAAGTGCAGAGAAACACACACTTTTTCCAAACAAATATTAGATCAAGATGACGTTTGTGCACAGAGGATGAGACCTTAGAGACCCTTCCTGTACCTAAAAGGGCTCCAAGAGAGCTGGAGAGGGACTCTGGACAAGGGATGGAGTAACAGGACAAGGGGGAATGGTTTTAAGTTAAAAGAAGAGAGATTTGGGTTAGAAGTTTGGAAGAAATTCTTGCCCGTGAGGGTGGGCACTGGCACAAGTTGCCCAGGGAAGCTGTGGCTGCCCCATCCCTGGAAGTGTTCCAGGACAGCTTGGATGGGGCTTGGAGCAACCTGGGATAGTGGAAGGTGTCCCTGCCCATGGCAGGGGGTGGGACAAGATGAGCTTTAAGGTCCCTCCAAGCCAAACCATCCCATGTCTGGGTCTCAAGACCAGCAGTCAGTCCTGCTGCAGAGGTGAATCAGGCCATGTGTGATGTTTTCCAGCCCTGCCACCATTGCCAGCCCCCAACCAGCACTGGGCTTCATTTATTTTATTTTTGAAGCTTCTCCTCAGACTATAAAGCCGCCCAGAGTTTCCAATAAGCATCTGCCCACTGGGACTCCCACCCTCAGTCTGGTTCCTCCTTGTGCTTCTCAAAAAAAGGGCTGATTTTTGGTAGGCAACCAGGGGCTTAAAATTCCTAACGCAACCTTAAGAGAGGTAAGGAGAAAAATATGTGGGGACGTGAAGCAAATTCCTGTCTAATTCCTCGGGAGACCCAATCAATGGAAGACTTCTCCTCTCTGTTTATTTTCTTCCCAGCAGAAATCCCAGTCTGTCCTCTTCCTCTTCCAAAAATCCAATAGTGCTCCACACCCAGGAGCTGTGACATCAGAGGATATTTTAGGAAGGCAAATTTGTCCCCAACCCAGGTCTGGTCTTGTTCCCTTTCCCTCACACAACCCCAGCCCAACCCCAGAGCTCGCTGCAGAGGAAAGTCAAAGCTGGCTACTGGATGCCAAACCTGGAGGTAAAATGGGAATTTAAAAAAGAAGGAATTGTCTTTTCCAGTAATTTCCCTCCGAAGAAATAATATGCTTGGCTTGTCTTTGTGTTGATACAAGGGTGACTCATTAAGCCAACAATGTGAGACTGTTTTAAGGTTAATGGCAGGCATCTAGAACTGGCACCGTGTCAGTTGGCAGCTCCTGAGCTCAGCTCAAAAAATGCACTTTTATCGCTGTAATGCATCCAGAATGCAGCCATACCTAAGGAGTTCATTCTCAAACTCAGTTTAAAGGCTATTTCAGAGTTCATTTGCTCCTGGCTCCAAGCTTTGCTGGAAAACCACCCTTGCAAACCCCTCTCGTGCCCACCCTTTGGGTCTTCGTGGTGTGTTAGAACCCAGTTGTGTCTCTGCGTATTCTCATTTAACCCAGGTCTGGTCTAACCCCAAATTCTGTGGATGGCTGTGGACTCAGTCTCCTCACTGCAAGAGCATTATAACTCTCTCAAAGCCCCTTTGACACCATCCTTTAGAACATAACTGGGACCCCACTCCAAAGTACTTTCTGACCTCCACCTGAGAGCTGAAAAAAGCCACTCTCCCTACATTTTCCAAGGAGACCTCCAGCCAAACCGACCACCAGTAGTGGTATTCCTGCTATGAAAAAAGGGGGGAAAAAAAGAGCTAAAATAGCTACTTCCACCCTTCCTACATCATAAAATGAAGAGGGAGAAAAAAAAAGGCAAAAAAAGGGCAAGAATATTCTCCACTTGCATGTCACCTCTGAATTTTCCTTTAACTTTTAAAAGATGTTTGGTTGGTTGGTTACAGCCATCCTGTGGACAAATGCCTACATCCTTACTCACAAACTGGTCAGGCAGAATTCCCAGGGAAAACAGTGGGCCAAGTCTTCAACTGCTTCATCCCAATCCTACCAAAGCAGGGCTCTGTTAGCCAGGGACACGCAGAGAGCTGGAAACTCGGCCTGCTCCGAGCTGCCTTAAACAGGAGAGGAGAATGGGAAAAATCTCTTTCTCAGCATCAAAAGCCTCTCCTCCCTCCTGAGAGGGACGCAGGGGACTCTGAAAAGCTCTCCCACATCAAGAAGGGTGATGCAAGGCCGATGGACTGAGCACCAGAGTGGCCATACCAGGACCCAAGGCCCATCCAAGGCAAGATTTGTTTCCAGCAGTGGCTCAGAGCCATGGGAAGAGTATAAAAACCAGAAGCATCAAGTGATACTCCCCCATGATCCTCTGTGAGCCTCCAGCTTTTTTGCATCACCAGGATGCACCGTGCCAGGTGCTTTGTCTTTGTAGCTATTAGTCCTTGGCTGCTGCTCCTGCCAAGGTCCCCACGGGGCGAGTTCTCTGCTGGGCTTCCAAAATCCTGTAACCACGCAGAGCTTCGAGGCACAGCACAACCCCTCTTGCAAAAGTGGCCTGATGAGTTGAGTATTAGTCAGGTTAGGCCTCATTAAACATCTGCTCAGCGTTTGTAGGACCATGCCTTAATGCTTAGGGTTTGTTTTTCTCCAGAGATAATGATCCTTTTTCCGTCAGATTCCCAGTGACAGAGCAATACATCATCCTAACCATGGGCAAAGCTCTCAAAATGCAAACCTGCTGCTGCAGCTCCCTCAGAAATGGGAATAATCAGCCCTAGAATCCCAAATTTACGAACCTATTTGCAGAACAGACACATCACAGAGATCCAGGACTGGGAAACACACCTGCTGTCAGGTTTTGGAAAAACTGTCCCCCATTTATTAGGAACGGGGATGTTACAAACGTAAATAACTCCAGTAAGTTATCTCTGTTTTCCATCCTACAGGATCTTCCAGCTTTGTTTGTCTTGAGGAGCCCATCATATTCCTAAACTTGTCCCCCTGAGACATTGGCTCTTGTGTCATAAACCTTTATCTTCTTTTCCTGCACTGGCAAAGGTTTCCCTGGAAAGCTGTGGCTGCCCCATCCCTGGAAGTGTCCAAGCACAGGTTGGACAGGGCTTGGAGCAACCTGGGCTAGTGGAAGGTATCCATGCCCATGGCAGAGGGTGGAACTGGATGAACCACCTCTCCCTGCCATCATTTTGCTGCATGCAAAGGCACTTTACAGTTTTTGTATCCTGAGATTAGGAAGTAATCCTGTTCTGCTCCAGAGGCCCTTCCAGGCTGCCTCTGGAGAAGGGGAGCAGGGCTGGCTGACGGCAGCAGAGGGCAGTGGTTGATTCCCACTGGCCAATTTGTCACACTGTCGCAGTGGAAACAGAGACACGTGTTCCTAATCATTCTCCCCATAAACTACACACACGGACAAGTCTGAGCTGAAAGGTTAAGTCTGGGAAATCAAAGACAGCAGGTGAAAGTAAAGGAGAGCACAGACACCCACCTCGATTCAGCGCCCACCATGGTGATGATGCAAAAGCTAGTGAGCAGCAGTGATTACCCACCACTCCTGCAGAGACAGAGGTGTTTTTTTCTCTTTTTCTTAAGATTTTTCCCTTTTTCTTAAGCTGCATATACAGGGGAATGTGCCTCAGTTCAGGCAAACCCCAACATTTTCAAAAAAACCCCAAACCTCCCACTCAGCTCCCGTAACAAGAATTTTTTCCATGTTCCAAAAGTTCTGTTTTTTAAAACCAGAATCAATTCTCAAGTAAAACAGCCATTTTCTGTTTTATTCAAACACCCTGCCAGTGCCAGCCCTAATCTCCTTTGCAATTGCTCTTAATTAAGGCAGGAGATCCAGAAGCTTCAAACCCAGCTGAGCATCCTTCATTCCAAGGGAGAGAGTCCAAAAAGCCTCCCCAGAAATCACTGTGCTCCTCCTAAGCCCCCCCACATGTCCCCCAGCCATCCTCCTTCTCCTGCACATCCAAGGCTGAGATTGTCCAGCCACTTCCCTCTCATTTTATGAATCACTTTTATCTTTTTAATGCAATTTCTTCCCAGGCTAAAGAGTCCTGAGAGGAACAGAAGTAGAAAAGGGACAATTAAAAGCTTTTTAAAGAGGCCACCGACCATGCTAATGGTGAACAGCTTTCCTTACTTCACTGCACGTGAAGTTGGTGTCCCCAAAGCCAAGGGGAGAGGGAGGATGAGGAGGAGCAGCTGCTCTGCTGGGCGTCCCAACATGCTCCAGATCCCTCATCCTCCTGCTCCTCCGGACCAGCCTCACATCCACACTGCCCAACTCCTGGCAAAGCCCAGACCTCCCACATCCAGCCCCATGTGGATCCCTCCAGCCCTCCTGGTCCTGGCCCAGCCCCACGTGTCCCATCCCAGCTGTCCTCCAGCTCGAGCCGTGCTCTCTGCGTGTCACCCTGACATTGGAAGCCTCAGCTCCTAAATGGAGATCTCTTGGCTCATGGCACCCCACGGACAGGGAACAGCTGGGAAATGCTTCAGCCCAGACAAGGAGCCTTTTTCTAGCATTTAAAAGGTCAGGAACCAAATCCATCTTGTTGCACAGCGCGTGGAATTTCAGCGGGCTGCAAGGCAAGCCTTCCCAGCGCTGGCGTTACGGGAATGTTTCAGAGCAGGATGCCACTCCTGAAGGATGCTCCAGACCTTTTGGAGGGTGTTAACCCAAGGATCACACCCCCTACACTCTCCCAGCTCAGTTCAGAAGGCTTTCCCTTTCACAATTTGGCCCCTTTCCCTGCTGGCTCCGTGCCTGTAGCTGGCAGTTCAAGCATCCCAGCAGATCCATAAATAATTCAACAGCTTGCTAAAAAAAGGGATCAATCATGTTTATGGTTCTGAAACATGCACAAAACTGAGGCAGAGACTCCGAGTACCAGGAATAAGTCAGGAGAAGTCAGGGGGAACATCGCAAGGGAAAGCACTGGAGAAGGCAGCTCCAACAGGACTGAAGGAGGGGGGGAAACCCTCTGACTTTTAATTAAATCTTGAACAAAAGAAAAAACCACAACTTTTCCATTTCCAGACAAGGATATTTCAGGGCCCTAAGCAGCCATGTGAGAAGTTCCAGCTAGAGTAAAAGCCTTTTTACACATCTTCCAGTAGCATATGCTTTAAAAATCACACGAGAGAGGAGCACGCACTTCCTTGGCTTTCCGTGCCTATTTATTTCCCAGCTCCAGGAGCAAAGTATGCCACAGAGACAGATTTCACCCCTCCTTACAGCTACTGCTGCTCTGCTGATATGCAAATACCAGCACTCACTCAGGCTCTTTGGGAAGTTTATTAGCCCTCTTTCCACATTGCTGTTATTTTAGTAACACCATCCGAGGCAGAAATGGCAATTCCATGTCCTGTGCTCTGCAGATACTGATGTAAAATTAAAAGACTATTTTCTTGTACAGAGATCTCCAAATGTTTCTGGCAGAAGGAATGTCTGACAACTGACTGGGCTCCAGCCCACGCTGATGAGTGCTGTTTTCTCTGCAGTTTTCCTTTTTTTTGGCTGTTGAGCTAAATGGAGTGAAAAGAGACCTTTTTTTTGTGTACTATCATAGAAATGTATCTAAAATCAGGGCCTTACTTTGCGGGAGAAGCCTGCCAGCATTTCAGACCCCCTGGTCATGCAGGCTGGAAAGGTCCTTCTCCCTGAGCATTGATAGCAGAAGGACACACTGCCCATCTTTTCTATTTTCTGTTAGAGGACCCCACCAAAATCTTGGGGTAGAGTCAAATCCTCATTTTCCTCCTTATTCAGCAAGAAACACGGGACATAGAGATGAACTTGGAGCTGGATTAGGCTGAATTCAGCTGCCCATCCACCCACAGCTGGGTGGATTCAGCTGCACATCCATCTCCCAGCTGGGTTTGGACCAGGACCATGGGGTCAGGTTTAGGTGCCACATCCACCTACTTCCAGCTTTCTGCAGCCTCCCATCACTGGATGAAATGACATTAAAGAAGAGGATAAAGGCAACAAAGGGGTTTAGATAAAAAATGCTGCCTTGTTTTTAACTGTAAGTGCATTTAATTGATGTAAGTGTTCACAGGGAGGGGTCCAACAGTTTTCAACACTTGGAGCAGGAGAATTCCTGCTGCTCTGCTGGGGAGGTAATGTTAGAACTTAATAAAATCTCCTCATAGTAAAACATGGTCTCAAACCTACCAAAAGAGTTTTGGAATGCTGAAATACCTAATGCAACCCCACTGCTCCCCTACACAACTCAAACTTGGTCCTCAGTCCTTTCCTGTTCTGTCCTCGAGGTCCTGCTCTCCTCTTACTCCACAGCCACAAGAAGAGCTCTAAAGCAAAAGGACTGGGAACATCCCAAGTTTCTTATGCAAAACCTCTTCCCTCTGAAGTAAACAACCCTAATCCAAAGTAAAAATAGCACACAGAGTAAAAACTGCTCCCAAATGCCAGGACTTCTTTCTTTTCCTGGAAGCAGGCAGAGAGCCGAGCGGAGCAGGACCAGCGCTGTGGACAACTTGGATTACTGGCCCAAGGAGAGAGATCCTGGATTTCCTAAACATTGCAAAACACTGAATTGCCCTGTTGACACCACATGTCGTTTGTCTCTCAGTGCTGCACTGAAATCCAGCTTTTTCCAAAGGCACGTGCGTGTGTCCAAACGCTTTGTAAACACGGGGACACTTCCAGCAGAGCAGCTGGAGGGGGACACCCTTCCCATCCTCTGTCCTGGTGTGCTCCCCACGAGCAGGATGGTGCCTTTGCAGGCCTAGCACTGCCCCCACGACTTGCTCCTGCCTTTCTTTCCTTCTCTATCCTTCCCACAGAGACACAAGTCTTGAGAGGAGCCTTTCAAAGCATAAATTCCTTTAGCCTGGTTGAACATCAGCAGAAATGATCCCTTAAAAACCTTCCTGTTTTTTTCCACTCCTTGTTTCACCTTTGTCACTTGAAGCCAGGAACAAGGCTTTCTGGTTCAACCCCAGCATGCCCCACTGATGCTCACAGGGGTATAATAAAGAAATAATAGAGACCTATCCTGGTTTAGTCACAGATTTGATAAATGGCACAGCAAGACTCCACATAGAGGCAACCACCTGCCCAAAATTCATGGCTTTAACAAGGACTTGGAGTCACAGGATGAGAGGGAATGGCTTCAAAGTGACAGAGAGAAGGGTTAGAGGGAATATTGGGAAGAAATTCTTGGCTGTGATAGTGGTGAGGCCCTGGCACAGGTGCAGAGGAGAGGAGAGGAGGGGAAAAAGAGAAAAGTAGTAAAGTATCCAGGTAACCGGTTCCTTTGTGAACAGACTCCTCCAAAATGTAGGTGGTAGTACAAATCTGTTTCTGGAGAAGCTGTATGGAGAACTCGGCCGTGGTGAGATTCCATCCAAAACATGCCTTATTGCTGTTGGGCTGGGAGGCTGATTGCAAGTCCAAAGAAAAGAAAAGAAATAATAATAATAATAAAAAAATCAATGGAACTGAGCTTTAAAGCCAGCGACTTCCAAATGCTGTTTGGACACTGGCAAGCACATGCTCCATTTCAGACTCAGGAGAAAGGAAAACAAACATGCCACTACTGGGAACACACTGGAGGTCTTTAGCTGGGGATGTGGAGAGGAAGCTCCCTCGCCAGCCCACACAAACTCTCACAGCTCAGGCTCTTGGATCCCTCGCTCAGAACAGAAGGAAATGTGAGGCACTTTTGGAGACGGACATTCAGCTTGTTCTGCAGTGACCTGCCCTGGCACAGACCCTGCAGATATTCCAGGGCACAGGAATTGCCAGGGAGGAGCTGCAGCAGCTCTGTGACCTGATCATCATCATCATCACCACCAGCATCCTCACAGGATAAGTCATTTGGATCGTGCTTTGTGCATCTGCTCCGAGGTGGTGGCGAGCATCCAAGGAGCATCACATTCCAGGTGCTGCTTAGGAAGCTGCACTTCACCTTCCCACAGCACAAACAAGGATTAGGGATATTTAATATGTTTTACAAACCCACAAAGTGCTCAGCAAACCCCTCCACAACCTGAGTGATCAGTGCTTTCTTGTAGCTTGGTTTGGGAAAACCAGAAGGCAGGAGAACTGACAGCAAGCCTGGAATTCTGTGAGGATATAGGAGACCAGAATTGCCACTCATTCCACCTCAGGCAACATCCCATATGTCTCCTGCTCTGTCCTAACCATCTGCCAGGAGTTGAGCTTCGCAGAAAACCTCTTCCATACTTCCTGCCCCCCACTCCAGGTACCCCCACTGCACCCCTCCCTGCACAGGACCCTCCTGAGAGCAGCACTCTCTTGAGTGGGTCTTTCATGAGGGTGGGTTAATGGGGGAACAGCTCCCTCAAAGGGTTTGCACACCCTGAATCCATAAGCAGGGTTTTGGGGGCTGACAGCCTCTATCAGAGGTGATCAGAGCCAAGTGCACCCCTGGCAGGTCATCCCACTTCCCTCCTCCTCCTCATCTGGTTTTTATAGCCCCCCTGGCAGAACATTTGACAGCTTCACAACCCTGAGTGCACTCAGCTGTGGGAGGGAGGGCAGAGCTGGCGGCTCCATCCCATACTCGGGGCAGGAAAAGGAGGAAAGTTGCTGAGGAAACACGGGCCAAAACACCAAATGGACTTGGATCCCCATAAATCTAAAAAGCCACTTTGCTAAAACAAGGGATAATCTCCCTTCTCAAGTCCAGCTACCATGACCAGCAATTAAACATCTCCAGTTTGCTGTTTGCAAGGCTCTGGCACAGAGGAGGCCATGGAAAATCCCTGTAGCCCACAGAATGTGAGCTGGGGTATGGCTCTCCACACACACACACACACACACACACACACACACACACACACACACACACACACACACACACCAGTGTCACCAGTGCTGGACCCTGCTGGTGCTCGTTCCTCCCAATCCCCATCTTATCTGTGGCTCTTCTCAGGGAGTTTGGGTTTCTTTTCCACAACCATTCCAACACAACTTATGGCATCTTTGCAGGGCACCCAACATGGTAAATTTGCCCCCATGAACACACACAGGGATACCACAGGATAGCAACAGAGAAAAGGGAAAAATAAAATTTATGGGGCTTTAGTCCTACAGATGAACAGTAGCCTGTAAGAAAGATGGAGAGAATCTATTTACAAGAGCATGGAGTAATGGGAGAAGCATGGAATGGCTTCAAACTGGAAGAGAGTAGGTTTAGATGGGATATAAAAAAAAATATTTTTCCATGGGAGGGTGGGGAGGCCCTGGCACAGGTTCCCAGAGAAGTTGGAAAAGTTCAGGGCCAGGTTGAACAGGGCTTGGAGAAAGCTGGTCCAGTGGAAGGTGTCCCTGCCCATGGCAGGGCGGGACTGAACGTGATGAGCCATGGCTGTTTGGTCAAATTTGGTCACCTGGAGATGACACTGAAAGGTGGCATTCCAAATAAAACCTCAGAGCACTTCCAAGGACCTGCCATGCTTACAGGGAGATGGAAAGGCAGGATTTACAGACTGGGAGGGCAGGATAAATTAAGAAACAGTAATTAAGTGTCAACACACATCACGTGCATAACTTGAGACGTGAGGGAGAGCAGCAATTTCCTCCTTGCCCACCACATCTCAGCATCCAGGTCCAGATCCCATGTCAGGACACTCTTCCCACTCTCCTGCCCAAGCAGAACACAGATCTGAGGCTGCTCTACTAAACCAAAATAAAATGGGAGATGACTGACTGATCCTGCCTATAATACAAATTACTTGCTAGAGACCTGCAAGAGCTTTTTATTTCCTAAAAACATTCACAGCCATCCCAGGAAGGGTAATTCCCATTTGTCAACTTGAGTTTTTCCTGGCAGTACCTTCTAATCTCTTGGCACTGCTCTGCAACTTAAAGCAAACAGATGCGTTTGCAGCTCTGCCTCCTGCACGCACGTCAGGTGTGAGAGCTGATCAAAAGCCCCCCCACAAATGTCAGAGCTGCATTTTGATGACAAATTGAGATTTGATGAATTCTTTTTAAGTGATCCCTTTCCTCAGAAGATATCACCTATTCATCAGAAATTTGGGAACAAATTTCTCTAGGCTTTGCTCTGTCGTATTTTGTTCTCTCTCCTGAAGAAAAGCCAAGTTTTCCCTTGGGCAAAACCCTGTTTTCTTTTAGCTCCAGCCACCTCCATATGCCATCACCAAACTGTGCCTGATGAAGTTAAAGGGATCAGAACAAATCTAACAGAAGCAGCAGCACAGAGCTGAATTTTTTTAAAATCCCCTCTTTTCCCTGAGCACTCCCACAAATGTTTCCTGTTAACCTCATGACAACTTATTACCTCAAAAGCAAAGCTTGTGTGCAATAATGGGTTGTCTCAGCCACTGCCAGGTTCCCTGGGAGAAATTCCTACCTCTTCCTGTGGCAGCCACCCCACTAAAACCACCCAGAGCTTTATGATGGGGCGAGGAGGACAGGTCTGGATCAGCCATCCAGGTGTGTGTGCAGCCATGGCAGGGCCCACCACCAGCTGATGGGACCCCTGGGAATGTCCTGAAGTTGTGTCAGGGGAGGTTTAGGTTGGATATCAGGAAAAGGTTGTTCCCCCAGAGGGTGGCTGGGCACTGAACAGGCTTCCCAGGCCAGTGGTCACAGCACTGAGGCTGACAGAGCTCAAGAAGCTGGACAACACTCGCAGGGACAGGGTGTGACTCTTGGGGATGGTCCTGTGCAGGGTCAAGAATTGGACTCAGTGATCCCTGGTGGGTCCCTTCCAGCTCAGGCATATTCTGTGATTTACAGAACAGTGACCCAGAGCTCCCTGTGATGCTCCACTTCTTCCACTCTGCCCAGGTGTGCTCCTGCATCCATGAGGATTCCAAGCTCCAAGTTTCCCTCCCAGCAGCACCTCAGGTACAAGCAACAGGATCCATATCAAGTGCGGATCATAAATAATTTGGGTCGGAAGGGACCTTTGAAGGCCATCTAATCCAATCCCCTGCTAGAAGCAGGCACATCTTCAACTAGATCAGCCTGCTCAGAGCCTCATCCAACCTGGCCTAGAGCGTTTCCAGGGACGAGGCATTCCAGGGATGTTTGGAGGTGCTACGTGGCCTGGATGGGATGCAGTGCTCCGTTACATCCTGCCCCCCAACACCACCCAGGATTAGGGACACGCCACAGGGTGTGCACAAACCCCTTCTCCTCCCAGACTTTCCTGTTCTCTCCTCCCTCCAGCCCAGCCCAGCCAAGCTCAGCTCCCCCGCCAGGGGAGGAGGGGGCTGTGTAAATCCCGTGGCCCCAGGGAAGCCTTTGAATTCCCTCCCAGCAGCCAAGTCCTCCGGACGAGCTTCTCCGCACGCAAAGCTGCCGGGACAGCGAGGGCGTCTGTCAGCAGGATTTCCCTCCTCATAATTTAAGTGCACGGAGAGGCTGCATCCCATTCCTACGGCACAAATCCCGGCAGGACTCGGACAACTGGCCAACTTAGTAACACCCAGGTACTGAGGGGCTCTGCAGGCACTCACAGACTCGGGGACTACAAACCAGTTGCTGAATCATGGTGAAAAAAAAAAAAAAAAACAAAACTAGAAGACAACCAGGGAGTTTGGGACAGCAGGGGGTGTGTCTGTGCTTTCCCATCTCCTGGGTCACTCCTTCCAAGGAGCAACGATGGGAGCCAGATTCCATGTCTCCAAGGAGTGAGTGATGCTTTGGAGTGAGACCCAAGGAGCCCTTGGGCAGAGCTGCCACCACCAGCTTTGGTCCCACACCAGTGACACAGGGTTGGTGTCACAGACTCATCGGTGGCAATTCTGGCAGGAGGTGCCTTGAATTGCCCACAGGTTTTTTTTACAGGGGGGACTGTGTTTGGATCTGTGCCATGAAAAGGTCCTGTTGTAAAAACAAGCTCAAAAATGTAACCCTGCAGCCAGGGCTGGGGTCCTCAGCCCAAGAAAGGCATGGCCCTGTTGGAGCAGCTCCAGAGGAGATCACAAAGATGCTCAGCCTGGAGAAGAGAAGGCTCCAAGGAGACCTTAGAACCCCTTCCAGTGCCTAGAAGGGACTTATAATAGAGGGAGAGTGACTTTTTACACAGGCAGGTAATGACAGGACAAGTGGGAATGGCTTCAGACTGACAGAGAGCAGGATTAGATTGGATGTTAGGATACTTATAACCATGTAATCACACAGACCTTCAATGAGGGCAGGGCAGAGGGCCACAAGGCATTTTTCCAAGTGGTTATGCTGTTGGGATGGGAAGCAATCAGAAATCCCCTCAAGATCTGCAAGAATGCTCGTAGTGCTCCTAAGATTTATCTCACACACGCAAAGGGGATGCTTCAAAGGAAACATTTGCTGGGGGATTGCCCCAAGAAGGTGGAAGAGAGAGTATTAATTACAGGGAGAGGTTTTTATTCCAGTAAAAGTGAAATCTAGGCAATTGATTTACTTGGTTTTTCCTTTATTCTTTGGAGGCACAAATAACGCACTTTGGGAAGTGCAGGTCCTGGTGTTCCCCCTTTGATGATGGCCCAAAGCAGCTAAATTTTGGGATCTGCTGAGGTGATCTGCACATGGTTCCTAGTGCAGTCTGGCATGTCTGCACTCCCTGTGGTCCTCCAGCACATCCTTGCTGCTGCTGACTGTGGCTGTCCAGCCAGCACCTCCCTCTCTCAGACCATATTGCCTCATCCCACGTATTTCAAATTCCTTTAAAGGTCTTGACTACTGAGCCAGTTTTCCAAGATTCTGGGAATCTCCATCACCACCAAGTCAGGAAGAACCACAAATGCATCAGACCTTAAGAACACAAACCAGACTCGCTCCCAAAGCATTCCTGCAGCATGAGCATGGATTATCCTCAGACAGAATCAACAGGACAGAGAGCTGGGGAGAAACACAGGGCACAGGCAACAAGGAACAGGACATTGTAGTGACCAGAGTCACACCACAGAGTCAGGAGCAGACTCAGGAATTACGTTCCTGCACCCCTTTGCCAAGTGACTCCTTGTGCTCTTCCCCAGTGAACAACAAGACGTGCTGCAAAGGAAGATCTGAAGCAGCAGCAATGGTTTGTGTTCCTGCTCAGCTGCAGCTGGATGTTGCTCTGAGGCAAAGCTGATGGGACTTGATTTATTTATTGGATGACGGACACGATTCAAAACCACGGCACTGAACCCCCAGCTCTGCAGGGTCTGTTTAAAGGTGAACATAAATCAAAAGCCCCGAGATGTTCCTTCTGCTCCTGCACGTCACCTCCACCTGTCACCTCTTCCTTTGTCCCAAACACTGCAAGAGCTGTTGTGTTGTCCCATTTGTAACCTGCTGCTGCCAGGGCTCATGGACACGGGAATGTCTATTCCCACGTGCTAGTGGACTCCACATTCTGTGGCACTGGGACAACCCCACGTTTGCACAACATTATGTAGGAAATTCAGTCTGACTCATCCCCAAAAACAACCACAAACATCAAGGAAAAGAGTCCCTGGTCATTATTTTTTTCCCTAAGGATAAAGGTGGTGAGGCCCTGGCACAGGTTGCCCAAAGAAGCTGTGGCTGCCCCATCCTCCAAGATAGGGCTTGGAGCAACCTGGTCTAGTGCAAGATACTTTAGACCAGGGGAAGGAAAAGCCTCCAGAGGCTTTCCTGCTGATGCCTTTTTATACTTTACATCAATAGATGTCTTCATTTTTAATAACATTGTCATCTCACCTATGTAAAATATGTATTAAAATTAAACCCCATAAAGTTTGGCTCTGGTGCTGTAGGTTAAACAAACATCCCTTCAGTTTGCCAGGAGTCCTATAGCAAATGCTCAAATTGTTCACATTATTCAGCCAACCCATTTTTTATTAAAAAAGAGAAAACCTACAGAACACTCCAGTTCATGCTCAGAATCTGCAACTATGCCATGAGCTTTCCTCACTCCCAAGGGATGGCACAGAAAATGCCACGCCTTTCCCAACAGATCCATGCTGCAGAATTGGAAGCAACTTGAACATGGGATCTAAGCTGCTGCTGCAGGTTTTTCACTTGGAGAGGGGTGTCACAGTTCTGGATATCTTTCAGTTTGTTCCCAAGAAATATAAGAAACCCAGAGCCCCAGAATAAGCGTTCCAAAAGATACAATCCTACAAAACAATCACAGAACTGGATTGGGGGCTGAAGCAGGTAAAGGTTTCTTACAACAGGGTGGTAAAACACTGGCACAGGTTGCCAGGGAAGCTGTGGCTGCCCCATCCCTGGAAATGTTCCAGATGAGGTTGGACAGGACTTGGAGCAACCTGGTCTAATAGAAGGGGTCCCTGCCCATGGCAGGAGGGAAGACAAGATGAGCTGTGAGGTCCCTTCCCATCCAAATCATTACAGGATTCCATGCTTCTAAGGATGTGCTCGAAGATCCAGCTCACCCTTCCCCCTCAGCTGTGCAATCTGATCATCCCTGATGTTTTTCTTGGCTGCACAAGGTTATTAAGAAGAACAGGCACCTGAGAGCACCCTGTCACACCCCACAGGCACTCACCTGTATGATTTAGGCTCAGCTGCCTCTCTATTCCAAAACAACCCTCACAACACTGATGAAGATCCAGGGGCAGAATCGTGGCAGCATTACATAAGGGCAGGAGGAAGTTTATAAAATTAAACACCCTTTAAGTGCAACACTCAGAAGAGCCTTTCCACGGGAAAGCACATCTTCCAACTCCTTACCTACAACAGAAGGGAGAGCCCCTCACCTTCCACCAAGGCTGAAATTTAAGACTAATCATGGATTAAGATACAGAAGGAAATTCTTTATCCCTGCAACATTTAAATCTGTGTGAACCTACAGTGGTTTCCACGACAGCATAAAAACAAGCCCTGTCCATCATTTTCTTCCAGAGAGCCCAAAGCAGCAAGTCAAGTCTTGCTCCCCATAAACATGCTGGAAGCACAATAAATATTATTGAATTCCATTAAACACTACAAACTTTCAAGCCTTGTCTGGGGGAGGGGGGAGTTTCTGACAAAGGGATGATTGATTTCCAGGAGAGTTAGGAATGTGATGCTCACTAAAATAGAAATAAAATACATATATTTTAGTCCTTCTACTCACCAGGAAATCAAAGTGCATGTGGTTCTGTCTCAGTGCAATAATGATGGTGACAATGAGTTACTGAAGGGCTACTCAGTGGCAAGGCAGCAGTAAGTTCTGACCTGCCCTGCTCCCAGCTAAATGCACATCACCAAACGTGACAGATGAGCTGGGGCAATTGTACCTCTCCAAAAAGCGGAGGGGGGAAAAACCCCACAGAAATACCCCACATGTAAGGATAATGTTCCACAGGACCTCACTTTGTGTTTGTGCTGAAAACCAGCTGTGTGTGAATGCACAGAGCCAGGCTTTAATATCTGCTTGGATATCCTTCAGTGCTTTCACACAATTATCTGGATCCTTGGGCAGAGATCTCTGGAAAAGCTTCATGGACAGCAGAGATAACATCAGGAAGGGGGTGCCAAGCCATGCCCAAGACATGGGTGTTGGGGGTTGACCCCGGTGTTCCCAGTGCCACGGCACAGCTCACTCTGCATTCTTGGCTGTGGGTTGTTCTTATCTCACTCCTTCTTGGCCAGTTCTGCACGACAGCAGTGCTGAAAGCACGAATACCCCCCCGAGGATGGAGCTGGTGAGGCTCCATAACTGAACACGACACCAGGACTCCCACGCGCTCCCCGAGGGCCGGTCCAGCCCAGCCCTTCCAGCCCCACCACTTCCATGTGCCGCTTCCACGAGTCTAAGGTTTCTAAGAACTGGTCCCAGATGCTTGGAAGCTCAGGATGCAGCTAAAACAGCTCGTGTAGCCTTTAGCCTGGAAGGGCCGAGGAGGACAGGAGAAACCAAGCTGGGGTCATTTAACACCAAGCCCACGAGCTTCCCACTTGAGCCGAGCTTAGGGAATGCAGCTGTGGGGAAGGAACACCGGGGTTAACGCCCCTTCCCTGCTCTGCCGTGAAGCAGAGTGGGGTCACGGACCTGGATAGTGGCCAGTGTGTTCTCAAGAAATATGAGGAACCCGAGTCCGAAAATAAGTTTGGCCCAGCTGGTCTGAAAATACAGCCCTACAAAAATAATCACATGGTGGGACTGGGGGCTGAAGCAGGTGAGGTTTGTTATAACAAGGGTGATAAAACACTGGCACAGGTTGCCCAGAGAAGCTGTGGCTGCCCCATCCCTGGAAGTGTCTGAGGCCAGGTTGGATGAGGCTTGGAGCAACCTGGGCTAGTGGAAGGTGCCCCTGCCCATGGCAGGGGTGGAACAAGATGAGCTTTAAGGTCCCTTCCAAGCCAAACCATTCCAGGATTGTGTGATTCTTCTGGGAACAAGACTAGAGACACACAAAGATCTTTTTTTCCCTCTAAATTTATATATTTACATTTACTTAAACTAATCCCAGAGACTCACAGCATTTCAGCAGCCATCTCTCTCAAAAAGGACAGCAACCTTCTGAGCCTTCCCCACTGGCCCAGCAGCAGGTTGTTGTTAACTTGTCCTGGGCTACATCAGCAGGAACTAAAAATAGTTATCCTTAAAGGAAATCCAAACACTACAATCTCCTCTTTCACTCACTACCTAATTAATAGTTTCCAGGTCACCCCGGCATTCTGAGAACATCTGTTCGTTTTCACTGCGCTCAGGGGAAGTCAAAGCTGGCCTGAAAGGGGAATATGAAAGAGGGTTTAATGTCTGCAGAGTCTCCCTGCCACAGACAGAGCCGGATGCTGGGGCCTTGGAGTGGAAAAAAAGTGCATCCACAAAGGCAGATTCATGACTGTGAGTCTGCAGCGCGTGCGTCTGGAATTCCGAGATGGCTCTGGACCTCCTGAGGAACAGAGAGATCACCCACAGGTGCTTTGAGGAGTATTTTTGCAAAAGATAGAAATAAATGCAATAATGTCAAAAGACACCCAGGTTCATAGAATTATAGACTATCTGCAGTTGGATTCACACGGACCTTCAGTCCAAATCCTGGCCCTGCACAGACACCCCAGCAAACCCACCCTGTCCCTGCAAACATCGTCCAAACACTCCTTGAGCTCTGGCTGCCTTGGGGCCGTGACCCTGGGTAGCCTGGTCAGTGCCTGACCACCATCTGGGGGAAGAACCTTTTGCTGATATCCAACCTAACCCTCCCCTGATGCAGCTTCATGCCATTAAAATTGCCTAAAAATCTTTGGTGGTTTCATCATATGAAGAAGTTGCAACTCAGGAATGATTTTTGCATTTGTTTGTTACATATGGGTGAGATTTGAGCCAACATATGTGTACACAGGAACAGTCTTGTCTTTTTGTTAAAGTGAGGTTTGCATGTTTCCAGTCCTCCCATTTATGGCAGGACAGGCCACATTCATCCTGTTAGTATGGATTTGACAAGAGGCAGGATATCAGTTGCCTCCAAGTTTGCCACCTGGTCCAGTGCCGTCACTTCTATCCAAAAACAAAAGCACTGTGACACAGCCCCTCAGCTTCTCTCTGCTCCCCAGCTGCATAAAACAATGGGCAAAGCTGGGAGATGCAACTGCAGCAAGAGGTTTAGAGAAACACAGCAAGAAACCGCCACCAGAACAATGGATGTATCGTTAATAAAGATGGAAAATCATGGACAAACTGCTCCAGACAGCAAAGACTGGAGAAGCAAGGAGGAGTCAACAGCATGAGGATGAGCAGAAGAAAGCACAGGGAGATAAATCTTCCCAAACAGAGTTTCTAAATGAAGAGCAATGGGTAATAAAATGAAAAATGGCAGGGGAAGAGCTGGAAAATGGAGGAGATACAAGTGTTCTGGTTTTCCAAACATCCAGGGACAGAACCTGGCACCAGGAGCTCCCCCAGAATCTGTCAGCACCTTCAACCCAGTCATCACTTTGCAGCACAGCCCTGATATAACTCCCAGGCTGTAGCAGAACCGACACAGCTCCACGGCTCCGATCCCAGCTCATCCTGTGGCCAAGGATGTGCATTCCAAGAGGCAGCGCAGGAGGTGCTGACAGAAATTAAGCAATCATTCATTACTCTTCCTTGTCAGAGCACTGATCCACCCAGGAACACCAAGTCCTGGGGTGACAGGCACTGGAGGGACCCTTAGGAGCTTCTCAAGTGACATCAGCCGTGTGATTGCTCCCAGACACACAGCAGGGACAGAGCTTTGTGTGTCCCACCACGCCTGCACAATCCAGGGACAATGGGTTTGTCCTGTTCCCTCTGTGATGGGGTAAAGCCAACACTGTATTCCAATTCATTACAGATCAAGTCCCTCTGTTGTTTGTTATCTTGGAACAACCTGGTCTGGTGGAAGGTGTCCTTGCCCATGGCAGGGGGGTGGAACGAGATAAGCTTTGAGGTCACTTCAACCCAAACCATCCTGTGATCATGATCCATAACTCCTATGATTTCAATTCCAGACCAGCACACACAGTCAGGATCAGTGTCATGGAGTAAGAACAACCCAACCCCACTGCCCAATCCACAGCAGGGTTCCTCTTCAACCAGAAGAAGCATTATGTTGGAAAACAAATAGATCTTGTGGACACATTCAGACAACTCAAACTGCTCCTGAAGTGCAGTGAGTTGGATGGTTCACAAAAGCACATCCTGCCCATAACACACTCATTACTAATTTAGTGAGTGTGTTAATTGAGTTAATTATACAGTTAATTAAGATCTGAATCTGCACTTCTTGCACTTCATGAGCATCTAACCCGTGTGCATTCAAGCCAAGAACAAAGTGACCATGGACCATGGATGGGGACTTGTCTGGAGGCAACTGCTCCTGAGAGGGAATGAGCATGCAGGAAGCTCCACTTCCCATGATCAAAGCCCTAATTAAATACTAATTCACACTCATGATGAGAAACTACGCCTGAGAAAGCAGCTGGGATGTGGGACTGGCTCTGCAGCTCAATCAGGCAAATCAGACAGTGAGATTCCCTGGATCATTCCAGGGGTGAAAGAAGGTTATATTTTCACTAGAAGTGAAAAGCTTTTGACTTATTTTCCCCTTCAGAAAAAGAAAAAAAAAAAAAAAAACAAAAACAACAAAAATAATCCTTTAAGTTCAGGTCAACCAAAATGCATGACCAATCCCTTAGTTTTGGTTTGATAGTCCAGATAATTTTTCCCTTTTGCAAAAAAGGGTTTGCAAGCTATGAAACAAAACATGACTCCAAAATGGAAGAACAGGAATATTTAGCTCTGAAAATGTTGAAAGAAAACAAGTTGCCCTTTACAGAAAGATTAGCTACTGGTGCCAATTCAGTAAATAGTTTCAGTCAACCCCAAAATTGCATTTCTCGGCAAATAAACTACTTATCCCAAAAAAGGTTGCCCAGATCTTTGCAGAATCCAAAAACAAAGTGCTTCACTATTTGAGCTCAGATCAAATGTCCATCACCACAACCAGGGTAATGACTTGGATCCTCTCCAGACGTTCCCAGGCCATTACATGGGAACATTTTAAGATGAACAATGGTGTTTAGCTTTGTTCTTGAGAGGAAAATAAGAGAAATTATGATATTTTGCTCCTTTATTCAGGACAAAAAAAAAAAAGGTGTGGACATGGGAACTTTCTCAGGCACCTAAACTGGATAAATGATCTATGGAAGCAGAGATAGTGGTTCTGAAAACATGACCCTATTACCTGGCTCTTAATGTTTCTGTATTGTCCTCAATTTGCCCATTTTGTGGTCTTTTTTAGTGGAAAGAACTGAGGGATTTTATAGAAGTGGCTTCACGGGAAAAGAAGCCCCAGTAGATGCCAATGGCAGAACCGTGGTCCCACTTGGGTTTGGTTTGTTATGGGTTCTTTAACAGTGCTGACAGCAAAATCCTTTCATCTTCTGGGAAAACAGCAAATCGTCTCTGCTAAAAGAGCAAACCCATGACCCTGGAAATTAAAGTCCTCCAAACCAGGCATCTCTGCTCTGACACTTCCTCGGTTCCCAGCACTGCTTCTGCTCTGACAGATTCCAAGGAGAGAGGAACCAGCCCCCAAAATTCACTTACTAAACAGCAAAATTACACATCCCTACCTGGCAAAGACCCGCTTCTATGGGAAGGCAGATCTCAAGAGATGGTACATTTGACATCAGCAGTATCAAGAGCTTGTCTTAGCCCTTCAGGAGGGAATAACACCCCAAAATCAAAGCCAGCAGAAGAAGCACAACTCTAAGTTCACGTCACCCAAAGATGGACTTGACCTGCACACATCCAGCAGTGGGGTTTTTTATGAAAATATTGCCCAGAAGAAACACAACAAACAAAATAGCCCAAAACTCTAAGGTTTAAAAAACTTTATTCCTGAGTCTGAGATCTGCTGTCTGCCAAGAAAATCAAATATTGCTGTTCCAAGTGGGAAAACCTGCAGAGGGAAGCTTAAACTATATACAAAGCCAGCAAGAACCACTCTCGATTTGAGCCACCAGAAGAATATTCTATTTAACCTGGTTCAGTCCCCTGCGCTCAATCACTTTGCACATCTCTATAAAGAGAGGACTGAGAGATGGCAGAAGACAAGATTTCCACTTCACCAGTGCCCAAATCCCTCAGGGAGGAGCTTTCTCGGGAGTTTTATGTTGTTTGCTTTACAAAATACACCTTGTCCCTAACTTATCCCCCCACATTGCCCAAGCTGTTCAGACCTCTCTATCCTTCTTCTCCCTCTTTTCCCTCCCTTAAGACTTTCTCTCCATCCTTAGCATCAGCTTTCCCAACAAATGAAGAGGGATGAGGTTGGAACAAAAACAGCCATCCTTTGACATCACATTCCTCACCAATGTGCCTTGGTAAGCAGGACTAATCCAGTCTCAGCTCCTGGCAAAGCTCCTCCTGGAAGACAATGACCTCTCGAACCCATGAGATGGGAGTTCACTTGCTCCTCAAAACAGAAATGTAAAAAAAAAAACCAAACAACTGTGGTAAGAGTTTTATACTGTTCACACTTACAATTGACTCCAGGCTGGGGAAATCCAGCTGATTTCCTTGGAGCTGCTCTGTTTTCATCCCCATGAGCAGGGCAGAGCTGGGCCGGTTGCTGTGCGTGTTCTGCAGCGCTGGCCCCGGGCCACGGGGATCTGATCTCACTCTACATTTTCATGAAGCTTGTGGGTGGTTCAGAGAGAGGGTTTTATTGGGCTCAGGGACAATAGGGTGCAGCTGGGAAGTTTGCATCTGGATCTGAACTTGCAAAGAGTTCAAATCCAGGGGTTTGGGCCAGATCCATCTCAAGCATTAGTTTTCTAGATATCAGAATACCACCCTTGGGACCTGCAAAAGCAAGGCCAGCTCTGGCGTGCAGAGGTGTAACAGCATTGCCCTCCATGGAGTCTGTCCTGATTTACACTAGAGAGAGATCAAAATTCCTGCCAGGGCAGCAGGAAAGTTGTGCTTTATGTTCATTGCCACGATTCCAGTGGACACAATAACAGCTGCTTGCTCCAAAGCAGGCAGATATCCTAATGTGCTTCCCATCCATGGGTTAGTGGTGCCAAAACTCCTCTAAGTGCATTTTGAGCTACTATTTTTGTTTTGGGGAAGATATGCACAACTCCTCTGCTTTCACATCCAAATGGTCTTTTTCATCCTTCTCCTCCTCCCCTCCTTCCTGGCAACTGCTCCTGCTGCATCTGTGCCGGGGTGTTTTCAGAGCTGGGAACTGGCAGTCAGTGTCCTGGTACCTGCTGAGCTCTGGCTGCTGCTCCAGCCAGGTTTAACCAAAGTGCCTCACAGCATTTCACGCTCCACGGATGTTTGTGCTCTTGGGAGGGTGTTACAAAAGCTACAGAGTCAGGGATGGAAAGTAAGGAAGCAAATGCAACCTCAGGCTTAGGTAGAAATTAGTCTGGCCTGAACTGAGGGGTAGATGAGCTGGGGGCAGCTTTGCAGAAGGTCACAGTGGTAATCAAAGCCCAGGAAAGCTTGGAAGGAGCACAGGGGCTTTGACCCAGCTCCCAAAGTGATCAAGATTCACGGTGTAATGAGGAGAAGAAAATTCTGCAACAAGTACCTGTGCTCACACCAAAAAGAGAGGTGAATGGAATGAGCATTCAGGGTCATGAAGATGCTCCAAGGGCTGGAGCTGGAGACAGGCTGGGAGAGCTGAGGGTGTTCAGTCTGGAGAAAAGAGACTACTTCCAGTGCCTAAAGGAACTCCAGGAGAGCTGGAGAAGGAGTTGGAAAGAGCATGGAGTGACAGGATGAGAGGGAATGGTTTTAAACTAGCAGAGGGTAGATTTAGATGGGATATTGGGAAGGAATTCTTCCCTGTGAGGGTGGTGAGGCCCTGGCACAGGTTGCCCAGAGAAGCTGTGGCTGCCCCATCCCTGGAAGTGTCTGAGGCCAGGTTGGATGGGGCTCTGAGTGTCAGCTCTCCCTGCACCCCAGCACTGCTCTCTGGCTCCATGACACCCTCAGGTGCTGGCAGGGAACTCCAGCCCATGTCTGAGAGGAGGATTTGGCCCAGTCTGTGTGAGCACATTCAGCTGAAAAGGTCAGGTTGGGAGCTGCTCGCACGCTCTTTACGCCTGGAAAGGGGAGGTAAGTGCAGCCTTTAGCAGGGCTAAAACTCAGCTTAGTAAGAGATTCCTGGAAAGTCTCACAGCCTCAAGGGTCTTCACCCCTGGCCAAGAGCAAAGGAAGATTTGCTCCCACTTAGTCCATCTCCATTATAAACAGGGGGCCTTCTACAGCTGCATAGAACTGACACTGGTGGGAATTCACACACACAAATTCCTATGGAAAGCCAGTCCATCCCTTATAACTGGTGGGAAAACAGTGATTTTTTTTTATTAAGCTTTTAAAACTCTTTCTAACTGCCACGTACAGGTTCAGGAGCTGGGGAAGCAGCAGCATGGCTGCCCCCTCCAGCAGGTGACCAGAGAAAATCCCTGAGGAATGTCAGCAGTTGGAACTGGCTCTTCCTCCCTGGGTATGATGCCAAGGACGGGGACACACAGTTTTTTCTCACTGCTTAATGAGGTATCAGAAAAATATGAGAATATCCCAAAAGAGGTTGTGCACCTTGTCTATGCCATAAAAGACCCTTGTGATTTCTAATTAAATTACTTGGGTATAATAGACAGTGATAATCAGAAAATTTCTGTTAATCCATTATCCTGAAACAATTTAAAGACATAAACTGTGCATTCACCAAATAGATTGCACTTGGTATGACATTTCTATTAAAGTCAGATTTGTTTCAGATGACACTGGTAGCAAAGATAACAAGGGGACACTTAATCATAGAATAGTTGGGTTGGAAGAGACCTTAAAGCTCTTGTTCCAGCTCCCTGCCATGGGCAGGGACACCTTCCACTAGACCAGGTTGCTCCAAGCCCCATCCAACCTGGCCTTGGATACTTCCAGTGAAAAAGAAACCTCCACAGATTCCAAGAATAGAAGAATTCAAAGTGGTTTTCCTCTCATCCAAACAAAACCCAAGCAAACAACAACCTACAAACCTCACTGCCACAGGACCTCAGAGGCCAACAGGTAGTGGGACTCTAAAGGATTGCATATAAATATATAAAGCACAAATACTGGGAGTTCTTACGTGAAATATTGAGGAAAATTCCTGGACTTTGGAAGAGCTGTACAGCCCCTCTTGTTCCAGGGCTTTTGATAAAATTAAAGCACCATGAGCCAAGCCCAAATCCCTCCCTCAGCAGATGACCCCCCTCTCCCCCCTATTTGAACAGGGGTCCCAGAGACAGCCCTGGTCAGGTGGGCTGATGGCCAAGAGCAGGATCAGGGCTCTGCAAGTGCCAGGTCCTTACAGCCCATTGGTCCTGGAGGAGAAATAAATGACAAAAACAAAGAGAAAAGTGCTGCCCAAGTGGGAAAAGAAGAACCAAGCTGGGCAGGAATTCTGTTCTCTCATTCCTCTTTAAGAGATGAGTGAATCTGGCTGCCCACTTGGACCCTGATCATCCTGGAAATCTCCCTCTCTTGCCACAACCCTCCCATCCCATGACTGTGGTGTCCCTCCAGCTCTCACCCAGCAGCTGCCCCAGCACAGCCCAGGTAGGCAGAGCTAAGAACACACATCTGGAGCTGAGCCAGCCCAGCTCACATCTGGCTTTACTTTACCCTTTCTGTTAAAGCACCAGGCTACAGAGCACCTACATCTCCCCCTGCAATTATCTCCTCTCAGGATCCTCAGTGCAGCCCCTTGCTTTGAGCTGCTGTGTTTTATTTGGGTTGCACTAAAGTGTTCTCTAATTAAACAGACGTTTTTCTGGGTATGGCTCTGATTGTATCACGTTTAAACCAGACCCCCGAGTCCAGATCTACATTTCTGACACAAACCAGAGAGCTCTCCATAGAACAGCTCCCCAAACCTTCATTACTTTTATGTTATTGCTTTTCTGCTTTAGAGGTCAACACAGGGGCCTGGGGCAGAGAGATGAAAGTTTTGAAATTGTCCACAAAGCAAAGACAACGGTTCCTGCCCCGGGAAGGTTTGGGCAGGTGCTTTAAGAAACCACTGGTGTCTCATACCGAGCTCACTCCTGACTCCTGAGCAAGGTCAGTGAACAGGGCTGCCCAAATCCTTTCACAGTGTGGAGGAACACTCAGACCCCAGGCAATAAATGCACACAAACCCTTCGTCCTTTCTCCCACCAGTGTTTTTGCTGCTCGGTTACCACCTCCCCTTGAATATTCCAGCTGATCCAGAACTTTTCCAGGATGGATAGCAGGTGCAGAGTTATGGGATTTTGCAGTCTGGGGCTTTGGAAATCCTGGCTGTAAAATACATGGGGCTGGAGCGTGGCCTCAAGGTGTTTCCAGGAGGAACAGCCAAGGAAAACGTGAGGAGGCAGCACAGCTCTTTAGGGCAGCCGAGCAGCGGAAGCCGCCCCGTGCTGCAATTAAACACACGGCCTTCCAAAGGTTCCTTAATTGTCTGCAGGCAAAGGGAAGAGAAGGAAGTTGGAAGGCTCGGGAAAAGCTCAGCAAGTTCAGCAGGCTGCCGATGAGAGGATTATGTTACTGTTAGTGCTTAGACTTCCTTCCACAGGGACACTTACACATACTGGAGCCTGCACGGAGGAGCCACGCGCTCCTCGGGCTGGCCAGCGCTGAAACCCCGGATCTGAAACTGCGGGTAATGCACAGAAAGGCAGATGCAAAGTCCCACTCAGCATCACTGAACAAATGAAACCTAATAAATCCTCCTCAGAGTTTCCAGGAACCAGCACATCTCCCTTTATTCTGGGGTTTTTTCTTTCCAATACATATTGTCAACACAGTGACATCAGCAAGCGCGTCCGTCCCAATACGTGCACCTCTTGTCCAGCTCGTCCTTTCACTTGACTCACCATAAACATGCAACTCCCACTCCTTTTGACTTCCACTGTCATTAATCTTTCTCCCTGGGACAGTTTCAGCCATCAGTTAGTCTAAACCTACAGCGATGAAGTCATGCTCGCAGGGAACTGACTCAGAGGGGCAGTGACTCACCCGCCCGGCACAAGCTTGAGGAGCTCCACACGCTCGTTCCTGGATCGACCAGAGGGTTGTTTTAAGACACTGGCCACTGAAACGTTTCAGAGTTTAGCACAGATGGACTGGGAATGCTTGAGAATCAAGCAGTGTTGTTAGACCAGGAATGTGGTGCACGTCAAGCTGAGTGAACACACTGGTGACCCCAGTCCCACAACTCTGCCAACCTTCCTCGAGATGAGGGGTGAAGATGGGTTGTCTCTGCAGCAATCTGGGAAGACTTATCCTTTGCTCCTATTCCCATTCTTCTACCACAGATTGAGCCTAAAGTGGGAGAAAACCTAGACCGGAGAGGAGCTTCCAGAACCCCTCCTGGCAGAGTCACCTGGGAGCAGACACACAGTAAGGACATTTGGTTTGGCAATGTGCTTGTAGGAATATATACATATATATATATATACACACACACATTTTAATACCTTTGGCAAATAAAGGATCATAAAAAGAAAAGTTGGTTGGCCTTCCTGGCTGGGCAAAGAATGTACTTTAGATGAAAAAACAGACACTGAAGAGGATGAAGCAAGGAAAAAGCAAACATTTTATCTGCCTCTGATCCTTCCTTTTGCCACAGATGTGTCCAGTGTCAGGGTGAGAGCACGTTACTCACGGTTCATCAGCAGAACAGTCGTGCCACACCTTTAGGGAGACACATTAGGGACAAACCTCTTTTCAGTCAATTCCAGAAAACTGTATTTATTAATCTGCTCATGCTCTGGAATGAATTTTCCCCCATGTAAATCACTGGGCTGACAATGCAAAACAAGGCCAAAGAGCAACCACATGTTTCACTGTGGATTCATTCTCTTTCCCCCTCTCCTCTTCCCCTTTAATTCCTGATGCTGATCCTAAAACCTGCAGACTTTCTCTTGCCCCCCAGCTCCTCACTAACCTCAGGATCATATCAGCACCTCAACAATTAATGTGAATGTCTTTCAGATGGAGAAGGAAACTGCTCAACGTGGGTCATCTCTGAAGCACTGAGACAACTCCTAAACGTTGCCATAAAATGTACATATTTTATGTGAATGCCTAAAAAGCCTGTTCAGCATGAAAGATGCATAAAATAAGTTACAGACTGTTAAAATGGTGTCACTCCTGTGTAAAATGTCCATAAAGGTAATTGGCCTGTCCCTTACATCACGTAAATTGCTCTGAGAGTGCTCCAGGAGGCCAATTCTTGGCCAACACAAAGCAGGCCAAGAAGGAAAAGCATCTTTCATGTGTAAAGGACGTTTATGGACCAGATCCTAGTGGAAAAAGTCTCCAAGCACGTGGCTGTCCAGGGGAACTTGGTTATGGTGGGTTCCACACCAAGCCAACCTGCACTTTGGGGATGTGACACTTGGACACGACGCTGCAAGTGGTGAAAGACCATTAAATTTCTGTCAAAATGGGACTGGTCCAAAGCCCGCTGAGTTACTGGGAATGCATCCACTGATGACATTGGGCTCTGCACCAGACACCCTGTAGGATCTGGAAAGATACTTAGGAAATCCATGAATACTGGTTGGGAGAGCTGAGCCTGTTCAGCCTGGAGAAGAGAAGGCTCCAGGGAGACCCCAAGAGTCCCTTCCAGTGCCTAAAGGGGCTCCAACAGAGCTGAAGGAGGACTTGACGAGGGCAGAGAGTGGACATTGGTACCTCAGAGGGCACAGGAACTCTGCCAGCCACCCAGCTGACTCTTATTTGCAAGTTGTCAAATCCACACAGAAAATAATGGTGGTTTGGCATTTTGAGCTAAATTTTGCCATGAAATCCCACAGGAAGATTTAGTTATGCTATCAAAAGTTTGTTTGTTACTTTTTTTTTTAAATTCCTCAAATAGAAGCCATATTAAAATTATAAATATACAGAGCATTTCAGAGTTGTCCCATCCTAACTAACAACAAGACGACCAAAAAATAATAGTAATAAAAAATAATCACAGAACAGCAGAACTGTTTCCAGCGAGATATAAATAATTCACCAGTCACTTCCCAAATCTTTCGCCTAAGGCTGGAAACCTATCCTGTGAAAGGCCTGGCCTTCCTCAACTGTGGTGAAGTACCTACAAACCTTTATAAACCTGACCTTTAGGTCATAGGTGGGAGAGCTCTGCATGGGCTCCACTCAGCCTTTCCCTGCTCCACCATCCATCTTTGCCAGACATGGCCAAGAAAAGATCCCAGATGCTTCCAGTCCATGAGGAAATGTCTAATGCTCACAGCACCATCACTGGAGTCTCGAATATCTTGGTGGGGGGGGGGGGGGTCCAGCATGTGCTAAAAAGACTTCCCAAGCCACCTGCAATGCTTTCATGCTTTAATGAAAAGCCTCAAAACCACTACAAAAATGAGAAACAATGTCAAAATCAGGAGAAACAAGGCAGGAAGGGCAGCTGACATCCCTTCCTGGTGGCTCACTCATCTGGGCACACACACAGATGCCCAGTGTGGAGAACAACATTTGCTCTCCATAACTGACCCAGGAGTTGGAAATCAAGCCAACACAAGAGCCTGGGTGTGTTTGTGGAGCTGATGGACAGAATGTTACATTCTAAGAAACTCATGGAGCTTCTGAAGTTTGCTTGGAAACAAATGTTTTCTGTCTGTGTAGGAATTAAGTGCCTGGTCTTCCTTCCTTAGGGAACAGCCCTGCCTTGCTCCCAAGCTCTCCAGATCTGTTGGTGACTCTTGCTTTCAGCACACTGCAAAGAAAGGTGGGGAATGTTCGTGCCCTGGTGGGAACAGAGAGATGAGCTACCTCTGGAACAAAGAATAAAACATCTAACCAGGCTTTTAACACCCAGCCCAGCATCTCTGAGTACTGCAAAACATCCGTGATGCCACAAAATCCTGCTCTAAGTGCCTCAGGAAGCTCAGCTTGATGCCCAAGAGAGGCAGGTGTTTCCCATGATCCCTTCCAGCCACATCCCTTAACCCTATAGACAAGTTTTTGGTGTTAAATAACGCGGTACAAAATCCAGGTGAAAAGTTAAAGACAAAAGGAAATCCGCTGTCCAAATAGGTTTATCGGGCCAAAGGAACCTGAGGAAAGGAACCTCAAACAGCATCAAGGGTGAACGGCATCTCCAGTGAGCCTGGAGGTGCAGAAAGGGTCAGAGACCACATGGAAACTCAGGGGGGGCCATAGGGGGGCAAACAAAGGATTTCCAATGAAATGGAATAACGTGGCTTCTGGGGAGAGAGCCGGGGGGAGCCAGGACATGAGGGGAACAGGGAAAAAAGAGGTCGCGTTTTATGAGTTTTCCCTTGGAAAAAGCTCATGCACAGAGGGCTGGAGAGGGGGAGAGAGGGGAGCCAGAGCAGCTCATCTGAGCAGGGGGTCAGACCCCTGCCAGTAGCAGCACAGGGGCCACACTCAAAGGTCCCCACAGACAACGTGTGAAACACCCCAAGTTCACCTTTGCTGGGAGGGAAACCAAGACCCTTCAAGTTCCAGCCCTGAAACACTGAGGTGGATATTAAACAATGGATTTTCCTTCCTGCCATGTGGAGCCAATATGGAAAGTCAGGTGGAAAGTGGTTTATGATTACAAAGCAGGAGGCTTCTCCTCATGCCAGCTCTACAAATGACATCATTCCACAGCAAATCAGCTGGAATTTAGCACAGAATGCCCGCTTCAGTCAATAGAACATTTTGGAGCGTGTTCTCATTTCATTTAGATGGATGTGATGCTTCCAGAAGCAGACACCACCCCACCTCCACAAGGCACAGCAGGATCCCTTCATAAAATAAATTCTATTAATGCAACAAATCCATGGTTTGGGAGGGAACTCCACAAGGTTCAAAAGTACAGCTTCAGAGAGAACTGACGCGCAATCCCCTCTTCAACATTAAATTTTTGCTATAAATCTGCAAGAATCACACTCACAGTTCCCACTGTTCCTGTTCTCCCTCCGGGTCGAGATGGGTGATTTTCCCCTAAGGCATGAGCATCTTGAACAGGACAACAACTTCCTCAAGGTCCCCGAAACTGAGTCACAAAGCTCTCCCTAATTTAATAAACACTTGCAGGGATGGTGATTCCATCTCCCTGTAATTCCCCAAAACCCACAAATCTCTCCAGTGTCCAGGGGTTTTCCCTCTTCTCCCTCCCTGGAGAAGCCCACCAAGAAGAGCTTGTTCATTCTGGGTTTTCTGCTCCAGATTCAGGCCATATTTTGCCCACCCAAAATCACCCCCCGTTCCCACATTTCTTGCTGTTCTTCTCTTTTCCTAGAGAACAAATCTATGTGCCACCAGGAAAGCTGTGAGCAGCCCTGGCTGGCGTCATGCTGACACGTAATAAACACCCCCTGCTCCAGGGTATTTATAAACAAAAAATAAAATGAAATAAAAACTAACATTACCACCACCACCCCACTTTCAAGTCCAAGAAACTCCAATAACTGCTGATAAATAATCCTGTTTTTATTACAAAGAAAAACATTTTTAAACTTAGAGAGCCCTTCATTTATGTCTGCACAGCAGAGATCAAATTTATGTTCCTCTTGTAACTATTAATACAAAGCATTAAACCAAGACAGGCATTCAGGATCCTCAGAGCACTTTAGAAACCCAGAAATATTTATGATCAGGCGTTGGGCCTCCTTATATCTGAAAGGGGTGTTGGAGGGAATGACTGGAGAAGGCACTTGAAGAGATTTACTTCCCTCCCACTGGGAATTCAGTGTCTGAACCAGAAACAAATTCTGCCATGACATAATATTCCATAAAAGAAAAATATGGCCCGAGTATTTTATTTGTACATAAAAATCATCGTTTTAATTAAAAGGAAAAACATATAGAGGGGCTTATCAGGGGTTTTGGCAAGAAATAAGTGATGCGTTCAGTGTTATACAACCAAAAACTACCGGATTTTTATTTTTAAACTTCATTTTTATCTACCCTGTGACACATTTCACAAGCAGAGTTATTGGAAGGGTTTTATTCTAGTCTTGCTCAGAAGAAAAAAAGGAGATAATCGTATTTGCTAAGTACATTTTAATTGTGTCACCACAGATCAGGCCCCTCAAGGGCACCGTCCTGAGTCCCTTTGGGAGAGGAGTTACCTCACAAAAGAAATGCAGCCCAACCCCTCCATAGCTTGGCTCCTTCTCCCATTTTTGGCGCCTGTCCCTTCATCCAGTTTTGGTTTGCATCGGTCGTGATTCCAGCTAATTTCTCTTGGAACCAAAGTCAGTGACTCAAACCCACTGCGGTCCAAGAGATCAATTTCTGCCTGGTTTTTGGTGGAAATCACCTGACATTTTCCCTTCCCTGGCCTCTGGCACAGTTCTCATCCACAAGTGCGAAATGACCTGAGCCCTTCAAAGCACCAGCTCGGGGTGGGTCACGCTCCGTTTAGTGCCAGATTTGCTGTGTTTGGGTGAAATCCTTCCTCAAGTTAAAAGCAGGACACGGTCTGGGCACCTCTGAAACACGAGCAAAGGTCCTGGGGGTGCCTCCGTGTCTCGATGAGCCACAACCACGCGTGGAGAGCATCGCATCACGCACGTGCTTCCCATCACTTAACATTCCCATTATTGCTTGGAATTCAAGCCTCACTGGCCAGCTGCACAATTCCCTGCAAAACCATTTCACCTTTGTTGTCCCAGATCACTTTGGCTATTCCAGTGGCCACCACAGAGTACTCCAGCCACTGAGTCCAAGCAGATCCAAGCCCAGCTGAGTCACCTCAGAGCTATTTTGCAGCAGGACTTTCTAGGCCTTTCCATACCCCTCAGAGCAGAGCTCAGCAGGATCTGCTGTCTGATCTCACAGACTGGGACACGGAGCTCCAGAAGCCTGAGGATGACTCATGCCACACACACCAGTCTGGGCTTCTGGGTTTTATTTTTACTTCAGCAAAATATTCAGCTTGCCCTGGAGCAAACCTATTAGTCACGCTCGCTTCTGGGAACGGTCAGAGCCCAAAAGGGATCAAGAGTTATATGTGGTTTCCTTCTTTTTGATTTGATTATTATTCATCAGAAGCGAAATTCCTTCCTCGGCACAAGCCCTATCTATCATGCATCCCTCAGATGGAATATGGGTCACCTAATTTCACCCCTGAAGAAACAAACATTTCCTGAAAAAAATCCTTTTCAGATTTCCTGAGAAACTTTTCGGAATACTTTCTCCTCGGCCTCAAAGCCTGACTCTGCCTCATTTTAAATCAGAAATTCTTGAGTTAAAGTGCAAGGTCTCCATCCTTTCAGAGGAGATATATCCAGGGAAAACAGAAACCATCCAAAACATCAAGTCATATTAGAACAGAGGTAGAATAAGACCCAGACAATGATTAAGGGCTTTAGTAGGACCCTTAGGACTTTCCACATGCAGGAATTATTTGTTGTGTTTATTGCAATAGTGCTCTGTGATTCAACCAAGATGAAACCATCTGCTGTAATTTAGGGCTATAACTTAGAGCTATAACTCAGATATAAGATGAATTCCCAAGCAAACACATGCAGTCCTTGGGATGCTCCATGGTATGAGGTGACTCAGTGCTCCAGGAGAGGACAGTGCAGCCCAGCATCTCCCCAGGCAAAGGGTCTCCAAATTCCAATTCCCTTCCACAGAGAAAACCTGCCCCTCCACACACAGAACAGGCATTTGAGCACCAAATGCAGCATAAAGTAGATGCTTTTCTCATCCTTTCAGAGAACAACATGTCCTAGGGGAAAGGGGTGGAGTGTTCTGATTAATAAGAGAAGTTAAAAGATAAATTCAACCCACTTCCAGCCATGGGTGCTTGGAGGGATCCTCCCTCAAAACTGTTCATCCCACACACTCTGATAATTTCTAAAGCCCCTTCCATTTCCTCTCCATCCAGGAGGGCAGTAAATCACTGGCCATCAGAAACTCACCAGCTCTACTTCACCCTTTCCCAGCAGAGTCTGGAACTACGAGCAGGACAGGCCATTTCATGCCAACACCAAGAGCTTTTTGTGGTATTTTATGGTGGAAGAATTGCCCTTTAGGAAAAACACCATTAAAAGCAGCATTTTGTACAAATTACTTTCACTGGGATGTAAAGAATGTGAGAAGTTTTCACAGTTTTAGTTGGACCGCAAGTACCTTTGCATTAGAAATATAAATAGCAACTTAATCTGAGCCAGACCTTTTCCCAAAGAGAGAGAATCCCTCAGACTTATTCCAGTCCATCCAGATTTTATCTGACTTGCTGTTAATCCAGTAAACAACTTCTGAGCTACCAGCAACAGTGAGACTAAAATAAAAATCACCGTGGGAAAACAACAACTTGTTTTCAAAACCTCTTCGCTCAGAGTTACTGTGTTCAGGCACAACATCCCTCCACAAGATTTATGGCTTTTATCACTTCCAGTGGTCCTTCCTGCCAGGGCAGGAGGAAAATGGGGATTGTGGAATGGGGAAAATGGGAATGTGTCTCTAAGGGACTGAGCAGAGTCACATCTTTGCTGCATCTGCTCCTCAGCATCCCACGGTCCCACTCAGAGTGGGACATGCTGAGCTTTCCATCATTCCCACCACATGAGTCCATTCCCTACCAGTTTGCTTTGGTTTTTAATCCTGAAACTCCCAATTTCCAGTTCCAACCAGTGCCTCTAAGTACAAACCGCAGTTGTCTCCAGATTCTGTGTTAGAATTTAAGGAAGCCAAGTGACACACACAGAGGAACTGTGAGATGGTTTGGGTTGGAAGGGACCTTAAAGATCATCTTGTCCCACTTCCACTATCCCAAGTTGCTCCAAGGCCCATCCAACCTGGCCTGGAACACTTCCAGGGATGAGGCAGCCACAGCTTCTCTGGGCAACCTGTGCCAGGGCCTCACCACCCTCACAGGGAAGAATCTTGGAAGCTCCGCACTTGAATTACAGCTCTTGCCCTGCCTTACAATCACTCTGGACTGAAGTCACCTGGGCCAAACAATACACTAGACTAAAATATTTCAGCAGATTTACAGGTTTTATTAAGTTTTCCCTACTAATATATTTTAAAGCCAAGATAGGCACAATACTGTATCCAAGGACAAATTCCAGCTCCTTTTCCCTAAGCCTTAATGAACCTTAAAGCTCATTTCAGCATGAGTTTACCTTGATGGACACCTTTGAAGAATGTAAAACCAGACAATACAATGGATGTGAAAAATGCAAAATTAATAAAAAGAGGAAAAAACCCCAAACAATTAAGGGTTTTGAGTAGATTAATTTAGTGCAGAAAACCTTATTAACAAAGCAAACATTCTAGAGTGAAACAGATGCAGAATCCCATGGATTTCATCTCCAAAGACTCAAGGATCCAACCCAGGGCAGGATCCTTTGGTTACAGTGTGGGACACAGGAAGAAACTAAAAAGGCAAATGTTGTAATGAATTCTGAGAGGAAAAGACTCACGTAATTCACTATCTTAATGTGTTTTAAAGCACTTCCAGAAGACTGCTCTTTTTTCATATTGCATAATAACTGTATATCTAATCAGAGCATACTTTGTTAGAGCAGCAGAGATACATATTTCTGAAGAAATAAAGGGGCTTTTATATATATAAATATGTATATATAAAGGCTTCAGCCTGCCTTGAAAAGCACACACACGTTTGCATTTCACAGCAAGGGCCAGGAGCATAAAGGTCCTTTGATTCCCCAACTCCCCCAAGACACAAACACCCCCCTGGCCCTCTGGGCAGACCTCCAGCTGGAAACAGAGAAAAATCATTATGACCAAACAAACAAACAAAACCCCAAAATGAAAAATAAAAAACCCCCAAACAACAAATGAACCAACTAAGCCAGAAAACTGCCAAAAGCATCCCAGCTCCCCCTCACTGCTGTTCCCTTCAGGAATGGGCTCAGAGATCCTGCTGGCTGATAGGAAGAGGGTCAAGCCCTGTGAGCAATCCCTCCCTTCCATTTGGGAGGAATAGGTGGGATGAGGGGAGCACAGGACACAGCCCAGGTCACCCCGGGGTGAACCATCCCCAAAGCCCAGGGTTCACTCTGACCTTCCTCCTCAGGGTTTCAGCTGCCACATGGGGTGGACAGGCTTGGTGTTCTGCAGCAAAGAGGGGGAAGACTTTCACCTTGAAGGTCAGTGTCTCCATGTTCCCTTGCATTTACCTCAGGGTGGTGGGATCCCATGGGATTCTCCTGGTTTTCTTTCCCAGATTACTCCCCGGGAACACAGAGAGTTCCTGGAGAAAAGGTCCACAGAAAGCTTCGCTCTCAGCTGGAGATCCCACAGCAGTGTCTGGGCTACACTCACTCTTTATTCCAGCATCCCTGCTCCTGGTTCCCACTTATCCACCAAACAGCAGCCACGCAGCCAGTTGACGCAAGCAGTGGGTGATCCGGAATCCAGCTCCGGCCCCTGGGATCACTCCATCCGGAAGGCAGCCCCAGCCCCTGGGATCACTCCCTCCTGCCCACTCATCCTCGCTGCAGAGCAGTGGCTGTGGCCACTGGCAGGAGCAGGAGCTGCAGCCACATCTGCCGGCAGATGGATCATCCCTGGGTGGTCCTGCTGACAACATCTCCACTCCCCCACTTCCCACCCCGGCCAATCCCGCGCCGATGAACAGCGGGGACCATCCTGAACTTTAGCATCTATAAAGTTTGTAGGATGGTCATTAACTGTGTCATCCTACAAACACTCTCTGGTAAGAGCTTCTCTGTTAATGACATTCCCAAAGTCCCCAAGGGAAGACAGCAGCATGGAGAGATAAGTCCATGTCCCCTTCCACTGCTCGAAGGTGGTGCCAGGAGAGATGAGGATTAGGAAAGACAAGGCCAACATAGTTTGCTGCTCTCCCTTCCCAGATTTTCTAGCACTCAGTGCTGTTCATGCAGCAATACCAAGTGCTGCAATCCCTTAGTTCCAAATTAAAATAGGGATCAACCCAAGGGGAGCTTTGATGCTTTAAACCCCTCATTTGTCATCAAACAGATACTCTAGTCATAGTTTGGAAGCCTACACGTGACAAACATGGTTATCCTGCCCTTTCCTAACCTAAAAATCCTCATCAGGTACATTATCCTTGAAGGCAGCAGGCATGGATCACCAGGAGAAGAAGGGATGTTGCCAGCCCTGTGGAGTTGCACAGGGAGGGTCATGGAGAGAAATTCTTCCCTGCTGAGGAAGAGGAGGAGGTGAGACTCAGTCTCCCTTTGAGATCAGCCACAACCTCATCTCCACAACTTGGCATTATATCCAAATTCCTCTCTGCATTCCTTCCCCACTCCTGGATGCTCGGAGGTGTGAATCCCTGGAAGTGTTTAAGGGACTTGGAGCAACCTGGTCTAGTCTAAGGAGTCCCTGTCCATGACAGGGGTTTGGATTTGGGTGAGCTTTAAGGTCCTTCCCAACCCAAACCAGGCTGTGATTCCACAGCGGGAGCTCCCTGCCCAGCCCTGTCCAGGTTGTGACGTCTTTGGTGAACACCCAAGATGAACAGACACAGTGATTACACCCACTACACCTAAAAAAGGAAAGGTTGGCCATCTTTTTCCCCTCCCTTTCTAAATTGCTCCTCAGATCAGTAACCACAAAGCAAACAATTGCCATCTGCAAAGCCAGTGTTCCCCTTGCAGGAAGGAGAGGGGGTGTGGGAGAGCTCTCAGGAGAGGGCTCAGCTGCTGAGCAGGATGTTCTGATGAAAGACAATTAAATCAGGGCTGCTTAAAAGAAGGCAGGTGGTTTTTTCCTCTCTCTTTTCCTATTTTTTTCTTGCACACCCCAGTATTTATTACAGGGGACAGTCCCTGCTTGCCTGCACGTCCTGCCAGCAGAACCCCCCTCTTGGACACTCCGTCTCCACTCGGTGTTTTTGGGGCTGCACCTTGCACCCAAAACAAGAGTTATTATTTCATTTTAGGGAAAGCAGCACAGGAACTGTGGACAACACACTCAGGACTGAGAAGAGAGTTTGTAGGTCCAGATTCCACCTTCTGGCTGCAATCAGAAGAGGATTTTTTTTTTTCCCCTCTTGATGCAATTTCCCCTTCCACTCCTCCCTGTGTGAAGGTGAGGAGAGCCTGTAGAACAAAAAGGAGGGATCCCAAGATTTATCCCGACTCATCCCTGTGTTGCTCAGCTGTTCAAGCCTGGTGACAGCCCAGGAGACAACAGGAAATGCCTCATTTTCACAGGTGTGCAGAAAATTCACAAAGAAGCTGCAATCTCAGCTCCACCATCATCATCTTAATTCTCCCTGTTCCCCTACCAATCCAAATCAGGCTTAATGTTCCCTGAGCAATAAAAAGCAGGAAATTGGAAGTTTCAGTAGGATTTTCAGACACACCGAATCCCCAGGTCAAAAAACTTACTTGTCCCTTGTGTGAGTTGAAGTTTGAGAGTCAGATCGAGGGGATTTTTTCCCTTTCTCCCTTTAACCGAGCGAGCTGAAATCCTGCAGAAATTTCATTTCATTTAACGTGCGTCCACCACGGCACAAATGCATTAATGACATTCACATTACAATGAGTTGCATCCAAATCTATACTCTAAGAGGTCCAGATGTTTGCCTGGACAATGAGCTCAGAGGAACTTATATGTTCATTTGCACCAGCTGGAAATTTGGCAGAACACAGGGGGAACATCTGAGTTTGCAGAGCCCCGTAAGGACGTGCTGAAGTTGTGCAGTAGGTGTTAGAGAAGGGCTCTGCTTCAGACATCACCTCAAATCCACACTTAGGCAATAATTTATCCCAGCACTGTTGTCACACAGTGATGGTGATCGAAAGATCCTTTGCCACAATACTTAAGGAGGGAGTGAGAGCCCAGTCCTGGCAGGTTCATCTCCTTATTCTCTCCCAACAGATGAGGATCACTATGGAAAAGTTTAACCTACATATTATTTTGAGTTTCAAGCAAAGACAAATATAAAGAGACGAAAGTCTAGGCAGTTTTTATTACCTCACCTACACAGAATCATGGAATGGACTGGGTTGGAATGGACCTTAAAGCTCATCTCAATCCAGCCTCCTGCCATAGACAGGGACACCTTCCACTAGACACTTAAATTCTTCACTCAAACTACTACAACATTTTTTTAAAATACTGAATTATCCTCAACAAAGACATTTGTGCACGAAGGAGATGTCTGGCACCTGTGAAAATGTATTTTCCAGCTAATTCCAGTGAAAAACCCTGATTCAAAGCCAATCTGAAAGTATCCTTAGAAGTGACACATGATCTGTGATGCACATTGATTTGTTACACAGTGATTGATAACAGCACCTCCTATTACTTGGTACCCAGAGTATTCCCATTATCCAGGATTTCTAATAACCCTCACACTGCTGAGTCCAGAAATACCTATTTTGCTGCAAAGGTTCACTACAGATATAAAAAATTACATTTTTTGGAGCAGGCTTCATTAACAGGATGATTAAACCAAACCTGAGTACAAAGCACAGATGAATTTTTCTCCCTAATCCTTCCAGTTCCACACTGAACAACCTCCTCTCAAAAGCCACGTGTGGGGAGTCTGCCTATAACAGGAGGACTCAGAAACTTTGAGCTATATTTAGGCAGAGTTTTGGTCTTTTTGGGACACTTTGGATATCATCAATATGAAGGCAAGGCCAGCACAGACTTCAAAACTGGGCTTGCACACTGTGAAACTCCTCTGCCAACACCTCTGCCCAGATGTGCTTCCTCTCCCCTTCGTCTCAGGCACAGATATGAGTTTGCATCAGATTCAGATTGATATTATGACAAAAAGTGCTAAAAACTCAGCATGACCAACTGGTGCCAGTCCCACCGCGCCCAGTCCTGCAGTCACAGCTTTTCTCCACATTATTTCTGTCTGGGATTTTGGATGACTTGGAAAATCACACTTCTGTGCCCAGGAACTATTTTATCAAGAATACATAGATCAAAGATTCCTTTGTTCACATGCTGAGCTCTTCCCATCCTCTGCTGGGTTGTTACCCTTTAGAAATACTTGGGAACTCAGCATAAACTTCTGGAAGAAGAGAGTAGCATCTCATCTCCCTGCTTGGTTCTTTGCAAACTGCTTTTGTTTTCATGCTCAAAACTACACATTTTTATTTGGACTCAGCTTGTTGGGATGAGCAGAGAGTTCAGTAAAAGACCCACGCCCTGAAAAATCTTTTATCGCCAGCATTTCAACTCCAGGCATTTTTTTGAGGTTAGAAAACCCATTTTAACTTTGGAGCTTGTCAACTTCTCCCCCTCTCTAGGAATCCAGAAAATGAGAAAATACTCCGAGAGAGAGGTTTCCTGGGGAGCATTATCCAGGCTGGAAATACAGAGGCTCCCAGGATTTCACAGGTTTGGGATGGGGGAATTCCTGGGCTCAGGGCGTTCAGAACGTGGACAGTCATCCAGCCCGTGTCATCCCCGGGCTGGTGGGAGCAAAGCCAAGGCCTGGGGGTCTGCACTGATGTCTGATGGGTATCCAAGAGCTTTGTGTTTCCTGGAGGGCTGGTCCAGCTCCCTTTGAATCCTCAGTTCTCACACACATGGTCACAACCACAGAAGGTTGAGCAGCACAAAGCTTTACGAGAAGCCTTGAGAAAAGACAGAGCCCTGTCTGTGCAAAGGATTTAGCAAAAGCAGAGCAAAGCACAGCACAAGTTACCAGGAGAAGCCTTTCCCCCTTCAAATAACACTTCACGTCTCCTATGGGCGAAAACCACCGTGACCACAAGCCATCTAAATTTGAGTTATTGCATGAAAAGGTCTCGTTACAAGCCATGGAGGTCTGTCATGGGCTTAGAGCAGCAGACATTTTATAGCCTTCCTGTTGGTCAGGCTGCAGAGCAGGAAGAGATCTCAGGGAAGTCTGCAAGACAAAGATATTCTGCTGTAGCCCATAAATACCCCTGACCCAAACTGAGGTGCTTTTGCTGGCACAGGTTCAGGACACTCTGGAAAGAAACCAGATCCCTCCATCCAGGATCCAATCCCCTCCTGGTGTGGAGCTTGCTCTGTAAGGCAAAACGTGAGGCTGCTTCCAAATGCAGGCAAGATCAACTGGAAACTGGGATTATTAATTCGTTGGAGATGGGAAAAAAAGTATTAAAAGAACCCAAACCCCAACAGTTTCCAGGTCATAGACCAGGTGAAGGGAAGACTGAAGAACTGAAGGATCAGTAACAGGAAGAAAATCATGTATCAAACTTGGTAATATTTTCATAGAAAGCTTTATGGACAGCCTTAGTAGAAGCAAAACAGAAGTTTTTAAACAAAGAACATTTCCATTGATAAACAGGTTTGTTGTGAAAGCACATCAATATTAATTAAAAGTTCACGGGAGAAATTTCACAGCACCCTTTCTTCGCATAATTATTCGTCACTTATAGAGTCAAAATGTAATAATTTATGTTTCTGACATAAAAATTTAAAATAGCCCTTTTTCCAGTTATATTTTGGATAGAAACCACTCCACATCCGTCTCCTCAAGCAGACTGTTATTGCCCCCAGATAGAATCATGGAATGGTTTGAGTTGGAAGGGACCTTCAAGACTGTCCAGTTCCACCCCCTGCCATGGGCAGGGACACCTTCCACTATCCCAGGTTGCTCCAAGCCCCATCCAACCTGGCCTGGAACATTTCCAGGGATGGGGCAGCCACAGCTTCTCTGGGCAACCTGTGCCAGGGCCTCACCACCCTGTGAGTTCAGATCACAGTAAAGCTTTGGGTTGGAACAGGAAATTGGCTGATTTCTGTTCTTTAACCCGTCTTTGATACGTGGCTGCTCTGGGTTTTCCCCTGTAATTAGCGATACACACTCAATGTGTCCAACTGATGGAAAGCAGGAGGTGGAATGACATCATCCCACCCTCTAGAAATTTAATCCTACTTGACAGAAGGAAACCTTTCCCTTCTTTTCTTTTTTTTTTTTTAATTCTATTCACACAGAATCCTTGCCTTTTTTCAGAATGGGCAAAGTATAAAAACAGATTGGAAAGTCAAAAAAGAAGCTCTCTGTCATTTCTTCAGCTTTTCTTTTCCTCTGGGTTCAGCTGCATCCTCTCCACTCTCTATCTTTGATTAGAAACAGGACCTTTTCCAAATCATATTTAGTGTTTTTAATAACTCTGAATGCATCCTCTGAGCATAAAAAAAAATCCTTGTCAAGCAGATCCTAGGTGAATCCTTGGCTCTTGGGAGCCAGATATTCTGAGATGATGGCTGGTAATTGGATGATGGGTGTAAATAGATGAAAAATAAAATTCTCCTTGGAAAGTTTCTGTATCTTATGAAAAAGGTGGAATGGCTTCAAACTGACAGAGGGCAGGGTTAGATTAGATGTTAGAAAAAATAAATGTTCCCTGTGAGGGTGGTGAGTCCCTGGCACAGGTTGCCCAGAGAAGCTGTGGCTGCCCCATCCCTGGAAGTGTTCAAGGCCAGGTCAGACAGGGCTTAGAGCAACCTGGAATAGTGGAAGGTGTCCCTCCCCATGGCAGGGGGTGGAATGAGATGAGCTTTGAGGTCCCTTCCAACCCAAACCTTTCCATGACCTTTGTGCTTTCAGGTACAATTTTGCTCATCCACACAACCCTTGTGAAGTGTGATGGATCATCAGATCGAATTATATCCCTCAAACAAAGCCAAAAAGAACTCTATTCCGAAGTCAAAATCTAAACTAATCCTAAAGGCTTCCCAATGGCTCCTCCCACAGAATTAATTCCTCTAGGGCTGGATCCATGCTCAAATATCCCCTGGATCCAACAATTCACTTCCTTAAGGAAACCTGTTTCTTCCTCCCCTCCCTGATTACAGCTGGTCTGGATGATCTGAGAGGCTGTTTTGAGGTGCTGAATGAAGAAATCCACCACATGGCATTTGATGGGACTGTTAAATTCCTTGGAGTCTGTGCTGTGCCTCCATCAGGAGCATCCTCTAATTAATTTGAGGAAACAAGGACTAGAATATTAAAATTACCCATCCTAAGGCACAAATCCATGCAGGGCAAGCCCTGGGTTTGAGGTAGGATCCCTGTGCAAGGTGACTCACCAGAGAAGGAATCTGATGTTTTTCCAGGCTCTGGGAGCTGAGAATGGCATATGGAGCTAATGGGCTGTTCAATCCCAACCCACATCAATAGGTTATGGGAAACAAGCTGAAGGGCCTCCAGGCTGGAAGTTTGGCCGGTGCCCCATCCCAGGGAAGGGCCACCAACACTGGCATCCCCAAAAAACCATTTTTGGCTGCCACGACGAGGGATCTCGGTATCCAAGACCACCCGAGAGAACGGGAGGGGTTCCAGCAACAGGAGCCATTTTTGGGGGGACACCTGCACTCCAAAAGGCCACTCAAGCATTTGCCACCACCTCTCCCTGCCACGCTCCAAACAAGCACCACGGAACCACAAGGGTGGTTCTGGACCCAGCTACTCCCACGTCTGGGAGCTCAGCCACCAGGAAAGCAACTGAAACCAGCTGGATCAGGGAATTAAGGAGAAGGTGAGGATCAAAATGCCACACTGGAGCGCTCCATGGATTTGCAGAATGCAAAAAAAAAAAAAAAAAAAAACCAAAACCACTCTGAAATCACTTTGTTTGCTGCAATTCAGAGGCAAAACACAGGTAACCTGATCCCAAAGGATCGTGACAAGCCCAAAGCAGAGGCTGTTCCTTCCCAAGCAAACACAGAGGAGACCAAGAAAACAGAACCAGAGACAGTTCATCCCCGTGTGAGCTCTTCCCAATTAAATCCTCGTGTGTGTTTGCACACAGGAGCTCACTGAAATTCAAGCAAATAGCAGCAAACCTCAAAGAACAGGAGAAATCTCACTGCATCCCCAAAATATGCAGCAGTGGAGATGTTGCAAAGATGCCAACTGGCAGAAAATGAGGAGGGAACACAGTATTCCTCAGAAAACTCCTCATTTTCCCTATTAATGAACCAAGCCAATCCAAAGGGGTGAGGAGAAGGAGGGGGGAGCTCAAACCTTTCCCCTAAATCAGGGGAAGAGGGAAAGAAAACACTTGTAATTTCAGAACGAGCTGACCACACAGGAAAAGAAAAATAAAAATAGTAACAGAGAAAGCAAACTTATTTTCCCTTATTTAACTCTTTGTTCAGGACTAACCAGACAAGATGTACCAAATCTAAAGCTCATATCAATTCTCTGCCCATGGCCCATCCCTGAAGGCTGAGGTCTTCAGTGTATGCTTCCCATGGGAAGCCTTCAGGGGCAGTTTAGGGACCTCACAGCTGCCAGTGCCAAAAAGAAGGAAGAGAAAGAGAGGATGAAATGTGTAGGAATGGCAGAAACAACCAGTGAAACTTCACCTTTCAAGAAAACCCTCAAGGAGAAAACCAAAATTCCACGGGGGCTGCCTGCTGCTCATCGCACAAAGAGAGTCACCACTAAGGTATAGCAGAAGTCCATAAAACTTCAAGAAAACCAAATATTTTGTCCTCCTCAGAAAGAAAAGGCTGCCCTGAGCCCCATGGTGCTTTAGAGTAAGTCATGGTCCTGCAGGGACAGAGCCCAAGCTGTCCTCAAATCTTCTGCCCTTTCAGGACTGAGTGGAAAACTCATTTATCTGAGCCATTGTTTGCATGGCTGAGGAGGAATTAGCTGGAGTTGCAGTTCCAGGGAGAATAGAACTCCCAGTTAGAGATCAGTCTCCCAGAAGATCCTGGAGAAGAGAACAAGGAAGAAGCACCAAATCTCCAGCTGCAGTCTTTGAGAAGACTCACCTGAAAGACACACTGGGGTGGGGGGGTCACCGGAGAGAAGGGACAGGCAGATTTCTTCCAAACCCACCAAAAATCAGCTGCCCCAGCAAACCAGCAGCTCTCCAGGACAGGCTCCCTGGGCACAATAGGTGGAGACAGCTAAAGCCAAAAACCAAGGCTGTCCCTCAGCAGCCCAAGGGCTGGTTTGGATCACAAACAGCCACGAGGTTTGGTGCTTTTGTCAGCATTCCCCAGCACCCTCTGGAGGGGCCCCACGCCTGTGGTGGCATCTGACACTGGAGAAGACCACTCCAGCACTGGTGGAGGTCAGAGACACACTGGAAAGCACCATCCTTCCCCCAGGGCATTATGGAGAGCTTAATCCATGAAATGACTCCTACAAAACCCACTTCACAAACGGATGTTGCTCAAAACCCACAGCACAGCCAGGCAGCTCCAAACAGCCCACACTGGGGCAGCAGCTGCTCCGTGCCTCCTGCTCTGGGAATTAGCTGGAAAATAGCCTCAGGTCCAGGGAAAATAGCTTCACTAAAGCAAGAGAGCTCCAACAGCCTTCCCAGGGGAGTCTGGTCCTCACTTCCACATTCAGCCTTGCACACCACATCAGTTTAGCTCAGGAAGCTGCCCTGGAAGGTGGTGGTTTCACCTCCAGCTGTTCCCTGAGTGCCCTCAGCAGCCCCACAAACCTGGTTCCTCAGAGGCAGTGCTGACTCAGCACAGTGGCTGCATCCTTAGCAGAGGTGCTCAGAACCAATTTGCACCCCCCAACTCAGCACAGGGAGCAGAACCTGCCCCCATCCAGCTGGGAACATCAGGATCCCAAATGCCCACCATTCCTGCAGCAAACATCCCTCTGCGCCCTGGTGTAGCCAAACAGATTTTCATGGGTAGATTCCCTTTTGCTTCTTAGCCATGATCATGACTTCCCCCTGATCTGAACATTCCCCCAGGTCATTTATTTACACCTGTAAACCACTGCTTCCCATATCACTCCCAACACCAGAGCATTGCCAGCAATGTTTTGCTTTGATATTCCCCAAGACTGAAACATTTGTTGGGGGCAGGAACAATTGAGACTGGAATCTGCAGACACAGGACTAAGTCAGGCCTCACCATAAGGATATGTCCTTCCAGCAGTTGTGGGATATCACAACTGTAAGAAAAGCCTTGGAGAAACGTGGTGTTGGATGCCCTGAGCCATGCAGTGCTTTTTCCTGGGATTTTACCTCTCTCCTCCTCCTCACACTGTGACTCTCCTTCACCTCATTTGCACTTTGCTTTCCCTCTGGTTCTTGTTCTGCCTGGGCACCACACTCAGGATGACAGATCCCAGCCATGGCCTCCAGGCCCTTCCTGATAGCAATAAATAACCCTTTTAATAACACAGGGATCATCCAAAGAGAAGGATGATCACAGGAAGCTTTAGCCTTCCATCATCTCCCTCGTACAGCACTGGAGTTCCCTGAAAGCCTCTCACCAAGATTCAGAGTTGAAGATGAAAGACAGTTTCTTCTTAAGCTTCTAATGTTCACATGAAAAACCCTTTTTGGCTAAAAAGCCTTTGAGCTTATTCTTAGCTCACAAGGGATTCAGAGATGTGGAAAGTCTGGAGAAAGTTGGACCAGGTTGCACCAGCAGCAGATGAAAACCAGAACCAGCTCCCCAGACCCAGACCCCCTGCCCAGCCCCACTCCCAAAAACTCAGGAAATTAAATGGACTTTCTAATCCTCCCTGCGTGACACATTTGCATCTTGTTTTGCTCCTCTCTATAATTTCGTGGGCTCCGTTTGGCTGTGGTTTAACTCCTTTTGGACAAAATGAGGCACAATATAAGTTCTATTCTCACTTTTTTGGAAGCTTTTACTACCAGATTCAGACAGTTCTTGTGGTAGTTCTGACTGTGGCTGTATTCTGACTTCTGCACTCATCTGCAGAGATGAGTGTGGATTAAACCCCCTGTGACCGTGCTCCTCCCCTCCATCCTGCACCTACTCATGTGCCACAGCCCCAGGCCACCAGTCCATGGATTATCCAAGTTGCTCAATTCCTTGGTATTACAGCAGGATAACAGCAGGCACACCCACATTTACATCCACACACGTGTTCTGCACTGCACAGATCTAATGTGTGTCACCCCCAGAGCTGTCACACAGGGCACATGAACAGCCCTGGTGTCATTGAGTAACCACGTGGATTTCACAGGGGAAAACTAGCCCTTGGGAATTCCCCCCTGCAGGGAATTCAGCTGGACACAGAAATCCTACTCTGACACAGATTCACAGAATAATCTGAGTTGGAAGGGACCCACAAAAGCATCTTCAAGTCCAGCTTTTCAGTGAACAGCCCATCCAGGGGTTGAACCCACAATCTCGGCATTATCAGCACTGGGCTGTCCCAATGCTCAGTGCTCCCATGGAGAGGACACAGTAAGTCCATCTTCCCTCTCTCCTCCTCTGAGTATCTGGCTGCCTGTTCTGGCTCTCACTGCACCACCTTTATTACCTCAAATCCCTCAAATCAAGCCAGCAGCTCTTCCTCGTGCCGTGGCTCCCACCACAGGACACCGACACCATGGAACAGCTTGCAAAGGTCAACGTGATAGTTTGATGTTCTCTGGATTCCTTCAGGATTTCCCTGGAATGAAGGAAGGGGGCAGGCAGCCACAACTCCAGGTGCAGCCCACCCCAAACCCTTCCCAGCCAGCTGAGCTCCCCCTATGGGCATCTGCTGAAACCCCCAATATGCGCAGGAGCGATCAGGTGGTCATGAGACATGGAGCTGCTGTCAGGAAATTTCTCCACCGTGGTTTGAGGTTGTGTCTTTCAGTATTATTTCCCTCAAATCTCCCTTTTCTTTTCTTGAAAATAATCAGCTCGCTCCGATTCTTGTGGTGAAAAGCTTCCAGTAAGTTCCAGCCTGGAATCCAGGCAGAGCAACAGATTATCTGCTTGCAGTAGGACACCTCACTTAGAGCAGCCTAATAACATAAAAATGATATATTTTAAGTCCTGCTCCCTCAATAATACCTTTTAACGTACTCAACTTATTTGAACATTATAAATAAAAGTGCTGGCACACACTGAGGTTTCTTTTGGAAGGGGGAGCAATGAGCTCTCCAGCTCCTTCGCCTCACCGAGCTCCAGTTGCCAACCTCAGGGCTGGAACTCCAAGTTACTCTAATAAGCAAAATATTCCATTTTCCATGTATTGTTGCTCTTCAGAATGGATCCAGTTCTTGGAGTGACAATGAAAAGCTGCAGATTTCTGCAAAGCAGAAGGCAAAACTCATCAAAACCACATAAGAGCCCATTAAGATGGGGCTGCAACTGTCACCTTGACACTTGGCTTCATCCTTCTCCAGGAGAAGAGGACCAGCTCCAACTTGCCATGTTCATCTCCATCAGCTTCCAGGTCCCTCCTGCTGCTGGAGGTTTGGTCACTCTTACCATGTTAAACTCTGTGCAATGGAAGCCAAAAGATTTTTTCAAGCTCCAAGTCCCCAAAGTGTGGAAAACTGCAAAACCAGCCCTAAAACTTGGTACTTTGAGCTCATCTTTTAATGTGGGAGGTTGGAAATAGCCCTGAAAAGATATTATCAGTGGCCTTTTCCATAGTTCCACGAACAAAACTTTCTCTGCCTTTTGTTTTCAATAATTCCAGTGTAAATTGGAAGCTCCGGGGGATTTTTCCACATGTATTAACACATTGCCTCCATCCCCTTGGATGCGGGTCTGTTGCTGCAGGGATGGCTCATGTGTTGCTGACAGTTCTAAGCACCTCATTCTCCAGGAAAGAAGAGCTAAAAGCCTTTTCCTGGAAAAAGAAGAAAGGAAACTTGAAGAGTTTGAGCTGATAGGAGCGGGGATGAGGCACTACCACCAGCATTCAATGTTCATGGATGGCTGAGAACGCAAATACCTGCTCATAACCCAGCCCAGAAACTCTTCAGGAGTTCTGGAGGCAGGTTGGCTCCCTGGATAAGTGGTTTCACTGCTTCCAGTGACTTCATCCTGAAGAAGGGTGGCCACTAGGCTTGGGGGGATTGCTGGCAGCAACACAGAGATGCTCTCCAATATTCCCTGGCTCAATCCCCTCCCCGAGCTCCATTATCTCCAGTCGCGCACGGAGCTCATCCCGCCGCTCCAGAGATTCCCCAGGCACCGCCTTCCATCCGATGGGCTTTTCCTTTGCCAGAAAAACACTGAACAACATTGACCTCCACGTTCTGGCATCGCCGCTTCCCATGGAACGCGTGGCTGCTTTCACATCCAACTGGGATAACTGAGGTTGTTTGTGTTGTAACCCCGATCCAGCTGCATGACTGAGGAGTCAGGGATGGAGCATTATGGACATAATTGACCTGCTCCGCTGCTCCTGGGCCGAGGATCGAGGCAGAGCAGCTGAAGAGTGGGTGTGGAACTGGCGCAGCTCAACCCAGGGGTCCCCACCCCATCAACTGCTCCTTCCCCCGAGGGTCCCGGTTATTAACAGAGGGTGTGTCGACATTACGGAACCAGAGCGGGATTTCAGCTGCGTAAAGCGGGAGAGCCGTGCTCAGGGCTGATCCCAGTGAGGAGGTGCCCGGGGATGGAGCTCTTCCAACATCTGCCCAGCAACGTCATTTCAAACCCACCTGTCCTCACACCAAGCCTTGCAATGCTCGTGCCTTTGCTTTCTCCAATCAGGTTGGGCACCTAAAGGGTCCTACAGCAGTTGGACCCCAAGGCCCTGGATGGCGGGACATACGGCTGAAAGGAATCACGGAATGGTTTGGGTTGGGAGGGACCTTAAAGCTCATCTCATCCACCCCCCTGCCATGGGCAGGGACACCTTCCAATAGGATCAGGTTGCTCCAACCTGGCCTGGAACACTTCCAGGGATGGAAAAGCCACAGCTGCTCTGGGAAACCTGTGCCAGGGCCTTACCACCCTCACAGGAAGAATTTCTTCCCAATATCCCATCTAACACTGAAAATCTGGAGCTTTCTACAAAGAAGTCTAGAGGGGAAGGACAAAATTAAGTAAATAAATCTTCATTTCAGGTCAACTGAAATGTTCCAATTCACTTTATACCCCAAATATGTGCTTGGACACGGTAAGAGTTGGGTACATTCTTTTAATTAAGACTGAACTCAACACAGCACAGCAGTAGAACATCCCAAATCCCTTCTGTGACACGTAACACTTTATCCTGAAAATATATCTCGACTCTCTCCTCGGTTTTAGGCCCTCCTTCCCTCAGAGCACACGGAAAACAGCCGATTCCACTTCACGCTGAGGGCGAGTTACAACTGCTCTATCTCAGCCAGCCCTCCCTGCTAACAAATACATCCTGATCCTATCAATCCTTGCAAAACTTCTGGAATGCCTTTGTTTAGAAAGGCAAGACCTACAGCAGGACATTCAAAATATTTCATTTTATGCTATGCTACAGTGCCTTCCTGAGTGGCATGTTCAAAAAACACTTGGAATAGATGAGCGGGTTCAGAGCTTCCAAACTGTTGATGGGAATTCACAAGTAAAGCCAGTAGTGATAAGAAAAGGAAGTCAGGATGGTGAAAAGATGATATTCACATGAAAGCTGTTGGCATTGTCCAGATACAAGAAAACCTCCCTGTGGGAACCATATCATGTTTCGTATACAGCTGGATTTAACACTTCCCTGAAAGCTCCTTGCAGAAGCTCTGAGCTCTCCAGCAGAATAACCACTAACATCAAAGATTAACCCCCAAGGGGCCTGGAAAAAACACAAACATCACCAAATTCTACTCTTCATTATCCCTCAAGGGACAAAACTGGATATATTTTAATTGAACAAGTATCTTCCTGGACAAAAATGTGAAGAGAATGCATTTTATCAACAGTAGTTTTATAACTGGTTTTGCAATATTTCCTGCTCTAGGCCCTGTCTTATGTTTCTGCTTTTCTTACCAGCCAAGAATCTCCCACATCAACTCACCAGCAAGAAATTGTGGGTTTTCTCCCTCAGCCCAAGAAATTATTGTCCTATGAAAGCTGTTCACAGTACTTAGAGCATCTCCGTGTCTCAAAAATAAAGGCAGTGGTGCCCAAAACCACTGAGCAGAGGTGGCAGGGCTGATACCTTGGGGTTACCCATCCCACAAGCACATTGCACTGCACGTGCCAAAAAGTGACTCTGTGATTCCCCTTCACGTCACCACAAGCTCCTCACCTTTACAGGAATTCAGAATAATTTTAAGAATCAAACTTGTGTCAGACCGTTGAAAAGAAAGTGCCAAAGCCACAGGGCAAAACTCAGACACAGGTTCAATTCCAAGTTTTTCAGCAGATTTTCCTGCTGTTCCAGTTTCGCGCCTGATGAAAAGAAAGGAAGAACATCTCCCACCCTGAGTATGTAGGATGTCCTGAACAGGACACCAGCCCACTGCTGCTCCTGTAATTCAAACAGTTACTAAAAGTCTTCCCTCTAACAACCTTCCTTGTAGGGCTTTTCCAACTCAGAATATTCAGGGACTGAAGACATTTTGTGATTGAACTTCCCTAAGAATTTCAATTCCAGATCAGGCTCAGGGCACAAAACCTTTCTCAGCTTCATAAAGCACAACTGTAAATCCTGACTCTGATATCGAGTTTTACTGTAACTCAGCTTTGCAGAAAACAAAACTTCAGAGGAAAAGCCCTCAAGTATTAAATTAACAGAGGTATGTGACAAACTTCCATATATTCCAATTTTTTCTCACTGTGAAAGGCTCAAAGTTGCAGGTAAGACACAAACTAGAGAGAGCAATGTACATTCATTCAGCAAATCTCCTTTGAAATGGGACCAGTGAATGCCAGTAACTGGCCATAGCAATGAAGATAAAGGTTTGCAGGAGATTTCTCCCTTCCTCTTTAGGGCAGGAAAGTTCCTGAGATCAGGGCTGGATGATTCCTGGTGGTGGCCCTGGCTCTGGTTTGGATCAAGGAACTTCCAGGCTGGCAGGAAGGAAAGAAGACATGAACAAACTGGGCTAAACCTGATTACAAAAGTGAGGGGAAAAAAAGTATATAAATGATAACAACTGAAGAACCATAATTTGACAGTGATGTTACAAGGGAAACAAAAAAATCATCACAGGAGTGATCTCTGAGCCCCAGATTCGATGAATTTATGGACCATCAACAGCACAACAGGTTGGAAGCCCTGACTCCACAAAGGACCAGCACCAGACTTTCAGGGGAGATTAAACCCTGGCTTGAAGCTCAGCATCACCAGGGACCTTGGCCTTGGCTCGGCACAACAGGACGATAAGGAAAGATTTGCTCACGTGCAGATTTTTGAGCGATCTCAGCGTGCTCGAACTTGGCTAAACCTCGGCACTTAAACACACTCCAGACCTGGATGGCTCAAAGGGACACAGCGTTGTTTGAAAGCTCCAGACCTCCAGGAAATCCATGGAACGCTTTACAGCTCGCATGCAAGCGGGGTCAGGGGCTGAGCGTGTGCACAGTGCGTGAGTGTCGAGATGTACGTTCAGGAGAACAAATGTGTGCATTAAGTTGGAAGGGTCACGGCCTGGATAATCACTGGAGGATCATCTCCATCTCCTCCACCCCCAGCTCACAGCAGGGAGGGAAACAGGGGAGACTGTTATCGGCCATGTGTGGGCCAGGAAAACCCAAGTCATACATTTGCCCTTTCCAATACCTTTCCATCCCAAGATGTTGGATGCGAAGCGATGCGTGAAGCCAGCCCAGGATCCTTCCCTCCTCGCAGGGAAGGGGGAAGGGAGAAGTTGACTGAGTCAGAAATGTGCAGCCTGCCCTGCCATCTGCTCCTGGAACAGCCCCACAGTATCCTGGCCATCACACATAGCCTGTGGAAAAGTCATAATCTGGTGCCAATCCTCACTGGTTGGAGTTTCTCAGGACTATATTTAGTCCTTTTGGGAAGGAAAGGGGTGTTATTGGTTGTTATTAGGACAAAAACATGTGATTCCATCGGCAACAGCTTGATTCCACCGGACCACAGAATCATGTGAGTCCCAGTAACAGCCCTGGTTTCTAACAACCATTTTGGAGCATTATCTTTATTTCTTGTGCACTACACATCACGTTGAGCGAAGAGAGAGAGAGAGATTCACTGCACACTGAAATTTGGACCCACCGTGTCCCATCCATATCAGAGCAAAACAGCTTGGGATTGGGAAATCCAATCTGCTCCACAACGTGATTTAACCCATAAATCTATGATTTCACTGGCACAGCTGCTCTTTTGTAACATCAGACCAGACATCAATAAGGAACGAGTTTGCTGGCGCTGCGAAAGCCCATCATGTGGCTCAGCTAATTAAAAACTGACCTCGTCCATGATCATTAAATGTTGTAATCACATGCCTGCAAGTGATTAGATGGAAAAACAGACACCCCCCTCCTCGTTCCCATAGATCAGCAGCTGAGTAAGCCCAACTCAAGGCCCTCATGCTCAATCCTTTTTATAAACAGCAGAGCTCAGCTTTTAGAGATGAGGATCCAGGAATTTTGACCATTCAATGTTTCCTCTTGCTCCACAACCATATTTTTGCCAGACGTGGAGTCAGCATCGACTCCAGCCCCTCTGCTTCCCTGTTCCACCAAAAGCTTTGTGCTTGAACTGGATTTCAGCCATGGTGCTCAGGCTGATCTATCTCAAGCATTGTTAGAAGGGTGATTTAGGTGGAGGCGATACCATCAGCCATCGGAGGACAAATTCCAGCCCCGGCACTCAATCCTTGACAGGCACGTGAAGACAGAGAAATTGATTTTCAATTCTCTTTGAAACTTTGCCCTCCCTCATAGGTTCATCTCAGGAGTAGGTACACTCAGCATAGGGGAAGTTAATTAAGGGCAGATGAAAGATGATGGAAGTAGAGGAATGGATAAGAGGGGACAGATAAGACATTCCTTGGAGGATGGAGAGAGGAGGTTACATGGAGAGCCCACAGCATATGGGATTCTTCACCCTCAAGTTTGCCCTGTGCTCAGAACCCTGGTCACAGGAGAAATTACAAAGATAATGATGTATTTTCCTGAAACTGCCTGGATGTACCTGAGAGTTCCCACTCTTGTGCTGGCTTCACCTCTGCACCACGAGCACCTCTGTCATGACAGGGGAGAAAGAAACTCCTCCAAATTAAGACAGTAATCAAAAAGCCCAAACTATGTCTGCTCCATTATAAATCCCTTCGTTCATCTTGATTCATTAGAATCAGAATCACTAAGGCTGGAAAAGACCTGTGGGAACATCAAGGCCAACCCTTAACCCAGCAACACCACATTCACCACTAGCACATATTCCCATTCCAATTACCTTGGTATTTCTACTCCAGGATATTTGGGTATTTGTTTAGTTGGGATTTTTTTCTCTTTTGGGGTGGGGGGCTTGTTAGGAGTTTGATTTTTTTGAGTATTGGGGTTTTTTCACTCTCATTAAACTCTTGTCTCAGTGGACACCTGTGGAGCTCATGGTCCCAGCCACAATATCTGACAATCCTGGTTCCTCATTTTTCTGTTTAATTGAGCACCATTTTTGTTGTGTGTTCTCAGAAAGATCATTCAAGTCAATACATTTCCTTGCTTTATATTCCTTCCAATCACTTTTAAAATTCACTATATGGAAAACACCTCCAAAAAAACTAAAACACTCACCCTTCTCATTCTTCCTGCCTCTGAATTCCTAATTTTGCTGCCTCCTTTGTGAGATGAATTTACTAGAATGAGACACAACATTTCAGGCACAGGCATTCAGCCCATTTATATAATGGCAAGATATTTTCCATGTGTTTTGTAGGCCTCTTAACACTTCTGTTTGCTTTCTTTTGACCACTGTTGTGTGTGGTGCCAAAGGCTACATTGAGCAACCACTGAAAAGTTTAAGTACTTCTTCTCCATTAATATAATAAACCTAGACCAGAAAAACTGAAGAAGCAGCTCCAACTATTCCTTCTACTGTGAATTACTTAGCATTTATCAACAAATAATTCAGTTCTTATTAACTTCTTTCAGTTTCTCCCAAGCACCCAAGGGGTGCTCCCTCCCCATGCCACAAGGCTGACAATAACCCAGCACCAAATCCAGGTGGTCAAAGGGCATCTTCCAGCCCTGCTGCTCCATGGACGGAGGCAGGACCAAAAGGAAATGAATGGCCCAGTGTGAAGCATCATAAAATAGCTCATAATGCACTTATCCAGGATTTTTCTGGGTGTAGGAAGGGATTAAACACCATGGGAAGGGGACTCTGCATGCACTGAGTGCTTTCCATTTGATAACAGAAAAGTCTTCTAGAAGTGAAGTCCCATTTTACTGCACAGGTCAGTGCCCCACAGACTGAGCATTAACAGAGACCCAAGTAGTGTCACATGCAACACTGAAAACGTGGCATTAAACGAGATTCAGCCCATCAAAAGGGACTCAAAGTCAAGAAGAAAGATTTATTCATCCTTTTCATACTCACTCAGCCTCCAACACCAGCAAACATGCTGAGTAAACAACATTTCAGAAGGCTTTTCACTCCAAAGCCAGACTGGTCACATATCCCAGTGTCCTGACCTAATCCAAGCTCTCAGATGCAGAAGATCATGGAATAGCTTAGGTTGGAAGGGGCCTTAAAGCTCATCACATTCCAACCCCTGCTGTGGGCAGGGACACCTTTTGCTAAGTACTGTTGGGAGCTGGTGAGCTACTCAATAACTACTCATTTTGAGAAAAACAGCCAAAACACGTGTCCAGCCTTTCAGTACCCCTGATAACCAGATTGTGAACAGGGTTCTATAAGTTAAAGTTTGCACAAATTTGGGCCCTGGGGGCTCCTCCCAATCAGCACCAAAACCTCCCCTTTTTGAAGGGGAAAATCCTCCCTTCTAGGCTCCTTCCATTGGTTCCTGGCACAACAGCTCTTATTTTTAAGAACCCAACCCTTGTTTGGGATGTTTATATGAATGAATTATGTACCTACAAGGGGCTGATGGAAACACACCCAGAATCCAAAAGGCTTCTGGGACCAAAAGGCAGACAAGAGGCATCCAGTGATCCTGGCATCTGCCCTGGCTAAGTCATTCTAATGTTCCTCTAACTCTGCAAACAGCAACGCTGCTGCACAACACACAAAATAAGTGTGATGAGAGGCTTTTATCTTGGAAAAAAAAAAAAAAAGTGCTTTGCTTTCTGATAACATCAGAAAACCCCTACAGAATGGAAAAACGCTAGGAAAAAAACCTAAATACTATGAAATTCTGGAAAATAATTAATAGATTTTTCTGTGCTTTCATAACATTCACTTGGGTAACCATAAAAAGCGATTATTATGGTAATAAAAAGGATGAATAATTTATTATGAATCCCAGACAAACTGTTCCCTTCCAGAATTCTAAGATGACTCCATGCATATGAAAATCAGCCCTTAAATGTCTGTGCTTGCTGGAGCTGCAGGGTCAGAAAGGTCTTCCGTTGTTTTATAGTTTTATTGGATTGATTTTCTTTTCCCAAGTTAAAATGAAAGTTTAAACCTGATCATATTGGCACCTGACTCTATCTGCAGGGTTGTAGCCTATATATTCACATTTATTTAGCACAGACATCAGTTTTACTGTCTGCTCCATCTCAAAATATAAAGAACAATTTGGGGAGGGTGTCCATGTGTAATTCCCTCAAACTGGAATCTTCTCAACAGAAAAAACGATATCCAGAACACACTTGCTTATAAATTTTGTCTGCAGCAACAGCAGCATCCAGAATTTCAAGCTTCTTTCTGTTGTATGGACTGACCATGTCAGGGCCTGTAAACTGTTGGAATCGGGGACTAAGTCCAAAAAAGTCCAAATAATAAATCTGAAATCCAAGAGGGGAACTTTTCATCACCGAGAGATGAACACGCTGTTAAAAAGCTTTTGCAAACCTCAGTATTATTAAAAAAAACCCCAAACAAACAAAACACAATAACACAAAGTCCTGTGGTTGCTTCGCATGAAGGGGCTGCTCTGGGCCAGTTCCCAGCTCTGCCATGGCCTGGATTTTTCCTCCTGGATCAGTAGCAAGTCAAGATGCAACTGCGGCCAACTCCAGTCCCAACATCACCAACACCACATCAGCATTTACCCCAAGTGGATTTGCTAAACAGAGACTCTGAAATCTTCAGGAGTTTTCTTCCAGTTCAGGCACTACAGGGTCATACTCGGCACACTTATTTATGAGAAAATAATGCTAATTTCTAAAGTCAACTCAAATACTTTTGATATATTTGTTTATGCAAATACAACCTCTAAGCATCTCCTTAAACCCATGTCCCAAACTTGGCTCTGTCCCCATTTTCTTCAAGAGCTGTTCTTCTAAGAGGTAGGGCTTTTAGGCCATACCAAGGTCCCATGAGAGGTCTGTGGTAGAATTTGTCATCTCCTTTAACCATCAGGTTATCTCCAGAGCAAATGAGTCCTCTCTAACTTCTCAGCTACACAACACAGCCACAGCTCAGCCCGTTCACCTCAGTGCAAGGTGTCTTTCCTACTGGGAAAGAGAGACCTTGGAAGTTCTTCAGGGAAGGACATTAAAAAAAAAATTATTAGAAGGCGGGGGGGGGGGAATTCTGAACTTGAAAATAGGCTTTTCACAGGTCACTCAGTGGCCACACGGTCTCCATGGCAAAGGATAAAGTGTAAGAGAGAAGGGAGAAGAAGAGAACAGAGCAGCTGCTCATCAAGAGAATGTGACAGGAGCAGCAAAAAGCCAAGCCCTAAGTGGGAATGGCTTCCCACTGCCAGAAGGCAGGGTTAGATGGGATATTGGAAAGGAATTCTTCCCTGTGAGGGGGGTTAGGCCCTGGCACATGTTGCCCAGAGAAGCTGTGGCTGCCCCATCCCTGGAAGTGTCCAAGGCCAGGTTGGACAGGGCTTGGAACAACCTGGGCTAGCGGAAGGTGTCCCTGCCCATGGCAGGGGTGGAACTGGATGGGCTTTAAGGTTCCTTCCAACCCAAACCAGTCTGGGATTCTATGAATAATCCAGTTTAGGGTGGGTGCTCCTCATTTACAAGTCCATCCTCCTTTCTCCACACCTGCAGGGAAGGAGGCTCCACAGAAGCCCTGAGTTATTGTAAGACCAGGATTACCAGTGAATACAGACCAGAGAAGAATAACTGAAGCTCCTTCCAAAACAAACAGCCATAATTCAGTATTTGAGATACTTTACAAATTACCTATTGAAAATAGGAGAAGCTAATTCTTAATAAAGCATAACTGCCTGGCTTGGGTTTCACAGATGTTTGAAGTGTTCACAATCTGGAATTAAACCAGACTAATCTAAACCATAAATAGGAACCATCATTTGGATAATATCTGCAACCCTCTGGTTCAATTCACAGCTCATTATTCTGGAGTTCAACAAGCGACAAATAAACCTTAGAGAAAGCAAAAGAATTTTGTTACAGTCTCGTGTAATCTACTATTAAATAAGTCCTCACACAAACCATAATAAAATTCAATTTATTGTACTTTGTAAAATGTGATTCCCCACCTTGATAATTAAAAAGATATTGTAATAAAAGTCTTTAGTCCTCATGTGCTCACATTTGTTACGATCTGATTTTTATCCGAGCGGGAGGATTATAAGAACATGGAATTGCTGTTACAGCCTCTGTGTGCAAACACAATGTTAAGGGAGATAATTCTGGTGTTATATCCATAATGGGCAAGAAATGTAGAGCTCTGAGCCCTCAGCAGCTGCTGGGTCAGCCCAGCCCACCGTGGGCCACCACAGATCACCTTGGACAGTCCTGCATCCACTGGCATGAGCCTGGCTTCCCAGACAGGAAAAATCCCGAGATCTTGGCACCAATGTACACAATGGACTGGCCAGTGGGATTAGTGCTGCCTTTCCACTTTGGATTTAAAGCCAAGCTCAGGGGAGAGACTCTGGTAACCAGTCAGCTAACAGACAGAAGAACCAGAGGTGCAGTATCAGCCCTCGCAACCTGTGTGTTCAGCCAGTGCCCAGGATCTTCCTGCCTGGTTTCCAAGAGAAAGAGTAAAGTAGCTTCCCATTTAACTGAAAAATGTGCACACAAAGCCATTTTTCTCTGACTCAAGTAGAAACAGAAGGAAAATTCCCTTGCAGATATTTCCAAGTCTCAATTCGGAGCCAACGCTCTGCCTGAGAAACCTCTGGTTCTCTTGGCATCATCCTGGGGCACAGCACCATCCTTCCTGGGGGTTTTCCCGGTCTGTTTGCCACCTCTGACACAGATTCAGCCCCTATAAGCCTGCTGGGGTTCCAGCTGTGCACTCACAGCCACACTCTGGGGAAAACCTTCAGCTGACTCCGAGCTAGTTCAGATTCAGCTCTTCTGCAAGGCTGGTGCTTTCATAGGATGGGTTGGGTTGGAAGGGACCCAACCCTTTGAGTGGGGATTTCTATTGTTCCAGTTATCTTAGTCATAAAAATAAGGTTTAATTGTTTCTCTCACCAAGTTGGTGCTCTGAGCAGAGCAGAGGAACCTCCAACCCACTGATCATGAGACCCACTGTGGAGTCTCCACCCTAATTAGCAGTGACTGATGCTGGAAGCAAAAATGGGAGCAAGTGTGGGGAAATGCCATCAATTGCAACTCAGATCTCAAGGAATCACAGAATAGTTTGGGTTGGAAGGGACCTTTAAAGGTCATCTAGTCCAACCCTCGACAGCGAGATCCTAAAGAGCAGATGCTGCACCTCACACAGCCCAGCTGAGCAGGACTCAGCACTTGAGGCTCTCCCACATGGACAGTGTCTCTGGCTTATGCAACTCCACAGCCCTCATGACTCCCTTTGGCTGATGCAGCCTCCTGGATCCGAACATCAAATCCCAGCCATTGGAGTGAGTGCAAAGGGAACCCGACAGCAAAATAGAAATCCTTCATCCAAACACATCACCCTTCCTAAAAATCAGGCAAACACACCCAATTCCAGCAAGAGCCCAAACTTGATGTTTATTTAACATGAATTCCTCCATCTCATGAGAGATTAAATCCATCAAGCTGGACGAGCACTCCCATAACACAGGAAAAAAAGACAGACTCTGCTGTCCTACAGCAACAGTTTGGAGCACCAGCAACACAGGGTTATAAACCTCATAAAAGGTTTAATTCTTACTAGATAAAATATTTCTAATTATGTTCAAAAAACAAGCACCACCACTACCTCCCCCTCTCCCCCAAGCTGATTCCCAGCACAGGTTCTCCTACAATGCCCACAGAGCAACCAAAATACTTGTCACACTTTGTCATCACCAATTCAACGTGTCCAAATGGGGTTCATTTGTAGGTGCCTGTGTTATTGGACTGGTCTACAATCATCACAGCATTTCTAATCCACATATTGGCCTGGAAATGGGTTGATCTGTTCACATCTAACCCCATATAAAATAACATCTATCTATAAAGCAGGTAAGGGCTTTAGGTTGGGTCACTTCACTCAGGTAAGTCCCTGGACAAAGAGACCCAAACTTCGATAACTGAAAGAGCAGCCAGGAGTAAAATGTGGTAAGAGATGGAGAGAGAACAACACAATGACCATCCCTGCCATAGGCTGGACTTGATGGTCTTGGAGTCCTTTCCAGCCTTTAACGATCCTATGATATGAAGGACACAATTCATTGTACCTCACCAGTAAAATGATCATGGTTTTGCATTCATTTACATATTTTGAAAGCAGCACACAAAAGCCTCTCCAGCCATCACACCACATTCAACACCAGGAGGAAAAACCAAACCTGTGCTGACAGGTCGGTCTTAATTTTGTCCTGACACTCCAAAAACCGGGTCTAGTCTGGAAAAGGCTTTCTCCTCCCAGCTCCCTGTCAGCACACGAGAGGGCACTGTTCTGTAGGCTCAGGGGAGGGAGAGCAGCACAAATCCATCATGTGCTGCACATGCAAATCCTTGTGCTCGTGCCAAGCAATTAGAGCTCCTCTGGAGAATTCAGTGCGTAGCAAGAACCAAACCTGCCAATTAACTCGGCATCCTCAACACCTCAGGTGATTCTTCATTGCAGTATCCTTGTTTTGGGTTTTTGTTTGGTTTTTTTTTTTGCAGAAAATGCAGATAATCAAGCTATTTATGTTACCCCAATTATCAGCTGACTCCACCCAGGATAGCTTCTTGCTGTATTGCATAAACCAGGTGTGATGGAGACAACACACAGCTCAAAGACCTTCAAGAAGGCTCCCAGGTCCAGCCCAGGTGGGATAACCACTCAGATTTTGTATTTCAGGTTTAAAGACATGGATCCAAGAACTCTGATTAAATCCAATGGTGAAGTAACTGTTTAGAAATTGAAGTGACACGAAAGCTCCTCTGACTTGTGATTCCAACAGGTGCCAATACTTCAGGTGCCTTGTTCTACTACAAAGTGTTTCATAAGAAGCAGAAGGGACAGGAGCAGGGTTTTAGCCAAAAAGGCAAACCAGCCAGCAGGTGCAACAGGGCTTACAAGGCACTCAGAGCTGCATTTGCTCCAGACTAAACACTGCTGCAGTTTGCCCATTTTAGCAAAATCATTCCAGCTTCACCTTGCCATGAACCACACGGGCTGTGTTTGTTTTCATCCCCAAACACCCTTGTTACCTGTATTTCTAACACACTCTCTGCCCTCTGAGCATAAAAACAGTGTTCATTACAGCCTCCCCCTCCTACTCCTGCAAGTAAATTAACAGGAAAGGGTGTTTTATTATTTAAAACCCAGTCAGCTGCCTGATGTCAAGTCCTGGTTTGAGGCTTCTGTGTTTCTCCTGCAGCACGTGCTGACAGATGCAACATTCTGGGGGAAACACACAGGCCCTGAAACATAAGCAAGGCAGGAAATTGCTATCTGTGGGTATCAACAACAAAAAAACATCTATGCATGGCTCCTCCGAGGACAACAATGTTCCCACTGAGGAACTGGGACCAGCGCCTCCAGATCAGATTACCTGCACGCCAGAGCAGTTGATTTCCCTCCTGTTCACATTATAGCTTTCAAATCTTCGAGCTAAGTGGCCAAAAAAAAATATCAGTCTAGTCATCATGTCTGCTTTTTGTGTGCTTTTTCTGTGCTGGATGAGGGAGCACCACGTCACTCCAGCAGCACTTGGGAATCCCAAAACTGCACATTGTGGCAGGGGTACAGCCTGCCACTGCCATCCCCGTGGCCACTGCTCTGACATCCCAGTGGCCACCACTCCCTGCCATCCCCGTGGCCACAGCCAGCTCAGAACATCCCCAGGAACCACTTGGCACCAAAGGGGCTTTGCAGCAGAATAAATATTGTGTAAAACCTCTGGATTAAAGCCATCCTGTGAGTGCCAAATTGATTGTCAAGCGGAGGCTTCTCTTAACTTCAATAACCTGGAGATGTTGTCAGCCCAGCAGGGCTGTGTTACCAAGGACAGAGCGCGCTCCTGGAACACAAATCTCTTGTCCTTAGGTAGCCTGTGAACTTCCTGAACTCATCCTGGGAATCAGGAGTTCATCTCCACATGCCACACTGAGGGATATTCATGTCTCCCCTGCCAGTGTATTACTATGGAGTCATTATATCATCATCTGCACTTCACAGAGATGTTTCAAACATCTGGTTGGCTTTAAATGCTCGAAACCACATGCACGCACCGCTCGCTCTTCACGGTGAGCTGCTCCTCCCGTGGCTACGAGAGGCCAGAGCACGTGAACCTCAGTGACTCCCGATCCATGATGGACATTCCATTTACATTTCAGTTGACGACACCAAGGGGTTTCCTTTCCAGCTGCAAACAACCACAAAAGAGGAGAGAGAACACCAGCAAAACCCTCATCACGAGTCAGGGACTCGGCACCCGCCGTCTCCGGGCCACGTGAGCTCCGGAGGTAACAACATCACAGCATCCTTCAGCCACATTCCAAAGGGGTGCAAGATGCAGAACAGTATTTTACCTATTGCTTAGGGGCACTTAACCTCCAATCTGGAAACTATTTAACACAAGAGAGATAATTAAACTTGCTCAGTTTTATGGTAATAGAAGCAAAATGGAATTGGACTGAAAGGCAAGATGAGCACGTCACAGCCTGCAGGAGAAAATGGGACTCCAGGGAATCACTGGGATCAACCCCCCAGTGACATCACAATATAGCAAAGCACTGGATTAGAATGGGAAATCATCATAAGTCACATATCTGACCTGAAAACAGTTTTCTCCTGGTTTTTGCTACACGGGTCTGGAATACTTGCTTTCCCAAAACTTTTGGTAAGTGGAGAAATGGGCTTGGTGGGTGGGGGATTTATCACCACCCCCTGCCTCATCAGAAATGTCTCTTCTGGTGGAGCACTCAAACCACAACAAACAGAGTGGTACCTACAGACATGTCTTAAGATAAATCAGACAGACAGGAATGGAAGGAGAGACAAACACTGGGTTTCCTTTGCCTCAGCAAAACCAGTTTGCCCTTTTCAGAGCTTCTGGAGCAGGGCACTAAACTGCCCTCAGCTTCCAAAATCCATTCTGTAAAAACACCTAAAGACAATTCAGTAATCAACTGTTTTCCTTGCCCACTCTTTCATCTAAACATTATTTTATGTGATGCTCAATGAGAGAAAACTCATTAGAGTAATGAGAGAAAACTTATTAGGGTAATGAGCAGCAGCTGCAGCAGCTCCCTTGATGAACATACCAGGGAGAGAGAGGAGCCAGGGTGGGCTGAGTCAGCACTGCCTCTTGGGACACTCCATCCAACAAGGACATTATTGTGGCTGCAAGTCTCAATCTCTCCTTTAAATCTCCAGGAACAACAGTCCTTTCCACTACAATAGAAGAGGATTTTCACCTGCATTTATTCAGAAAGCTGTGAGCCCTGAAGGGACCATGATTTCATCTGGTTTGACCTCCTGCATCACCCCAAGCACTACATCTCACCCACTCACCTGGCTCTACAAAGCCCAAGAACTACGTAAAGCCCTAAAATTAAAGCTCCTCTGGGGTCCTGGCTAAGCCCCCTCCTGTGCAGGCCAGCCTGGTTTGCTGAGCACCAGGAGAGAGTGAATCCTCTGTGGCATTCCCACTGGGAAACACGTGGTCTGTATCTAAGTTAGAATGTGTCAGGGTTTAGCTTCCAGCCTGGATTCCATCTTTTCCTTTTGTTTCCAAAGTTTCCTCTCATGAAACTATCCCAGTGCACAAATACCAAGTCACTTCATTTATTATTTTTTTAGAAATGCAGTAGATTAAGAGTTTTTCAAGATCTTTCTTCCTCCAGCTCTCAATTTTTTAGCCCTTTTCCACACTGCCTTCTATTTTGTGACATCTTTTTGAAAAGAGATAAAAGGACCAAACCCACACAGGGCTCCCCTGCACACCCATCCCAGCATCACAGTGACCTTCCTGGGCCAGCCTGGATCATTGGGAATGGCAGGATGAGCTCCCAAAGGCATTTATTTCCGTGGCAGTGCCATCAGAACCTCTTGCCTGCCTTGTTCCCAGATGGAGAGCTCCATCTGCATCATCAAAGCCTTTCTGATTTCCACGGGCTGAGCTTCCCAAGCCTTCCAGACCACACGGCTTCTTGACTCACCCCTGCACTTCCCAGCCAAGGCATGAGCTGGACAAAAGCTTCATCAGCGGGAATGTTATCAGGACTTTAGGCCACTGATGAGAGGATGGAACAAGACCAGGCCAAGATCCAAGGAGCCCAACAACCAGCCTCTGATTTCACGAGGGCTCCCCAATGATGACTCTTTTTTTTTTTTTTCAGATGTGTCAGCCAATTCTTAATCCCTTTGCTGTCTGTTCTAGCCCATGAAACACTAATTGCTTTCCTCAGATACACATCCAGCACTTCAGAAGGACATCCAACTTTATTTCAGCTACCTTTGTCAACCAAATCCTTAAAGAATGAGGCAACTTTTGTTTGACAGTTGACCTCCATTTCAAAGTGTTCATCAAAAGCCACATTTGTCTACAGAACTGCAGTAGTTTATTAGTGCTTTTTCCTCCACTACAGGAAAATGGAGCAGTCAAGTGACACTTTACTCAATTGGGAAGCTCAATCTGAGCACTGAAGGCAACAGCTGCTTTTCCTAGTACTTTGCAAGGAGAGAAGCAGAAAACCAGATAAAAGTATCCATCCGTGCAGGGCACTGGGGGAGCTCTTGGGAGTCCCATGTTTTCTGCTCCATCATTCAGTAACAGCTCTCCAGGAGCACAGGCATTAACTGGTAATTGCTTCAAGAACCCTCCAAACTGAAAGGTAAACAGAGTCCTCACATTTCCCTAACATTGCTCAAATAACGCTCCGCTCATTTATCCGGCAAATCCAGCTCTTAGGATAAGTCATAACAATCCATAAACTCACTCTGAGCCTTCCAACTATTCCTCCAGCTCTGCTGAACAGCCTGAACAGACAGACCCGAGTCACCACAGACAGGAACGAGTTGCTCCGAGTCAGGGCTACCAGTGCCACCCCATTAGTCAACCCAGGCCCGATGATTTCATCCCCATCCCAGCCTCAACCATCAAAGGCTTTGACAAATTATGAGTCTTCCCAACTTTCTTGCCAGTTGCCCACCAAACAGCTATAAACACGCAGCGAGTCTCTTTGGTGAGTAATGGGAACAGAATTTGCTCGGCGGCCGCGCTCCGCTCCCGGCGCGGATCCTCTGGTGGATATTTATCCGCACAAATATGCAACGTGGTGCTGCTTTCCCACAACTGTTCCTGCCAGCGCGATTTCTTCGCTCATCCAAAGCGGTTGGGGAATAAACAGCAAAGCAGATCAGCGAATTCAAGATGGAAAAATATCCATCTTGGGAGGATCATCCCCACCACGTGAGGAGGAGCGGCTCGGTGCCGACGCGCTGGATCAGTTACCCGTGTTGGGCAAGAGGGTGAGTTGGACTCGCCCCCTTCTCCTCCCCTCTGTACTTTTGCAGCCTCATTTATAAGCGGAAATAGAGGTAACAAAGTAGTAAATACCAATAAAAACCCATCTGAAAGCGATCACGTAAATTGGTCAAGCCCTTCCCAGTCGGATCGCGGAGCCAGAGCTCGGCATCGCCTCGGGCTCTGCGGTCACCGGCTCATGCCATAACTCCAACATGATGAAAAGGGACGGGGGATCATCTTGACAAAAGTATTAAAGTATTTCAGACACTTTAGACATGCAGGATGTCTCAGGTCACACATGGGGATTTTCCTCCTGACATGTTACATCTGGGATAAGAAACAGCTGGGAAGGCGATTGTGTTACACGTGCACAGTGCTCGCCATTGTGAGCACAACCAGAGACACCCAGGCCCTCCTTCCAGCCCTCAGCACGTGCTCCCTGAGCAACTGGAAATACAGATCCATCCCGTGCTCCCTGAGCAACTGGAAATACAGATCCCGGGTGTTGCAAGGCCTCCAAGTACCACTCGATTCACTCTAAATGACAACATCCAGTCCCTGTTGCCAAGGCCCCCCAACACCACCCAAGTTTCAATCCTCTTGCAATTCAAATTTGCCCCCCTCCCCGCTGGCATCCCAAATTATGGAGCCCAGACCTCTGTAAGTCAAATTAAAATCCAACCACAGTAATTCTTGCAGCGTTCAAACCTCTGTGAAGTGGCATTAAATGGGAAGATAACACAAATATGCACTGAAAGAAATGAAGTACCTGGTGCAGGTGTTCAGGAGACGAATTCACACAGGACAGAGTCAGCGTGTTCAATCAGTAATCCTGCCTGGAAAAAGAGAAGAAAAATTAGGATATTTTCAGAATTTAAAGAACTTCTATAATTGAACAAAATGAAGATAGTTAAGTCATTAGAACTGTCAACACTTAAGCACACTTAGTAATCAAGAAAGACTTTGTGTTTCTTTTTTTCTTTACACCATTAACTTCTTTCTGCCCAATAAAAGAACAGTTACTAAGGTTTATAAGAATAATTATTCTGTCTTATTCCCTCCAAAACTATTTTGTTCTAGCAAATAGAAGGCCTGGGGAAAAAAAAAATCTGAAATACTCTTTTAAAAACCCTATAGTGTGAAAGTTTCATGAACAGGCTTCTTCAGCAGCTGGGTCTTTCAGGCACTGAAGTCGGTCAGGGAATTTCTTGTAGTACAAATACTAGCAATGGCCACACATCCCATTTATTCTGCAAAAACCTTATTGAAAGACCATTTCTTATTATTTCAATCATCACCATTTAAAGAAAAATTAAACAAAACATTTAAACACTTAAAACTTCAGGCCATAGTTGGCCTCAATGATCTTAAAGGTATTTTCTAACCTAAATGATCCTTTGATTGCCATTCCCAGCACTACCCATAAGAATTAATTGGCTTAATGACCAAGTATTTTCATTATGGCAGCAAGCACAAGGTTTAAAATCCAAAATCCAGCTAAGGTCCTTACCATTTGAGCCAACACTGTCTTTCTTGCATCTAAAGTGAGGGGACAAAAGAGAGTCTTCCCTGGGGAGCCTCCAGGCACCAGGGAAGAGTAAAGTCACCACCAGGACAAGCCCTGCTGACCCCACCCTTCTCCCTGAACTCCCTAGGCCAGTTTGTGTTGTTTTATCTACAAAAAACTCCAAACATTTGATGCATTTTTTAAAGTCTCAACACCCAAAGGCTCCTGTGTCAGTGAGTATTTCAGTTATTGCATTACAATTAAAGATTAAATACCAAATTGCTGGAGTTGCAGAGAAATCAGGAACCCAAGTACTGATTTCAGCCTGGAAAAGGTTCCAGAGAGACCTGAGAGCCCCTTCCAGTGCCTAAAGGGGCTCCAAAAGAGCTGGAGAGGGACTTTGGACAAGGGCCTGGAGGGACAGGACAAGGGGGAATGACTTCCCAATGCCAGAGGGCAGGGTTAGATGGGATATTGGGAAGGAATTCTTCCCTGTGAGGGGCATGAGGCCCTGGCACAGGTTGCCCAGAGAAGTTGTGGCTGCCCCATCCCTGGAAGTGTCCAAGGTCAGGTTGGATGGGGTTTGGATCAACCTGGAATAGTGGAAGGTGTCCCTGTCCACGTGGAATGACATGAGCTTTAAAGTCCTTTCCAATGATTCAGTGATTTTACCCAGAACCATGACTATTAGGAAGGAAGCCAACCCCCCTCCACGTTCATTAATTCATTATAAATTCATGATTTTTAGCAACCAACTCATGATTTCTATGTGTGCAGGGCTGGCAGAGCTGCAAATCCTTTTGACTCATAACATTCACGGGGGAAACCCCAACTGGCCTTCACTCCCCACCCACTCTCGGTGCTGATGCAAAGGCAGCTCCTACCAGGTCCATAAATATGACTGGAAGACAAGACCCCCCCCATTCCTGATGGTCACCAGAGTTCTCTGTCAGAGTATCTACAGCAAAGCTATTGCACAATGAGCAACATAAAGCATCCTATTAAATTACAGCCAGCATTTTGAAATCAGACAAAGAATGCTCCAGATATAAATATTTATGGGGGTTGATGAACCACTAATGAAATCAAGACTCAAATGTGCTTGGACTGTCCTTCACCCAAAATGAGTAAGACTGGAGTGTAAATATTGCTGTTCAATGAAACAGTTTGTGCACTGGCTCCAATGGCAGGGAGAGCACACATGGGAGATCAAAGGAACAGAGTGGAATCTTGGTTGAGCTGCAGCAAAATACTCAATCAGCTGTACCAACCACGTCCTCCTGAACACCCCCTGGCCAGCACTGACCACCTGTGCTGATGTCATGGTGCAGGTGAACACCTCAATTAGTGCTAATCCAGATAAGTGTAGCATTGGTTTTGGTTCCATTTCCCTTGGTTTGGATGCTGCCCAAGAGGCAGATGTGGAGAAGAGCCCTTCTGGGAAGGGGAGATGACAATCACAGGGATTACAGGGGTTGAGCAGAGGAAACTCTCGTGCATTGTGGTCAAAGGCTGAAGGTGGTGATTTGTCCCCTCTGCTCTGCTGAGATTCCACTGGGACACTGCATCCAGCTATGGGCCCCCAACATGAGAATGGCTTCCCACTGCCAGAGGGCAGGGTTAGATCGGATAGTGGGAAGGAATTCTTCCCTGGGAGGGTGGTGAGGCCCTGGCACAGGTTGCCCAGAGAAGCTATGGCTGCCCCATCCCTGGAAGTGTCCAAGGCCAGGTTGGATGGGGCTTGGAGCAACCTGGGCTAGTGGAAGGTTTCCCTGCCCACGGCAGGGGATGGGACTGGATGACCTTCAAAGGTCCCTTCCAACCAAACCATTCCACGATTCAGCAGCCAGGGATCCCCCTGTTCAAATCCACAAGATCCCAATAACTCCCATGCCTGATTTTCCACCTCAGTTGCATGTCAGGGAGACCAGGAGCAGCAGGAAGCCAAACCCTCCAATGCTCTGAAACCTCCAAACTCTGAAAGAGTTACAAACTGTGGAGCAGCACCAAGACTGAGCTCCTGCCCAGAGAGCCCTCACTGCAAACTCCCAGAGCAGACTCTTTTGCAGACATCCTGCTTTTCCCACCCTGTAAAATGTTATTCCAGAAATTCCATATAAACGCCTTTCACATCACATTACATTCCCCTGGCAGAAATAAGCCAGATAAGGAATGTCTGCCCATGAGTGTTGTGATCAGGCTTTCAACACATCTGAACTTCAAAGGGGCCAAAGAGGAAAATCTGCTCATCCCAGCAAATATTTGCTACAGATGCCACTTCCAGTGTCTTTCAGGTGTCTGATCATCAAATTAATGGATTCCCCCCAACCCTTCTAGGGGGGCTGATGAGCTTCTGAACTCCTCCAAAACAATCAGTGAGGGAAATTAGAAAAAAAAACCCCAACCATATGGTTTGAACACAATGGTTTTTAAAGGAAATAAAAGCTCTCTGTAGACTCCACATCCTCTAAATCCACTGTGAGAAAAGATAAAAGCCACATTGTAGTCAAGTCTCCACCTAAACAACTCAAGCAGAATCTAGGTCAGCGTTCCCTCCTGGGAAATGATGGATTAATCAGTGGTGCTTCCGAAGGGATTTTTGACTAATGCAGTGTTTTTATATAGGAACTGGCAACCACCACCTCCTGCAACTCAATATTCTCTCAAAGCCTCCAAGAGCCAAAAGTTACACTTGAAAAGTGCTTTTAAGCCCGCTGGAAAAAAAAAAAAACAACTGTGCCCTTATTCCAAGTAGAAACAGAAAGAGGAGATTATTCTTGGTAACAACACTTCCAACACCAGAGGTGTCCTCTCCTCCCAGGTGGTGACAATCCATCCATTCGAAGTTCCAGAGCTGCAGATGCAGGAGCCACCAGCCACAGCTCCTGAGCTCCCACCTCCACCTCCTGTTTGCACCATCCCTGTTAGAAATGGGAACCAGCCACGGGAAGTTTTCTGTGGCACTGGATTTAAGCAGGACCATCTTTGCTGGCTGGAAGAGAAGTTTCTCATCCCAGTTCTTTGGGATATGGTTCCTCTTGGCTGCACTGAAGGAACTTGATGTTTTCTGCCCAACCAGTCCACAGGGACACGTATTAATTCTGACAATATTTGGTGGAAAAGAATCCGAGGTCCAGCGTGAACCTTTTTGCTGCCTCCAGAGAGATGAAGGGAGGCAAAGTGGTGGGAGGGGGAGCTTTTCCTATCCAAAAACTAATGTTTTGACTCCATTCCATTCAGAAGAGGAAAAAAAAAAACCAACACCAAAGAACAAACCCTCCTGCTAAAAGGTCTTGTTTTCATTCCTCTGTGGAAATCAACCACAGTTTAAACCTTTATTTTTGTACCAAGCAGATTTTTGTTTTCTGGTCATTTTTAACTTGCCCTCCACCATCATCTCCCACCCTCAGAGTGCAGGTGACACCAAGGGGAGTCCCCAGCACAAGGGATTCCAGAGCCAGGAAGGGTTTTATTCCCCACCTGTCCCTCCAGCCCAAGGGATGAGTTATTTCCACAAGAACGTCAAAAACTCTGACTACAAAGGCAACTCACAAATATTTTTAGCCTCTGTAAAGACAAAAAGAGGAAAAAAAAAAAAAAAAAAGAATTGAAGGATAGCATGTCCCCTCTCCCTGTAGCTTCACCTTACAAAATTGAAATCCAGCTCTATCCCAGCTGAGCTTCCCACTCTCCTCCCTCTCCTAGGGCCACAAGTTTTTGGAGCTGGATTTGGGGAAGACACAGGTTTTGACCCTGGGGAGCTCCTGCACGAGCCACAGCACAGCAGCTGCAAGATCTGGGTCAAAGAAAGGCAAGAAAATGGGCACCAGGGGGAAGAAATTACATTATTCCTCAATTTTAGCCATTTTACAGCAGCTGGGGGTGCACATCTGGGGGTCAATTCTGCCACATCCCCGCGGCTTTTAAATCCCTCTAGGGATGGAGGATCCAGCACTGCCCTGGGCAGCCTCTGCCAGGGCTGGACAACCCTTCTGGGAAACAATTTATCCCAACATCCAACCTAAACCTCCCCAGCACATCTTGAGGCCATTCCCACTTGTCTCATCTCTGGTTACTTGGGAGAAGACACCAATTTATGATCTACATTATAAATGAACAAGAAAACAAGCCCTTAAGGGGAAACACCCCCCTCCAGCCTCCCAAAAGCAATGAAGAAGTGGTTGCACTCACACTCCCATCCTGTGTTTAGCAAATTTTTCCCATTTGCATCAATTTTATATCCATTTTGCTGGTTTTATTACCCATATCTCTGCCCCACTATCTTCTCCAGAGCCTGCAGTCTCTCCCTGGATGAGCCATTTATCTCCAAACCCAAATAAAGAACATTTTTAGGCTGTGCCATTGCATGGGAAAGATGCACTTTAAGTTAACAGCTTGAATTAACAAGGCAGTAAAACTTAAAATGACCTTCTTTGTAGTTCTTGGCATGAGAGGAAGCATCAAGTCCTCCCTTTCTTTGTTAGAATGGCAGAAGATGGTGAATAGAGCACTGCTCATGGTATCAAGTGATCCATTTCAGTTTTACTCTTTAACAAATAGAAGAAAAAAAAACCCACCTCCTTTTCTTTCCTAAAAGGGCTCCTCTCAGACAGGCTTTTACTGACTGATAAACAGGGTAATTATATTTTAACCAGGCTGCCCACAAAGAATCAGTATTCAAAACACCCCCTGTATCCTTCCCAGCTCAAAAGGTTTTGCAGGGACAATCAGGGAAAATGGAGAAACTATTAAAATCACATTTCAACAGGATCATAATGTTTCTCAGGGCAGCTCCATTAAAGAGATGGACTGATACCTCCATGTCCTGTCAGCATTGGGTTCCTCTACTTAGAGGAAATGGGATGTTCATTTACCAGGATTGTGCTGCAACCTGATTCTGAATGAAGTTCACATTTCCTCCACCTGGGAGCTCAGACCAAGTCCCCACCTGAACCAGCAGATGTGCCCCCACACCCCTGTGGAGCAGAGCCTGGCAGTGCCCACACTCAGCCACTGCCCCTGGGCATCACTCTGGGCCTTTTGGGCACTGCTCCTCCACATGCCAAGGGCAGTTGGAGCCCAGCGCGGGGAGATGGGAGCCCAGAATCCCCCTGGAGGGGCTGCCAGGACTTTGCACCACACAGGAGCAGCCCCTGCTCCAGCCTGGTCCCCTGCTCCAGCCCATCTTTCCAGCTGTTGATGCTGCCCTTTATTTAATCACCCAGAGATCTCCAAGCACTTCAAGTATTATTAAATTCAGTTCTCAGGTCCCAGTGCAGGACACATCCTCCATCACACCCACCTCCCAGACAAGGAGAAGGTTAAATCCTGGGCTACAACCACATTTCCCTCCATAACACAAGTGACAACCTCAGCCCCAGTGACATCACTGAGTCCAACCACCCCCTCACAGACAGGACAGGCACCAGGACAGTTCTGCCTCCAGCCAAGCCCATGCACTCTCCAGTGCCAGTATATCCTTGATCAAAGACAGGATTTGGATTCCCCCCCCCGCTCCCCCGAAGGATTGTTTTACTTCCAGTTGTGAAGGAAACACGTGCCCTGGAGATAGAGCAGCACAGGCTCAGCACAGTTTCCCAGCTGGAAAACCAAGCCAGTCATTCCCATCTTCAAAAAGCACTTTCAGGTGACAACCACAGCACAGAGTTTGATGCACCCCTGGGCTGCAGAGTTCTTGCTTCCCCTTTCCATGGCTCCCTCAAAACCAGCAGCTCCCCGTTCCAGTTCTCTGCAGTTCCATCGCTGTCCCACTGCTAATTACCAAATTAGTGCCTGCTTCCCTCCTCCTCTCAGCAGCAACCCCTGAAAGAACAGGAAACTTCTACAGGAGCTTAATGGAAAGTAGCTGCTGAGAAAACAGCTTTTTTCCTAGGAAAACATATCCAAGCACAGATATAAGCACTTGCTGCAGAGGTTCAAGAGTGCAGCCAAAAATGCCAGGAACCCTAAATCATGTTTTAAAAACTCTTCAAATACCTGACAGGTGAAGGCAAGTCTAAACTGAATCGACACAGAGGCTCTCGAAAAAGTAAAATAATTAAAGAAATAAATAAATCACAGCTCAGCTGTTGTTTAATCCTACAAACATTTAGGCCCTCTGGACACTTAGAGCAGATTTAAAGATCTCCAGGTATCCAATATTCCGCTTCCAGTCAGGTAGGATGAATTTTATTTGGGAGACCTCTGCAACTCAACCCCTATTTCCAGACTTGATTAAGTCATAATGATGGAGGAGACATGCAGGGAATGAGGATTTCCCACATCTGCAGAGCCCTGTGCCCTCATGCCAGGGATAAAATAGACACACAGCAGCTCAGAAACAAGCCTGGATTTGGTATTTCACACCCTCCTTTCCTCCTTTTTCTCTTCTATTTATGAAAATTCCCTTTGGAACAGAAAGTCAAGATTCAGGACATCCTGAGAAGGATCCCAAAAAGGCACGTGGCACTTTTTTCTTTAATTAGACCCAAAAGTGAAGGCACCTGTTTAGCCCAAGGGGCTTCATTACTTAATTGTCTGGGAGGAGTTGGGTGGTGATGCTCCCAAGTGATTCCAGCTGTGAGGAGAAGACTCTCAGCTGGGAAGGGAAGGCAAAAGAAATTTTGAAACAAAAGCGAGGAAAACATCACAGTTCCACTCCAAAGCCCATTAAATCCACGAGAATCTTTCAGGCAGCTTCCAAAGATTTTGGATCAGCCCCAGAAGCTGCTTCTCATCCACAATTCACAATGACTTTACTAGAAAAGGAACAAAAAGCCTTTTTGTTCACATTTTCCAGATGTGGAAACTGAGGAACATGGAAAGCTGGTGCAGAGCAGGTCAGGGTGGCAGAGCCTGGGACAGGATCACTCCTGCTCCCCAAAAAACAGTGGAGGGGAGACATCCAACCAAACCCATCCCCGTCCCAGAGAGCAGGAAAGGTTTGCACTTGTTTTCTCATTGCAACACAAAAAAGTCAATTTTTAGTGGCAGAAAGTTGTCTCTCTCCAAGGGAGAGCAGAGAAGCAGAGGGGGATGTGGTGGATATCAGAGACACCGCAGAACTAAAGATTCCAGGGGGCATTGCCCTCAGTCAAGTTTATGGATCACAAGGAGAGGAAAACAGCAACATCCAGCACAATAAAAGCAAAACATCTGACACATCCACCTGCCAACATTTAAAAATGACAAAAAGGGGGTTATAAGAAACAACAGACATACCTTTTGCTGCCACTGAAGAGCACAAGACCAAGAGGGAAGAGGTTTGGGCAGGAATGGAGAGGAAAAGCAAGAGCTGTTTTGCTACAAGGGAATACACCTCTGAACCAGGGATGGCTTCAATATTCTGAGGCTTCACAGCCCCAGGGCTGAGAGACTGGCACCAAACACTGCTCAGAACAAGGGGGGGGAAGGAGCAGGACGAGCTTTGCATCTCAGACAGCTCTAATCTCCCCTAACTCAGAGCAGCAGCACAGTAGCACAGCTGAACCAAGAGGGAGCAAAATCAAACCACAGCTCAGCCTCCCACCCACACACACACCAGGAAATCACAACCCATTAGACTCAAATCAAGGCAGTTTGGGGACACAGAGGAGAGAGGCACCTCACTAACCTGCTCAGGAAGGAAAGGACAATACTGGAAGATGTCCAGGGGTCCAGCCAGGTCCCAGGAAAGGTGACAAAATTTCAAAGCATAGCATCTCGAAGCCCAAAATCCAGGGGGTCAGGAAGACCAGTACAGACCCTCAGGAAGCAGAGAACTATCTTCCATCTTCCTTACGGCCCTTAGCAAGTTATTAAATTAAAAATAAACCCTCAGCTCCAGGCAGCACCTACACCAGAAACCCATCCCAAAGAGGGGAGCTAGTACTTATGGGTAATTTTAAACCCACTGCCAGCTGGGGAAAAGGGGCTGGGCTCTCCAATTCCTTTAATCTCCTCCAGCTGCCCATAGATGCTGATGGTCCCACCTGGGCAGCCCTGAGCTCTCAGAGGGGAGTCAGACAAGGGCAGCACCCAAGAAAGGGCTGGTGCCTCCTGCATCGTTCATCCCTATGGACTCCTCTCCTGGGAATCATTTCAGGACTTGTCCTTCAATGCTCCCTGGTTGTTTTTCCCATGGATGATTCCCTCCCTCATCATTCCCCTGGGAGCCTGAACACATCAGAGCAGCTCCCAGAGCCCCTCGCCCACCACGCAAACCAGGAATGAGGGGCTTGGCAAACAGTTCTGGCTCAGAGGGGTAAAAGGTCCATCTGTCCTTCCAACAACAGCGACCCCAGCAACAGTCCTGGATGCAAGGGGGACAGAGCTACACTTGGTTTTTCAGTTGTGGACTAAAGGAAAGGGAGACAAGGCAAAGCCAGGTTGGACAGGGCTTGGATCAGCCTGGGATAGTGAAAGGTGTCCCTGCCCATGGCAGGGGCTGGGACTGGGTGGGCTTTAAGGTCCCTTCTAACCCCAACCATGCTGTGATTCTGTGATCTCTGAGTCCATTCAGAGTTACAACAGGTATCAGTGCCTTGGGACAGTGCAGGGAATTCCCAAAATCTGACCCTAACCCTACCTTCCCCCGAGTTACGCTGCCATCATTCCTGGTTTGGGGATGGAGGGGGAAGCTGAGCACAGACTTGTGAATGTGGCAGTGTTTCAACAACACAAGAGCTGCAGAGTTGAGAAGCTGAGGGTTAATTTTCCACTGGAAAGGGGAGAGGAGAGCTCAGCCATGGGAATGTACAGAAAGGCAGCCCTGGCAGCTCTGGCTGTGTTGTTCCCTATCCCAAGCTTCCCTCCAAGTCCAAGTGCTTTGAAGCACAGGACTACACACTAATTAACTTCTAGTAATTACTGCCTAAACTCCAAGACTCAATGTATAGGGCTGCAGAGAGAACTTCCAAATGACAGCAAAGTGCTGCTTAAACTAAAACCCAAAACAAACCAGGAGGAGGGAGAGTGAAAAAAAAGGGAAAGAACCCCACATTTATTAGACATATGAGCCCTCATAATTCTGGACCAGCCTTGGGAGGTTGGAAGCCTGGTCTCAATTTATTAAAACCAAGGGCCAGCAATGCTGAGAGTGAGCTAAAACCACACAGAACAGAAGATGAAACATCCTCAGCTACTTGATGTGGTGGTAAATCCTTCACTTTGTTAATTAATTAATTTTCATGCTAATGGTGAGGTCAGGTGTACACAGAGCCCATGGAGTGAGTCTAAATGATTTCTGTGATCAAGAGCTCCATCTTTTAGGCTTGCAGCCTAAATAAGCCAATTTTTCTCCCTTTTTTTAACCAGCCAATGGTCTGGTTAAAGCTTTGCTCAAGGGACACACCGGTCCTGCTTTGTACTAAGCCCAGCCTGTGCAGGTCAGCCTTGCAAACAGCATCTCCCCCAGAGCCAGGCTGCACTCGGAAATGATCCTGTTTTCTGGGTGATTTCTGGTTTTATTTTTTTCGTGAAAAGAAGGAAAAATGGAGGCTGATGAATGTGGTTGTGTCTCAAGTGTTTCCTACCAGCACTGGGTTGGCACTGGAGGAACTCTGCCACCATCTCTCCCCAGTGCAAGGTCAAAAACCATTCCCCAGCTCCCAGACTGGTGCCATTGCCTGGATTCACCCTGCTGATGGAGCACAGCCCCACGTTATAGAGCCCCTTCTCTGCAGGGCCCTGTCTCTCCCACAAATCCTGTCCTTTCCTGCCAAACCCCTGTACAGGGAACAGGAATGTTTCTCCTTTACCTTCTTGCACCTGCACTTCATCTTCTCCCAGGATAAGTGGGAAAGCAGCTGCCTGTGTTCTGTGAGAGGTGAGAATGGTGTGGGTTGGAAGGGACCTTAAAGCTCATCCAGTTCCACTCCCCTGCCATGGGGACACCTTCCACTGTCCCAGGCTGCTCCAAGCCCCATCCGACCTGGCCTTGGACACTTCCAGGAAAGAAGCAGCCACAGCTTCTCTAGGAATTCCATTCCAGCCCCTCACCACCCTCACAGGGAGCAATTTCTTCCCAGTATCCCACCCAGGTCTCCCCATTTCCAGTGGGAAACCATTCCCTGTGCCCTGTCGCTGTGCTGAGCTCAGCAATCCTGTGGATGTGTGGAAAATGCATCAAAGGGACCCTGAGGGATCACAGAGGGAGAAGCTCTTTCTGGAAGGCAAAGCTTTTCTCCAGCCTTGCCTTTGCAGACCAACAATGGAGCTCCTCTGGAGGAACCTCCCGCCACCCAGCAACGGTGTCGGCTCTGCTTTTGGAAGAGTCATAAAACTCAGAATGGCCAAGATTCCAAGTTTTCCAGCAAAATGGGGCCAAGACAAAGCCAGCTGTGACACCCCTAAAATATGCTGTCTATGGATGCTGGAAGGCTCCATGGAAACTGCAGAACACACCTCTGGTATGTGCAGCCTGTGCATTTTTTTCCAAGATCGGAGCCCATTTTCATGGGATTATAAATCAGCTCTAATAAACATTAATTCTCAGCACAAAACACTCCCTAATCATAAATTTTAAACAACATATTTAAAAAAAAAAAAAAAAAGTATATATTCTTGGGGTCATATTTCCACAGGTTCTGCTCCTGAAACTTCCCACAGTTCTCTGGCCAGGCAGGGCAGGACAATACTGGGAATTCCAAATGAAATCTTGCAGAAAATGGGCTCACATTCAATAGTGTGGAGTCAACCTATAGGAAAATAGGAAAGGGAATGACTGCCCTTGGCAGGTCTGTTTTGATCCTGCTGTTGAACCCTGCAGAGTGTTCACTCACCACTGAGATGGGTGTGCTGAGTAAACACTGGGGAGCAAATCTGTGCAAGGATTAATGGAATTTCCCAACATATTCAGGCTCAGGCACTGGATTTTCAACCCCCCTCAGGAAATTCCAGCAGGGTGGTAGAATCCACGTTCTTCAACCTTCAGACACTTTAAATGACAGTTTGGGAATCAGCGTGGAATTTTGTCTTTTTTTTGTCTTTTTTTTTTTTTTTTCCACTCAGCAAATGAGGTCCCCAGAATTTTTCTTGTGAAAAGATTATGGGTTTGCATTATCACAGAATCCTGGAATGGTTTGGGTTGGAAGGGACTTTTAAGCTAATCTCTTTCCACCCCCTGTCATGGGCAGGGACACCTTCCACTAGACCAGTTTGCTCCAAGCCTCGTCCAACCTGGCCTGGAACACTTCCAGGGATGGGAAACTTTCAGCCAGAGACCCTGGGAATCTGCAAAATTACCTACTCCAAATGTGGGCAACTGCAAATTCCTGCTTCCAGCTGTCAAATCCCCCTTTTTTTCTCACCCCTGCACCTTTCTTTGCTTTGCTGGCAGACAACGACTTTGTCCTTGGCTTTGTTGTGTCCTTCCCACCTCTCCAAAAATAGTCTTATTTTTTCCACTTGGAATTTATTTTTAGCCATTACATTCCTTTCATCAAAGCAGGCAGCAAATGTATTTAAATATATTTATCTTCCTTTAGTGGCCTGACTCTGACCTTATACAGAATCACAGAATCCCAGACTGGTATGGGTGGGAAGGGACCTTAAAGCTCACCTTGTGCCACCCCCTGCTGTGGGCAGGGACACTTTCCACTATCCCAGGTTGCTCAGAGCTTCATCCAACCTGACCTTGAAATAAATTGGCAATAAACTCCCTGAAATCCAAGTATTGAATGGGGGTGACAGTAGCACCACCCTCTCCAGCAGGAAATGCTGCCACAAATTGTCCCAGTTTAACCTCACAGAGAAGAACTTTAACGCATCGTTTCTGTGCTTGGAGGCTGATTTGACCCTGTAAAATCTGCCAAGACTGGGGAAAATGGCATTTTCAGTCATGCACAAGTCTGATTTTCTGTTGGGAATATTGGTGGCCACAGTTAAAAAACACAACTTGCTCTACTTTAGTAAGTTTGGAGAAAATGCTTCAAACCTGGGAAATACAACATTTTTGTCTGAGAGATGAACAGCCTCAGCTCACAGGGAGAGTGCCACAGTTTGTGCTAATTCCATGACAAGAATTCCATGTGAATTTCATGTAAAAAGGCAAACATCAGGAAGGTTTTCAGCATCCAAACCTCCTCCAGAACCCTGTGCAAGACCCTCAGGAACAGATGTGAAGCAAAGGCAGCAGCTCCTGTTTTATAGCAGCAGCACCTGAGCTAGGTGGGTTTCCACCCACAGCAAATATCAGAGTTTTCAGAGAAAATGCCAAGAAACAGCAGGGAAAGGTTGAAATTCAAATAAAACTCAATACCCAGAAGGTGGGGAAGGTCAAACAGTGCCACTGCAGCACCATATTTTCTTTCCTTTTGGAAAGGAAGGCTGTGAGCCAGCCTTCCAGGAGGAACAGAACACTGGTGTCATCAGAGTTTGGCCTGATGCTCCTACATACTCACAAGGGTTTCACTTGGATGAGCTGGTAAAATTGAAAGGAAAGAACAAGAAGAGAAAGTTGAGTTGGAGGAGGAGGAAAAAAGCCTTTTTCCATCACCAGCCCCCTGGGGGTTCCCAAGCTCCCCTCTGTGCCAGCTCCAAAGCCCTGCCCAGCCACAGCCCTGCATCTCCTCCCAGTCCATCCCAGTTTAAACACCCTGGGAAGTGCCCTGAGTGCTCTGCCTCACTCCCTCTCTCCTCCCAGCTGGAATTGCCTTTGTGGCATTACAAAGTTCTGGCACAGGTTCCCCTCTCCCTCCCAGTCACCCAGCAGAGCCTTGGGAATAGTCCCTGGATCCCTCACTGGAATCCAGAAGATGCATTCCTAGAGATTTAGGGACTTGGAGAAGGGGGAGGTCAGCAATGGATATGGATTTCTTCCAACTCTGGAATCTTACAAAGGTGAGAAAACAGAACAAACAGCAGAGAAAGGACCTCTGTGATCTGAGAGCAAAACAAAGCTGGGGATGATTTCAAATTTCAGTGTTTGCATCATCCCTTCCTCATCTGCCCTTGAGCAAAGACAGATAGTGAAATACCTCTGAAATAAGAAAAAATATTTAAAATTTCAAATGCTGGGCAGTAGCACCAGGTATTTTATCTCAGCAGGACAAAAGGTCCATTAATCATGTGGCACTATTTTATGCACCATCTCTTATCTCCCCATTGCTCCCTGTGCTCCCTTTTACAGGACATCTGTGACAGCAGTAAAATATTGATTCATATTATTATATACCAATGGTCTTCACTGAAATTGCTGTATTATTTAGGAAGATTGGAACACAGGCATGAGTTTGCCCCAAAATGCAGCCAATTCCAGGGTGGGAGCTGCCCAGCAGCAGAGCATTCAGGATAAGAAATGGAAAATCTTTTAACAATGAGGAAAAATCAGAGAATAAAAGAATGGTTTGGGTGGGAAAGGCCTTAAAAGCCCCATTCAACCTTGCACACTTCCAGGGATGGGGAATCCACAGCTTCTCTGGGCATCCTCTTAAAATAGAAGGCCTGAAGGAAGGTGGGATTTAAGGACACAAGTAGGAATTAAGATGGAACTCCCCCCAAATCCCTTCTCTCTTGGGAAAGTGCTGCCAGACCTTTGGAGAACACAACTGAGCAAGACTCTGATCCTTCATTAGCTCCAGGAAATGGTGAATGTTCATTTGCATATTTTAGGGCTCAGCAAACAAGATTCCCCCAGCCATCAGTTTTTCAGTGCTTTTATAGCTTTTGCTGAATCTCTTGGCAAGAAAGTCCTTTCTCTGACATGTTAAATAGGGGGTGTGGTTAGGCCTGGGTTAGGAACAAGCAGATAAAGCTGATTTTTAGGAATCTCAGCAGGGGAAAACCCAAATTCCTATTTCCCATGAAACAACCACCAGCAGGGCTCAATCCAGCTGCAGAATCCCAGCTCACACCACAAAGGAGACGCTGAGCTCTGGGCTCAGCTTAACCTCTGCACCACCACCCCACTGCCAGTGCTTCAAACAGCTTCCCACTGCAGAGCTGATCCTGCAACACATGGGAATTGTTGCTTCTGGAAGGGCTTAATTGTATTCTCTAGCCAGGAGCAGCATCCCTGTGGCCATCCCTGGGGAAGCAGCTCCCAGGCTGCGGGGTCACCTTGTGGTAAAGCCACATGGAGCATGACATCCCACCAGGACCCCACCCAAGGGATGGAGATCAAGGGTAGGGATGGGCAAGTGCTGCAGGAAAACACTGGAAAACAGCCTCAGGGTTATTTACAATTAACAAATAATAGTTAATTCAGTTAATTAAATAAAACTGAAATTACTCACCCATTTCATTAATAATAAATTAATTAACATTAAATAATTATTAAATTAGTAATAATTAATCAGCCTTTGCAGTGCTGAGGCTGCAGCCTCACGAATTATTCTGGGTGCTCACACGTGGCTGCAGCAAAGGGGTGTTGGAACAAACATGGCCATGGTGGCAGGGCTGGGAGGTGCCACCAGACCCTCTGAGTCTCCACAGATGATCTCAGGAAGTTCGGAGCTATTTTTCTGGAGCACTGGGGAGATCCAGGTGGGATTGGGCACTGCTCCCATGAGATGGCACTGGCTCCACGCACACCCTCCGCTGGGAACACACAGAGCTGTCCATGGATAACACAGACCACTGGAATAATGCAAACTAGGGGCTTGCTGGAAAGAGAAATAGAGTGTTCGTGAAGTAATGACCTTCAAAGAGGTGGAGACTGATGCATTCTGGAGCCATGGCTGTGCCCCCCACCCCCACGCCTCCTGCTCGTGTCTAAACTTATGCAATGATTTATTTGCATCCTGCACGAAAACAAATGGATGTTTTACATATTTATATCATAAGATAGAGCAATATTTAAGCCCATCAAAGCCACGGCAGATCTGGAGGCGATTACAGCAAGTGTTTGCTTAGCTGAGGTCACGGCGCACTCGGTGCGGGTGAGGCTCCGGGTCTGCTCCGCACATGTGAGTGTGTGAGGAAGGTCAGCACAGACAGGCACAGGCTCCAAGTCCTGCCTTTCCAAGAGTGTGGACAGTTAGCAAGCAGAACTGAACCTGGCTCCTTGCATCGGGCCCTGGGACAAAATGTTGGTCAAGGGGATAAATGTTGTGCTGTTTGCAGGATCAGAAGTTGAGTTTGTGGAGTCCAAAGCTTTTTGTCTCCTGTGGAAAGGCATTTTGTGTCTGATCTGTAAGTCCTGACAGGAGCGGCTGAGGGAGCTCAGCCTGGAGAAAAGGAGGCTCAGGGGGGACCTTCTTGGTCTCTCCAACTCCTGACAGGAAGTTGGAGCCAGATGGGGATCGGGCTCTGCTCCCAGGGAATAAGGGACAGGATGAGAGGAAACGGCCTCAAGCTGTGTCAGGGGAGGTTCAGGTTGGACATCAGGAGGAATTTCTTCCTGGAAAGGATGGTCAGGCACTGGAAGGGGCTGCACAGGGAGGCGGTGGAGTCCCCATCCTGGGAGGGGATCCATCCATGGAACAACTGAATGTGGCAGTCAGTGCTCTGGGCTGGGTGACAAGGTAGGGATTGGGCACCAGGTTGGATTCCATGATCCTGGAGGGCTTTTCCAACCTCAGTGATTCTGTGATTCCATGAAACAAAGGGGCAATTCTGCCCAGCAGTTTCTGAAATCTGCCTCAGGACCTGCATAGATCCCATTATCCTGGGACTATGATTCCCTCAGTTGTCATCCCTCCGCTGAGCTCTGGTGACAGGCTGGACAAGTCCTCCTGAGCCTCTGGAAGTGGAAAGAAGCCCATTGCAGAGCACCCAAGTGACCCACCCCCCAATGGAGTTAGGAATTAGTCTGGATCACCTGGACTGCTCACGGTCACAAGGGTAGAAGGGTAGAAAAAGTAACTGCCAGAATCAGAGAGATATGACAACTTCTTCTGGTTTGGGATAATGCTCTGGCAGTTTTTCCAGGTGCAGGTTCAAAGTCCTGGAAGCCAGGGCTTGGATTTGAGAAGCTGAGAGCTGTCTACAGCACAGGACACTGATCCTTCACTGTGCAGACCTGGCATGCCCAGGGCTGGCCTTAGAGGGATTTTCCTCTTTGGCATCTGAGGTTACCCACTGAACCACACGGTTGGTCAGGTGCCCCTGTGGAAATGGGCACAGGATAAAGTGGATGTAACACTTCCCCTTGGAAAGCCTTGCAGTGCTGGTGGCTGGGCAGAGGCTACAAAAGCCAGGCATGACCAGGGATGATCCAGCTCAACAATAAACTGGGATAGACTGGAAATACTGATCCCCTGCCCTCCAGGCTGTGTCAAGGAGACTTTCCCAACATCCACCCCCATGGGAAACCCAGAGCAATGCTGATGTGGAGGGATGTCCATGGTGCATTCCTTGCCACTTAACTAAACATCATCCCAGTTTTATTTCTGTCTGCGCCTATTGAAACAGCAAATTCCTGCTCTTATACCAGAGCCCAGCAAAGCCCAATGCTGGAAAACCCAAACTCTCCCTTAAACAGAGTCAGGGCCTTGCCTTCTCCTGATTTTCCAGCCCTGCAAAGCCATGTCATGAGCTGCCACCCTTTCCACTCAGCATAACTGACTGTGCAAAGCCAGCTGGGATTTGCAATCCCTGAGAGAGGCAGAGCTGCTCTGGGATCTCATTCCCAGACACATCTGGGGCCCTGACGGCACCGGCACGATGCAGAACTGCTAACCAGCTGCTGGGCCGGGAACATTCCTCCTTCCGTTTAATGGGATGTTGAAATGAAAACCACGTCCTTATCTTCCACCTCCCCTGTCATCCCATCTCCCTGTGACTCCTTCCCTTTGCCCAAGCTCCTTCTGGCACCCGGGGGGTGCAGGAAGGGCAGTGCTTGTGGTTCGTCTGCACGGGGCACGTCACGTTCTCCAGCTGCAGCAGCCCAGCCAGCACATCCCTAATGAATCCCGTGTGTGCCACGGAGAAGACAAGAGGCTCCCTCTCCCTCAGAAGCCCGAGCCTTCATCACCACAGCTCCAATGTCAGCAGGATGAAAACACCCTCACCGAGCTCGTTATCAGCCTGTCTTGGGTGGGATCAGAGCAGCCGCAGCTGCTGCTCCAAAGGGGGGATTAACCACTGCTGATGGGAGGTCTCCTTTCAAACAGACTCACTGCAGGTGGAAAAGCCCCTGACAGCCCAAGAGTTCACAAACCACAGGAATTTTTGGCAAGTCTTTTCCTTAAGTGCCAGCCAAGGTGACTACAGGGCCACTGGCTCAATGCTCCGAACACCTCGGTGACGCTCTGGGATGGACACAAAGGGGCACAAAAGCTCTGCTCAGAGCTGCCTCCTCTCCTCTCCTCTGAGAAATGTCCTTGAAAACAGGAAAAGCCTGAAAATTTAACAGAAAAGCTGCAGGCTTGTCTTTTTGGTCTGTCTCAGCAGCACGCACAGGTTGGAGCAATCTGTCTGGGTCACAGTCTCTCTACCACGGAAAAGTCATTATTTGGTCTATAAAGGGATTTTGATACCAAATACGTGAAAGAACTAAGACTTCCTGTAGCCAAATTCCTGCATAAAACAGCAAAAAGGCAGGGACTTCAAACAGCATCTTTCAAAAACTTTCCAGCAGATAAATTAAGAGCCGTGTTTTTAAAGAAGCCAAGGGAACCGGGGCTGCCCCACAGCGTTTTGCTGATTTTATTTGGGAAATGTCATGTTTCACACCACCTACACTCACTAAGAAGGGCTCACCAAGAGTTTTAAGCAAATTTCTTTGCTTAAATGGCAAAAAAGGTGAATCCAAGCTGGGTGCAGCCAGGATTGGGGTGCGAATTCTCCACCTACCACTTGACACTGAGCCCTGTCATCCTACATCCCAACTCAGGAGACCGAAGATCCGTGTCTTTGGATAAGACACAGAGCTGGTGAAAGCAAGACATGTTTCCCCACTCACAGCAAAACCCCAGTGCTGACTCTGCAAATGTCCCTCTGTCCATCTCTACCCTGTTTTGGGGGAAAACCCCTCTCATGGAAGGTGCTCTGGTCAAACTCCATCACTCAGACATGCCTTGACCTCTCTGCTGAGGCTTTGGGCAAGGGTGTGTGTTGGCACTGAGGGTTTCCTGAGGTGGACACGAGCTGTGTGGGAACGGGATGGAGACCAGCATGCTTGGCTTCCCAAGATCCAGGGAAAAGAAAGACCTTTCAGGCTCTGCCCTTGTGCTTCCAAGACTTGTATCACCAGATTGTACCATCACAGCCTGTGTTTAACTGATCACACAGAACCACTTCTCAGCCACAATCCATTTGGGACATAAATGGGCAAATGACCTCAAATAAAGGCTTCACACCCATTTCCCCCAACCAACCCAACCCCTTTAAACATGTCCTTGCTCAGCCTCTGTGTTCTTGGCAAGCCTTGTCCCAGCTTCCCAACTGCATCCCCCAAACCCTCCGCAAAGCCCTCGGAAAAGAACAGATTTCATCGTTCTTATCTGAGCTCTGTAGACAACATTTATCTTCCCTGACAGAAATCAGCTTGATTTCTGAACGAGAAGACAAATTAAAAGGCCACGAGGCCCAGGAGGGCCTGGATTGTTTGAGCTGGCGCAGTCAGGGGTGAACTCCTGGAGCCCAGCATTTGTTTCCAGTTTGTCCCTGTGCACGTGGTGCACTGGGAACGTTCCAACACGGCGGTGCTGGCGGGAGACGGAGCAGATCCAAGCCCTGCACACGGAGCACAGACCTGGGAGGCTGAAAATGTGAGGTGTGGGAGATGGGAGCTCCAAGCCCACCTCATCCCAGCTCCCCCCACCCTCCCCACACCGCTATGGCTGCCCTGGAGCCACATTTCTGTTGGCTCCTGTGCCGGCTGGGATGCAGGACAGGGATGAAATAATCTTTGGACATGCTGGACGTGGACAGCAGGGGTTTGCTCACGGTAGTGCTGCAACAGCAGGTCCCACAGGGCCTTAGGGAAGAGAAGAAAGACCATTTGCCCCCTTTCATGGGTGGAGAAACAGCTCACAGTCCATTCTGACCTGGTAAGCCCCATTCTGGATTGCATCCTCTGCTGTGCCATCCTAAATGGTTTGGGTTGGAAGGGGCTTTAAAGAACAAGTTGTTCCACCCCCTGCCATGGGCAGGGACACCATCCACTAGAACAGGTTGCTCCAAGCCCCGTCCAACCTGGCCTTGGACACTTCCAGGGATTGGGGCTGGTGCCCTGCTCAACATGGGAATGATGGAACATGTCCCTAAAGCCAGCCCTGAAAGGGAAGAGGGGTTTGGGAAGTAATCTTGTTTGCCCCAGGTTTCTGGCAACCCCTCGGCTGCCAGAACCAGTCCCGAGCTGGTTTGCAGGGAGCAAACGGATCCCATGCTGGGCACCATATGGTCCAGATACATCTGTCAGCTGGGACAATGCAACACAAGTCAAGATTCAGACAGAGCTGGAACCTCACCATTTGTAGGATAAGTGTATCAGGGACAGCAAGAGAAACAAAGAAAATTCCCTGCCTGAGCTGGATATCCCAGTTTTTCAGCCTAGATCCATTCTTTTTAGGGAACCATCTGGCCCTACACAGCTGGATTCTGAGCAGGAGGGAAGAGAAGGACAAGAGACATCTGATGCACTCCCTGAGAACTATGCCTTAGTTGCCACCCCTGTTTGCATCAAATCCCTCTTGTTTGACCCAGCCTGAGCAGCTCCTGCAGCACGAACAGCCTCAACACCCAGCTCAACATGAGTCCCTCACACGCTCCGTGCCGTGCCAGAGATCTGCAAGCCAGGCAGAGCAGCCCAAAAAACACAGTGTCCTGCCACGGAGAGGGTGTCTCCTCTGACCTTACTCTATCAAAGCTTCCAGGTTTTGTTTGCTTGAACTCTCAGTTCCTTCTTTATGGCTCCCTGGAGGTGACACACTCAGCACACACTCCGCTCCCATCGCTCTGAGATCAAACAGCCAGACAGGCTCTGCAGGGGCCAAGAGAGCCCTGCCAGCGCCGTGCAAAACAGGTCCTGGTGGAAGCAATTCCCAAGGAAACAGCCCAGAAGGCTGCCCTGCTTTTAAAAAGCCCCTTGGGAGAAGTTTCTGAGCACATTAGTTCCCGTTGAGCGGAGCAGCCTGGGCTGGGTTTATATCCCCGTGGCAGGTGCAGCACATGGATCACACCCCACAGCCAGATCCAGAGCCTGGAGAGGCACCTGGAGGTTTGGCACGTGGAGCCCCAGCAGCACTGAAGTGTTTCTGCCTTTGGCTGAGCTCAGCCTCCAAATCCAGTCATCCATGGGGCCTTTCAGCCAGAGAGCTGCTCCCCTGCCTAACAGAGACCTTTTATTTCACTCTGCAATTAAATGAACGTGTGCAGGGCTGATCCATGAGATCAGGTCACTCCAGGGGGGGGTTTTCTTTCCTTCAGGGTACACTGCCTGGATTTTGGGTGGCACACACATTTTGCTCACACAACATTTGGCTGGTGGGTTTTGGCAGCAATTTTCCAAAGATCTGGAAAGGAGCAGGCACCAAATGCTCATAAACTGTGCATGAACAACTCAAGCTCCATGGAAAATCTCAGCTGCTACCCCTCCCTGCTGTGAGTATCGTGTCCTCTGAGCTCAAGTCAAGTAACAGCCCAAAGACTTCAACCTTTGTAGAGAACTTCCAGCAATGGGTTCCTTCTCCACCATCTTTTGAAAACAACCATCACCAATGCTGAAGCCAAGATACTAAAAAGATCCATGAGTATCTTCTAGTGGAGGGGCAGCTGAAGTCCCAGCCTAAGGGATTGCCCTTGGAAACATTTCCAAAGTAGACAACTCCAAGCAGTGGGAGTTCACCATACTGGAAGAGCCTGACTTAACTCCCCAAATTAGAAGCTGATTTTTTTTAAGGAGGTGACCTTAAATGACACGCTCAGTGCAACATATTGAATCCATCACAGAGCCAAGACTTGACTTGAACTCTCCTGGTTTCTGTTCCCTGATCCCACAGTCTTCTCCTCATGTTTGGTCCCTTACACATCATTATAACAAGAAGGGAAAGGCTCCCCCCCACCAGCAAGCTCAGCTCACTTGTGTTCAGTGTATTCCTTTCCCACTCAGAAACCTCAACTTTCCCATCAAGGGGTCACATTCCAGCCCCCAACTCCATGAAAATTCCCTCAAGCCAGCCCGAGGTTTGGCTTCCGTAGGGGTTTCCATGGGCAGATGTGCAGAGGGGGAAGACTGATGGACTCAGCTACCCAGAGGATGGAGCTTGTGGCTTTGGGGACCCCCTGAAGGACAACTTGTCCCCTCCCCTGATCTTTATTTAGAAATTCCATGGTCAGCCACCAATATTTCCCAACAGAGAGAAAATGGAGGGATATTGGAGTCAATCCCTGATGCCAACCCCATCCCTGGCAGGGGTTTGCCCAGAGTTAGTGGGGAAAGCCAAGGGAGGTCTGTCAGGACCCTCAGTGGCTCCCAGGGAGGAGCTGTGATCCTCACTTGCTGGCCCAGCAGGATGCAGGCCATGGTTTTCTGGAATGCTCCTGGGAAGAGCAGCCCTGCTGTGCTTCATGTGGAGCTGCCATCAGTTTTAATGCCATTTTGCAGAAATTCCCACTGCTGATAGGAACAAAAGCCACATCCTGCCATGGCTCCATTGGAGCAGCAGGAAGTGATGATGGATGTTCCTAAGGCACAGAGACCCTTTACAGAAAGGGCCAGGGAAGAAGAGGGAGAATAATCATCCCAGAAGGGTGTGGGTCAGGAATATGACATTGCTCAGGAATGGCAGAGACAAGAGGGATGCAGCTTCTCTGCAGGTTGGGAACAAACAGCACTTCCCACTCACTATTCTCCAATATTTTTTGAAGTGTTGAGGTAAAAAAAGCAACACTTTTAACCTTTCTCTATTTTTTACAAAGACTCCTGCAAATTCATGATTGTCAAAGCAAGCACAATCCAAGCCTGCCTTAGTGAACTGAACCAAGGATTCACTTGGCATAAAAATGACCCAAAAATATGTATCTTAAAAAAATTAACCCATATTCAAAGTCCAATCACAAACCCCAACAGCATCAGCAACAACTTCAATCCATTTCCCTTGTGTCTCCCCATTTCACTGGGACTTCCAGGGTTACCTCCACCCTCCCCAGTGCTCAGGGTTCACCAGACTGTGGCAGCTCCAACGTTGCTGGAGCGTCCAAATTTATGGAATACACATTTCCTCCTCCCTGCCCCAAGAACTTAATGCCTGGAGTAAAAGCAAAACTTCCTGAAATGAGGTTGTAGTGAGTTTGGGGTTTGTCTCTTCTCCCAGGGAACAAGTGACAGGACAAGACAGGGCAGTGGTGGAGTGCCCATCCCTAGGGGGATTTAAAAGCCATGTGGATGTGGCACCTGGGGACAGGGATTAGTGGTGGCCTTGGCAGTGCTGAGGGATGGTTGGACTCAGTCTTAGAGCCTTTTCCAAGCCAAATGACTTTGTGGTTCTACAACAAAAGAACAAACCATGCCTTTGGCTCAGCGTGGTCACCAACACCCCAATGCACTTGAAGTACCAGCTCAACCAAGCCTGATCCTGCAACAAACCATTCCCAACCTCTTGGAAGGGTAGTCAGCCCTTCCCCAAAATTGACTGAGGTGTATCCACAAAACATTCCATCAACTGAGCTCTGACCCAGGAATGCCAAGGCTGAGGAGCAGGGACTGCCTCGCTTTTGCTTTTTAAGGGCTTTTCTCCTGTTTTTGGACATGTTGGTTTGTTGATCCATCTGTTTGCAATTCTGCTGAGGTTTGGAAGTTTTATAGTTAATGAGGAATTGCTTGAAGCACCCCAAGCTATTATGAAGGGGTGGGGGCTCTTGGAAGCTGTTGCTGTGGAGAGCTGAGCACAGCACATTTCCTACAGGGCCCTTCAGGTTCGAGTCACAGCACTGGGGTCCTCCAGGGGATCTCACAGAAGTCTCTGCTCAGCACAGATTTTCCTGCCTCTTTACTAAGAAGGCCTTCCAGCTGGATCCATCCCTCCTGACCCAACTCATCCCAGTGCCACCTGGATGGGGATGGTTTCCCATCCTGCATTACCAGCCCCTCAAATGCCTTGGGTTTGTGTTTGCTACACACCCCAAACCCACCCACCACTAGTCCTGTGCTACTGTGAAAGGATTCATTGAGTTTATGACAATATAAAAACTAGAACTGTGATTCAAGATGAGGAATGGAAAGATCCTCAGCAACCCACGCACTTGTTTGGCTCCCATTGGCTTCTCCATCTGCATCCCACCCAGCTGAAAAGCTGTCTGGTAGCTCCCAGAGCTCTCCAGGGAAGACTGATCCTACTCAACTGCTTATCCTGGGTGTAGGATCAGCATAGCCTCTCCTTTTCTAACCATTTTCCTCTGCTTCATGAGCTTGATACTGAACCAAAATATGTTGGTTCTATTTGTTGAAGGATTAATCCTCTCCCTGCCTGGCTTTGGGAACGCTCGTGCCCCTCAGTCGTGGTTACACTGAGTCACTTCTTGGCCAGACACAAGCAAAACTCCGCTGAATGGACCAGCAAGGCCAAAGGCCCAGCTTGGGCCTTAATTTGATGACAAACAAATCATTCATCTGCTGTGACTGAAGTGTTCCCAACAAAGAGAGGGGAAAAGGTCCAGAGTCTGTGCACAGCCTTTTCCCTTTGGAAACTGTCCTTCCCACCACAGACAGCTGTGACTGTCACCTCTGTGCTTTGCACAGCTGTGTGGGACAGCAAGGACCTTGAGAGGCTTGATATGGCAGTAATATGGGAACTTGGGCTTGAATAACCTCAGATTTGGGGGGTCTGAGATTGAGCAACTCTGGGGTATTTTCTTGTTTTAAAAATTGGGCAAAATGCTGCAATTTCATCCACTGGGAGGTGTTCACTGCTGGAAAGGGATGGGAAGGATATTGGTGGGTCTGAAACTTTCCTTTGGCACCTCCACAAGGGTAGAGGAAGAGGGGCTGGAGGAGGTCACAGCTCTTAGTGCACAACCAATGAACCACCTGCACAACTCACATCAACACATCCATGGCTTCTGGGCAAAGTGGAGGAAAGCACTGCAGCTCAAAAACAACACACTAAAAATGCTAACAGCACAGAAACAGATTCCAGGAGAGAACATTAACCTGGCTTCATTTTAGCCACCAGAAACTGGGCATGTGGGTGCACCAGAGCTGCTACAGGAACAGAGGCAAGTCATAAATAACAGGGCAGAAAGAAACAAGAGATGTGGGCAAAGAACAGACGCACTTTTGGCTGAGACCTGGATGGAGGTAAAGGCAGATGCTGCTCCAGATGGCAGGAGCAGGAAAGAACAGACACCGGCAGAGCCAGCAGTTGGACTCAATGATCCTGATGGATCCCTCCCAATTCAGCATGTTCCAAGATTCTGTGACATACTGTCACCTGCTCCCTGGCTCTGTCTGGAGTTGGTTGGGCTTTATTTTGCCAGGAATTAATAGGACAAAAGAAAAACCTCACAGCAATACAGCAGTGAAGGGGAGCTTTCCCCATCAGTGGGAAGGAGACAAAGCCCCTCCCTGGACACAGCCTGTCTATCCCAGAGCAATTCCTGGAGGATGCTCCGTGTGGGGTGTTGAGGAACACCCAGGAGGGCAGGATGTGGGCAGGACTGGTGTGACTGGCAGCTGTCAGGGCTGCAGCCACACTCACCTCTGGCCCTGCAGCCCCCAAAGGATCCAATGGGATCAACAATCCATCCATCCCAAGCTCCTGCAAAGCCTCCTCAGCAGCCCTGGGGTTTCTCTTCCAGGAGGTTGTTCCTGGCAGCCCGCTGCAAACATGTCGAGGCAGCACCAGTGGGTGGGAGCCAGGGTGGGCTCTACATGTTTTGGAGACTGTTTTTCATGGCTTTTCTGGGGTGTTGAAAGAAATCCTCTCTTTCTCCTGCCTCTGGGAGCTCGTGGAGTACAAGGGGGTGCTGCTGGAGCTCTGGAGCTGATTAAATCCAAGCTCAGCAGTTGGAGAAGGCCTGCTGAGCTTTATTGGTGATGTCAGCAGCACAGAGGTGTCGGCTCAGCAGCTTTCCCTGGCTCCCCACGGGCTGCAGCATTCCCAGAGGGTCCCTCTCTGGATACCTGGATGGTTTTTCCATACCACCAATCCCTCAGTATTATGCCCAGGCTCCCTATGCTGTCCCTGTAAGGATGGGGTGGCACCAGGGGCAGCACATTCCAGGAATGACCCTGCAGTCGCAGCGGGAACGGAACGGTTGCTGGGAGAGGTCAGCGTGGGGGACTTGTAAAAAACTGGCCTCCATGACTCACCAAAGTGAGGGTTACATCAGAGCCTGGATCCAACCCCCTGTCCCAAATCCCAGGCCTTTCCCAGGCAAGGTTCTGCCTGACACAGAGCAGGAGCATGTGGGAAACACAAGGCTGTTTCACAAACTGGATCCATCTGTCGGGTGTCCCAGTACATCCCAGTTTATCAAATCAATCCTCCCCACATTTCCCACTCCCACTGAGCAAGTGGTTTTCCAGGTGGCACCAAAAAGAGAGAAGCAGATACCAGTTGGATGCAGTGATGGAGCTGCCCCTTGACTCGCTCGTGTCACCTCCTGGCCAGGTCTTTCCTACATCAACAGGGGCAGCTCCAGAGAGACCTCCAAGCTGTGCAACCAACTGAGACGAGGAAAACCAGAATTAAGAAAACCCCCTTTTTGTCCTGCTTGGATCCAACAGAGGGAGGTTGGTGTAAAAAGCATCAAGAACTCAAACAGAGGGAGAAGGTTCATTCCCTGCCAGTTGTGTTGTTCAAATCCAGCTCCCCCTTGGTAAGAAACACCCAAAGCCAAGACCATCCCTACATACATGTAGGAAGCAGGAATCCCCACACATCCCTATTTGCATTTTTCCAGGAGGTCCCAAACTGTGCCCACACCCACCCATGGCAATCACCCTCACTGCCCCAGCCACTGGGGACACCTCGTGCCCACCCTGTGCTGTCACCAGAAGGCAGGAGCTCATCAGAGACCTCCCTCCCTGATGGTTATTAATGTTATTAGAATTGTTGTTAATGATTTTTAACCCACTGCTGAGGAGGTGAGGCCAGCAGGGCTGTGGGGAACAGCTGTCTCCCATTAAATCCCCATCCAGGAGTCGTTTTCCTTTGGAAGGCCACAGCCAACTCTGATCTCCCTCTGGAAGACTGCAGTGCCATTGTGTGAAGGGGAAGAAAAAGGGGCGGGGGGTGGGGAAAGGAATAAAGAGTTCAAAATCTCCAGAGGTGATTAATTTATCATCTGCCTCTTGCTAAGGTTTGTCCACAGGGTGAACCCATCCCAAGACAGGGGAAGAACCAGCCTTTGGAAAGCCAAGCTGGAGATCTCCCCAAATCCCTGAGGAAAACAACTATCTGCTAATCTCAGAATCTCCAGGCCAGTGCTGAACATCCATTAGACTGGGGCAAAGCCAAACTCCAGCTCTAGACATCTGCTTTTCCTTTCTGAGATGGTTCTGTGCTGGTTTTTAGTGACTCTGCAGCACCAAACGCGTGTCTCACCCACTCACACACACCCAAAGCTCTGAGGCCACCACGACCTCGGAGGCACAGCCCAGATTTTCAAGGTCTCCAGAGGACAGAAGCTGATTCACCCCTCCAACACATCTTCCTCAGCCCTCTGAGAGCCGTGGAGACCTTCCAAAGCAGGAATTCCCCAGTGGAACAGACCACACAGATGTAACCAGCTGGAAAAAAGGGCTTGAATTTTTTTATATATATATTTTTTTTATGGTGTTGTTTTAACCTGCAGACAGTAATTCTAGGAGGTGCTGCTCATCTCCTTACATTTCCTTCTGCCCCATCTTAAATGGCATTCAGAAAACCCTCCCTGCTCCCTCTTGCCACCGACACAAACCACAAAATCCAAGGTGTGAAGCCCACAAAGGTACCAGCTCCAGCATCCCCCACAGCACAAGACCAGTCTGATCTCGCCCACAGACTACAAGTATCCCAAAACTCTCCTTTTTGCATGGAATTTTAGCTCATTTTTAAGACAGCAGTTGCATAAGCACTTTTGCATGTGGTTACTTGTAAAACTTGGCCCAAGGTTTCCCTCAACATGGCTCAAGTGTTATTTTAGGGGAGGAGGGAGGTTGTAGACACTGAAAAAACAGACCTATACAAGCTTCACATAAGTCTTTTTTTGTCCTGCAGACTAAAATTACTGGAGTTTCAATCACTGCTATTTTATGGAATAGCACCTGGGAGAAGGTTTAACCCTCTGAACAAGCAATACCTTCAAAAAAAAGGAAGCTTATTAGTTCTATTCTTTAGAGGAATATAACTGGATTATTAACAGCATTGGGGATTATTAAAAACTGCTGAAAGCAAATTAAAAACTAATTCTGTTCTCACCATTTCCTGACTTCTTGTGCTTTTCCCAACCTGGAGTGTGAGGGGCTGCAGAAGAGTGAATGGGGCATATTATAAAAAGGTGCTTCAAGTGTCTTCCCTGCCACTGACAACTCAGATTTTCCATTTCTGCCTAATTCCCTTTCTTGTCCACAAGTTCTGGAAAGGGAAACAACAGGAGCTCCCAGAGCCACAGGAAAAGGGTTTCAATTTCACCCCCCTCGCCTCCTAATTTGCATGAAATCCCCCTTTTTATGCATAAAGTAGTTTTCATAAAATAGAAAAGATGAGAAATCCAAGCTCTTGTGAGCAAGGAAAACTGATCACTAGGAGGAGACTCAGCAAATTAACTCCTTCTTGTTAGAGCAGAAACTTGTCATCAAACTTGGGATTAAACATCATTAAGTACAAGAAGCCCAACACTAAACTTGAGCAGGAGAATAATTTAACACCCAGCCCTGGTGTTGTTCCTTCTCACCCTGTCCTATATGGTACTGTCAAATTACATCATTAATAAAGCACTAATTACCTCTCTTGCAAGATGCAAACAAACTCAGGCTCCTCTTTCCATCCAGGATGGTGGACAGAGAGTAAATAAGGGAGAAAAGATTCCTCTGCTCACCTTGCCTTTATGAAACTCCTCTGCCCATCCCTGGGAACTCCCTTGCAGGGGATACTCATTCTCCAAAGGTAATTTCACATTCTGTTGCAGTTCCAAAGTTTTTTTTAAAGGATGGGACATAAAATCAACTAACCTTGAAGCCCTGAGGGCTGAGTGCTCATGTCACTCTGCAGCTCTCTCCCTCCTGAAGGAGTTTCCTGCAGGAAACCTTTTTTTTTTTCCCCAGTGGGAGAACCAAACTGCCTAAGAAGGACCAGGATGGGTTTGGGTGTTAACACAGCTCTGCTGGGACAAAGCTCCACCTCCAACATTAAAATAAAGAAAGAGGGGTTTAGAACAATTAGAATCAGGTGATTTCTCTTAAATTCTACAGGATTTTTCCTGGGCTGTTGCTCTCAAGACGTGCAGGATCTCCTGAGCCCAGACACGCAGGTGCCCTGAGTTTGGTGAGCACAGAAACCCCCATAACAACCCACAGATGCAGACACTCTGCCATCCCCACCTGGTTGCTTTTCACCTCTCTGCATTCACCAAAACAAGGGTTTGCAGCAAAGAGGCCATTCCTTGTGGAAATGTCCCATCTGTGGGATCTGGAGAGCAGGAGTTGTTGGTTTTTCAAGTGGCTTTCACAGCCCCTGTGATGGTAACACATAAAGACACCACGGTCTGTGCTGGCAGGTGGATCTGCAGCTCCATATGGAAAATTATGGGAGCACCAGGTGTTCCCAGGATATAGAACATGAGAGGATGGAAAATTCACACTCTCCAACTCTTTTCTTTATAAAATCCAAGTCACCCAGAGTTGAGCTAAAATGACCCCAGGCCCTTTGCTGCTGTCTGGAAGAGGATGCTGTGTGGTTTTCCTCTTCTTCTGTAGAGAATAAAGGGAAGTGTCCAGCCAAGTGTAAGGTCCCTGTGATGTCTGGAAAATAAAGATTAACAGAATTCTCCAAGGAGGAAAAGATGAATTCCCCAAGCTCACCACTCCAATCTTTTCCTCCTTTGTGCTTTTCTCACTCACAAACCCTTCCAGACAGGAGCTTGAGGGAGCAAATTTAGGGGGTCCTGAGCCAGACCCCAGTGACAGCACAAAAGGCTAAACCAGCCTTGTTTCCTGGCCTGAGGCCACTGAAGCAGCTGGAAGATGTTTATTTACCAGGATAATTATGAATTTAGTAAGGTAAAAGAGATGGAAAAGGCAGGAAGCCCCAGGCCAGCTTGGGGAGGGGGAGATGGGTCTTGGGGGGGACCCCCCAGCCAGGGGCAAAGCACTGAGAGCTGGGGGTCCCCCCTGGCATGGGGGACGATCTGCTGCCAAACTGCCTTCCCAACAAAAGCCCTACAAACCAAAATATACAGTGCAATTAAGGTGCACTTTGGGAAAACAAAGCTCTGCTTGGGGGGCACTGGAAGAGCAGCCAGGAAAAGCCAAGGCTGGAGCTGCAGGAGGCTGCCAGGACAAAAATGAGCATTATTTAGGAGCCAAAGAAGTCTTTTCCTTTCTTTTCTGTGCTTATAAAGATTACAAAACCCAGTCTGCAGAATGCTGGGGGGATCAGAGAGTTAACCCAGGTCGCTTCTTGTTAATGGTTGGACTTGGTTCAATGGTCCTGCAAATGTTAATTATTGGACTTGATGATCTTAGAGGTCTTTTCCACCCTAAATGATTCCATATTTACACATACTATTTTTTGTATGAAGCATGTCCTGGTGAAAGCCCTTCCCATGACTTTGGGGGCAGATGAGCAGCAGTGTCACCACATCCAGGCCTGGAGGGAACAGCAAGGACAAGAACTGCCACTTCCAGAATCCCTTTAGTTCTAGAAATCAAGAGATCCAAGGCTCAGCCTAAAGTGCACCAGTGCCAGTTAAAAATGAACTGGTTTCCATCTTTCCAAGGGTCCCAAAAAGCTGGAGAACTGGATAAAAGCCAAGAATGATTCCTCCATCCTGGAGTTACTCATTACAACCTCTGCTGAAAGAAATGTAATGTAGCCACTAATGTGGCTCCATCCAGGGACAAACTGGGGGATGATCCAGCAGAGCTGGGGTGGAGCCTTTGTCTCCCTGCTCTCCCATCCATTTTCCAGTTCTTTCAGCACCCACATCCCCGGGTGGGATCTGCTTTGATCATTTACTTCTTTACTGTGTAATCACCAATAATAATTTCTCCCCACGAGGACTATCAGGAATGTTTGCAAAGTGATTTCCCACCCCCAGGAGATCCTGCAACTGGACACCTCGTGGGCTAACCCCTGGATTTTCTGCACTCCAACATATCCAGGGGCCTGAGGCCTCGAGGAAATTAACAATCCAAACAAATTCTGCTGAGGTTTAAAGGATGAATTCTTTTAATAACACTGCACTTAGGTTGGATTCTGGGCTGGAGACAGCTCTCTGCAAAATCAGGCAAAACAGCCCAAAGAAAGAGGGGTTTGACCAAACTTCAGCTCAACTGTCACGTAGTTTTCTGCCTCCTTCCCTTGCAGTGCTGATTAACCAGATTACTTATGTCCAAGTACGAGTTCAGTCGCTTTTCCTTCTCCAGAAGCTTGTTCTTTCCATGAGTTCCAGAGAAAAATGAAAGTGAGGATTAAAAATAGAAGAAAAAAAATAAATAAATCTGCTATCTCCAATGGCTTTTACTTCTGGCACTTCCAGAGCTGTTCCTTGTTTTGTTTGCTTGATTTCTTGCCTTTTTGTCTCCCTCTTCTCAAGAGTGAACTGCAAAGGTCAGACACTACCACAGCTCTGAGTGTCTCCTGCAGCAAGAGCTGCTCTCAGATCTTGGCAGACACAGAAACCAGACAGTTCCTTGAGCGAGGTCACAGTCCAGGCTCGGGAAGAGCCTCCCAGAGCAGCACGGCGGGAGCAGGACATGGGAGCCCTGAGTCCCAGGCTGGGAGCTGCCCTGGCCCAGCTGGGTGGGAGATGCTGAGCAACCAGGGAAGGGGCACATCCAGGGGTAAATGAATTTGCAAAGTGTCTGTGGTGGGAGAAGAAAAGGAGCTCAGCTGCTCCACAGAGAAAGGGAACCATATAAATCATGGGCGAGGAAGAAGTTTCTGAACTGAGAATCCCAGAAACACAGAACTATTTAAGCTGGAAAAGCCCTCCCAGACCATCGAGTCCAACCTGTGCCTGATTCCCACCTTGTTACCCAGCCCAGAGCACTGAGTGCCATGTCCAGTCATTCCCTGACTGGACACCTCCTTGGGCAGCCCCTTCCAAGGCCTGACCACCCTTTCCATGAAGAAATTCTTCCTGCCCCGGGTCTTGCTGGGGAAGGGGAGGTTCAGCCATCGTTGCTGGAGTCCTTTAGAGCATCCAGAGTGTTTTCTCTTCAAATGGATCCCAACCATAGAATCATGGAATGGTTTGAGTTGGAAGGACCTTCAAGATCATCTCATTCCATGCTCTGCCATGAGAACCTTCCACCAGCGAATCACAGAATATCCTGAGTTGGAAGGGACACATCAGGATCATCAAGTCCAACTCCTGGCCCTGCCCAGGACACCCCAATAATCCCACCCTGTCCCTGAGAGTGTTGTCCAAACTCTCCTTGACCTCAGTCACTGAACAGTTAAAAACTTGTGTCACAGATGATGATTCCACAGTCTCACATCCCCCTTTCCCAGCTGTGGAGGGTGAGAACTTGCTGGAGCAGCCCAGGTTTGTCTCCAGCCAGCTAGAAGTGCAGCACAGCTCCAACCTGGTCCCAAACTGGAAGCAGATGGTTGCTCGGGGCTGCCAGCCCACCCTGCTTCTCTGCTGAAGGTCACTCCTACCCCAAAGCACTTCCCCCCTCTGCAGGGCTCCCAAAGTTCCAAAAGCTAAAAGAAACCAGCTACCCCTGCCCCGGGCTCTCTGCTTTGGTCTCAGCCTGGCACAGATCCTGGAGCAGCAGTTTGGGATCTTCTAGGAAAGGAAAAAGCTGTTCTTGTCAGATCCAGCTCCTTCTCAGCTCTCCATGATGAAGTGACAGCTGCCTACACACCCCAGGTTCTCACTGCTGTGGTTTTATCCCCAAACTCCCACACTGGTCCTTCAAGGTCTGTGGAGGAGAAAACCTTGGCACTGTCCTCGTTGGCTTTTCTGAAGTTCAGCTTTTCTAGGAGAAAAAATATTTTAAAAATCTTGTTTCGAAACCCCTGCAATGCAAAGTGCTGCTGTGAGGGACCTGTGTGACCCTGGGCTGCACAGCACAGCAAAGGGCTCAGCTCCAAAGTTCAGGGTCTGCTCAGCAGCTCAGGATCAGACAAGCTAAGAGTTGTCCCAGTGGCAGAAAAGAGCTCCCCAGTTTGGTCCCTCCATCACTGTCTATTCTGGGTGACAGCCAAGCCCCAAATGGAACTGGTGGCAGAAGACTTACACCTGCAGATGCCAAAATTTTGTCTTAGGAGGCTGAGGGGACCTTCTCCCTCTCTGCAACTCCCTGACAGCTGCTATTGCACATCACCGAGAAACTGGTGTTGATGAATTACAAAATGTAGGGAAACACTTCCTATTTTGTTAATGAGTAAAACAGAATCATGGAATGAAGATAAAATGGGAATTCAGCTGGATTCATGAGACTGTTAGTGGAGTGGAAGCTTTCACAGCTTGAAGTGAAGAACTCTTCTGGGAACACATGAAATCAAACCAAACCAAATTGGAAGTAGATTGCAGGAACCAGCTTTAGCTTAATAAAAGAATGGACTAGACCAGACCTAGAAGGGCTTAGAGGATCTGATAATGATGAGAAAAGACACAAAAATCATGGAAACTGAATTTTGAGGCCTGTACTTCATCCCTTGCCTTGTTAAAGAGCACACATGGTGAGTGAGCTACTGCTTCAAGTAGCTAAAACTGAGCTTAAAACACTGGGAGGAGTTGACTGAGTGTAGTTGGTCTTGGCTTCACTCCCCTGCCATAAAAACAAGTGAATTTAAAACACAGGATGAAAAGAGGGAGCAACAAGTGCAAAAGAAAGAGCGATTTCTGTGCATTTGCTGTTTATAGCAGGGTATGAGTCAGTCTGTCCCAGCAGCTTCCAGGAGGACCCTGCTCAGGCCTCCAGCAAATCCCCACCTGGAAACTGGAAAAAGCCTCTGTACATTGGATATAAATAGACATTTTCCAGACACATGAGGACAAGAGCTCAGACTTGCTGGACAGACATCGCCCCACAATGTACAACTGCCACCAGCTTTTATTATCATTACTTGGAATTAGACCTTATTTATGGCAAATGTGAAGAACTAAAATCATGGAAGAAAGGGAAGGGCTTGGAATGTTTATATACTACAGGCTTCTTTATTGCATGCACTTCACTGGGGTGTTGGTTGCTGAAGGTTTCTCTGCTCCCCCTCCCAAAGGATAAATGGATAAAGGTCATCTGTCCCAGAGACAGACTCTGCTTGATGTGGAGCCCAACAGGATTAACATCCCAGGAAGGCTGAAGGCCAGGACAGGCAGACTTGGTACCCAGTGATGATGATGATGATGATCACTCCAGTAGGAGTCTGGGCTTCTCCCATTGGAGTTTTCCTGGGCACTGCCATCTATCATGACCTTTTATCCCAACACTTGTGTCCCTTCCCCAGTCAATACAAGGACAGTGCTGCTTCCAGGTTTCTCTAGTCCATGTGAGATCATGGCTGAGGAGGATTAATTCTTCACTGGATCCAAGAACACACAGGTGATGGAATGAAAAGCCAGCTGCTATTGCACACTGAGTGATCCAAGCGTGGAGATCCTTGCTGAGCTCCCAAGGAAATCCCTCAGCTGCAGCCTCCTCACAAAAGGACTCATTATCCATAAAACTGAGCTTCCTAAAAAGCAGCTGAAGGAGTTCTGGGCTTTCCCTACAAAACCACAAGGCATTTCTGGGGTGTCAGTGATCCTGCAGTGCCTGCAGCTGCTCCCTGGATAAGCCATGGGCTGGGGAAGTCACACGTGGAATATTTGGAACAAGGTGCTCTGCTGGAAGGAGGCCCCATGAGGAACAATTCCAAAGGGTTGGAAACACATTTACAGGAGCACTGACCATGAATGCTGCACGTGCAAGATGGTCTTGGTAGCACTGACCCATCTTTGGTTCTGGGATTATTTATCTGGCTCTGTGAAACTACTTTACCAAAAGACAATCCTGAGAGGATTACCTTTTCCTGTGGGGAAAAGCTTTAGCAGAGCTGCAATCCACTAGAAGTGAATCCAACAGAAGGAATCAGTCACATGAGGAGCAGCTGAGGGAGCTGGGGGGACTCAGCCTGGAGAAAAGGAGGCTCAGCGGGGACCTTCTCACTCTCTACATTTACCTGCCAGGAGGCTGAAGCCGCATAGCAAAGGATAGGACGAGAGGAAAGGGCCTCAAGCTGTGCCAGGGGAAGTTCAGGTAGGAAATCAGGAGGAATTTCTCCATGGAAAGGGTTGTATGGAGCCAGCAAGAGAAGCACAAAGCATAAAGAAGTGAGGAAAAACTCGGGGTTTGGTGCAGAAAGCTCAGTCTGGCTGCTGGCACCAAGAGAGGCCATTTGTGAACCACAGAGCAAGCAAAAAAGTCAACAGATTCGTTGTACTCACAGGTTACTACAAGAAAAAATTCGGTGTAGGCAAAAATTGCACGAATATGTTCAAAAGAAACATTTTCCATTACCTACAGGGAAAGACATTTTTGGAGAGATGTCTCAGGCCAAATGTATTTCTGTGCTTGAGGCATCAGCTGCTCTGGCAGGTGCCCTGAGACAACAAAGTGCACTTGTGGGCATCCAACACTGAGAGCCACTCTCCTCTGCCTGGCACTTGGGCTGAGTTCAGCCCCAGAGGTGTTTGACAGGAAAATACAACTCTTTTGGGTTGGTGTAGCCAGGAGGGCTCCAAAGTCTACAGAGCTGGTGCTTCCAGCTGGGGAAAATCTGCAGGAAAGCCATGACAGGGAGCTCCAAGTCCTTGGAAAGAGCTGGAGCTGCTCAGCTAAAGCTCAGTTCCATAGACTGGAAATAAAGGAAAGATATGAGGCAGAGAAAAGTTTGGCAAGTGTGCCCTGCTGCCAGGAAAGAGGAGGAAATTCAAGGATTTCCTGGAATGATGATGTGCAAGCAAAGCTGCCCAACTTCAGCTGCTCAAAGCAGCAACCTGAGGGTGCTGACCCAGGGAATAAGGAGGACCTGCCCTTGGGTCATAACAACCCCTGCAGGGCTCCAGGCTGGGGGCGGAGTGGCTGGAAAGCTGGAAAAGCCCCTGAGGGTGCTGGTGACAGTGGACGGACATGAGCCCAGGCAGATGATTTTTGCTCAGTATGGCACCTGAAACAGTCCTTGTTGAAGGGCTCAGTCACCTGCAGCAAAACCATGGCCTGGAGTTTCCTTTCTCACTTGTTCCTCTTTCACTACCACAGTGGGCTGGTGTAAAATGCCAAAACAGAGAAGGACCTGCTAAAAAACAGCCCCAGAGCTGGAACCTCCTTTAAATGTTTTTATTTTGTTACTACTGTTGCTGTGTTGGGCAAGTGAAGGGGACTGGGAGCAGGGACACCTTTGAGAGGCACCTTCCAGAAGCAGTTGGACATGGCTGTGGTGCTGCCCATGTGTTCTTCAACCAGGATGAAGCCCTGAACACAACAGGGCTCTGCTAAAATCTGCTCCAAGTCCTCACTGACCAGCTCAGCTCCCGATTCTGCTGGAGCTTCTTAAAGCCAGAGACTTGAAAACATCATCCCTGGGAACGACTTGGTAGGAAGAGAAATTTTACAGGGCCTGTGGTGGCCCCCAAATATGTTGTTGATAAGGACTTGGCAGGTCAAATTTGTAAGAGAGGTTTTATTTCAGAAGATCAGTTGGTTTGATGTGCTCTGCAGGGCCCAGGAAAATTTTTACAGCAGAGTAAAATCCAGAGCAAGGTTTCTAATCTGTAACCTTGAGTCTTGGTTTTATTCATATGGTAACTCCAAGCTAATTAGGCTTAATCTTAGCCCAATTATAATGAAAATACAAACATTGTTTATGCATTAATGATCAAAGGCTCTGACCTGGGGACAAGTGAAACTCATGGATGAATTCCTATTTGTATCCTACAAAGAGCGGTAGGTGCTGCACAAGGAAGAAAGGATGGTCCAAGCCTCCCAGAGACAGGAGGTCCATGAGGACACGGAACACAGGGCTGGAAGGGACTAAAGGGCATGAAGTTTGCAGAGAAATTCTGTTCCTGCCAAGTGCAAGGAGGGGGGAAGGAAAAGATCTTAAATGAGCAGCAGGATCTGAGATGAGGCAAGGCCAAGAAGGCCAGTGAAAGACCAGACAAATTTTTGATGTGCTGGAGAAGCAAGAGCCAGAGGAGAGGAAGTTTGTGAATGGATCTGATTTGGGCAAGAGGCAGCATTAACCAAGGCCAAGAGCAAAGGATGTTGTGTTAATGGGGCTGTGGTGAGATAACAACTTGGCCAAGAGCTGGGAGGAAGAAAAGGTTGGATCCTCATGGCTGCAAACACTTGGGGCAGGAACAGGAAAACAGGAAGATGTTCACTGGCCAGAAAGAGGAGGAAAATCTCTCCCCACCACCTGAACTGCATCAGCTGAGACAAGTCCCCTCAGGAGACTTGCCTTCCCCTCCCACATTGTGCAGCTTCCTCCTTTAACTCTGCTCCCTCCCCAGCTCTCTGTTATCATTTGGATTCTGTCTGTCCTTCTGCACAGGACCTGACCCAGGCAAACCGGACTTGTCAACCCGCCCGCCTCCACGGGGCTTTTGATGTCTGGAGCACAGACAGGCTGCTGAAATTTATGGTTTCCAAGGAAGACTGAGAGAGGGAGAAATTTATGTTAGGAAAATGTGACTGTCATCTTCGTTTATCTCCCGGGTTTGTAATGGAAAACAGGCATTTTACAAACACATCCTCACAAAGCCCAGCGTGAGACGGTCTCTGAACTCCAACTTAACCAAGAACCAGCCCAGAAAGCCTGGCAATAATAATGGTAATAATGCAATAAATCACACCCCCAGCTGCCACATCACATCCCCATCACCTGGCAGGGGAGAAAGCCCCCTGTAGAGAAGCAAGGCAGCAGCATCTCTTCCCTCTCCCATCCTTCGTTCTGGATCAATCAGGAAGACTTTGGATCCTTCAGGCTGACCACAAACACCGTCCAGTCTTTATACATCACAGGCAGCAAATAAAGTGTAGAGCTACTTGGATTCCCTAAAGATCCTTCAAAGTTCAGGAAAGCCCATCCTCAACACGTGGATTACCTGGAAACCTTCACCTGCAGGAGGCGGATGAGGAGAGCAGCTCAAGCTGGAAGCAGTTAAGCCACTCAAACCGAAAGGCTCAAATTTGTATATTAAATACAGACAAATTTGCATTCCCACTAAATGTTTGTTTGCAGTCCTTGGCAACTCCTCTGGACTTTTGAATTTACAGCAGGAAACAACAGAGATTCTGCTTCAGACACCCCCATTCCTGGGGGCTGTTTGCAAGGAAACCTGCGACTTGCATTTAGGTAAAAGAGCTTCTCTTTGATCTGGCACCAAATAATCCCAATTCACCTCAATTTCTACAGTTCACACCCAACCATTTCAAAGTAATTAAACCAATTGCAAGCATTCAGCCAGGAAGTTTTTCCATACTCACCCTGGAGGAAGTGGTGGCACTACAGCTCTATGTCCTGCCCTACAGTAACTGTGGCTGTGGAGTTATTTATGTGCTTTTCCTGACTTCCTCTGCCACAGGAGTTTGGTTGCAGAGCTGCAGGATTACGTCTGCATCTCTGAATCCTCCTTTCTCAGCTGGAAAGTCTCAAGTTCCAAGCTGGGATTCCCTCTCCACCCCCTTCTCATGGACTTAACCCTCCTTCTGCTGGAAGTGTCTCGTCAACACCACCAAAATCTTGGGTACAAAAGGAGGTGGGATGGCAGCAGTTTATGAGGAAACCCCTATATTTCCTTAGATGCTCCCTGCTTATTAACTCTGTGCTGTACAGAAGCTCTTATTAATGATGGTATTTTTAATTATGGACCCTCAGAAACCAGTCCCAAAGGATTAGGAATTCCAATGCTTTTTTTAATTGTTTTTGCCTTGAATTCTTTCTCTTAGGATCTTGATCAGCCCCACCCCTCGTCCCTTAGTTCCCAGATCACCCAGACATTTGCTGTCATCTACAAACAAGGTCTGTGCACAAGAATCCACCACTTCTCTGTTTCACTGGTCCCAACAAACGCACTTTTAGACCAATTTAACCCTCACACATTGAGAACTTCAGACAAGAACATGTGAGCAAGTGACAGGACAACCTCCGACACCCTTCCTGATGTACTTGGTACCTCCATATGGGCATCTGCTTTCAGCTCATCACCACAGAGATGCCCTCTAGGAGAGGTTATTACCAACATTTCCTTAATTCAGGAACAATTTTTTCAGCAAAAGGGTTGTCCAGCCCTGGCACAGGCAGCCCAGGGCAGTGGTGGAGTCCCCATTCCTGGAGGGATTTAAAAGCCATGTGGATGTGGCACTTGGGGACATGGGTCAGTGGTGGCCGTGGCAGTGCTGGGACATGGTTGGTCTCCATGGTCTTAAAGGTCTTTTCCAATCTAAGTGATTCTACGAATTTAGGATATTTCATATATTATTGGCTTGTGCTTTCTGGCGTAGGAAGAGAACAGAGGGGATATTCCCTGATAAATGGATCCAGTGATCATGGACTGTGTGGATCCATCACTGGGAGCCTGGACAAGCTGCAGACTGTGGGAACCAGGGGTATCCCTTGGGATAACCCCTGCACACCTATCAGAGTGTGCCAGGCTGCCACAGATCCCAGCACATTCCCATTCCTGTCACAGGCACGTGGGGCTGCATTTGGGGCCAGCCTTGCCAGTGACAGCCAGTCAGGAGCAGAAGGTACCTAAAGGTGAGGAATCCACCACTCAACACTTGGCTCGGTCATCAATCCTCCTCCACACACTGTCAAACCCTCTGCCTCATTTTCCCACCTGGATTTACTGCCCTAAAGTTCCTGCAACTCCCTCCCTGCCCAAACTGAAGCTCTTTCCCAGCCAGTGTTTTCTCCCCAAGAGTCCAATCCGGGGCTTTTTAAACCTTACCCTCGACTTATCCAAATCTGCACACTGATCAGAGATTTAGAGCCAAGAGCCTCAAGCAGCTCAAATCCAAGGACACACTTCTTCCAGGCTCCTTTCTGTGCAGCACAGAGATGGGATTCCCAGCTGGGAATGACACAGGTAAAACCCAAAATAAAAGCAAAACCACACACAGAAAACCTGCCTCAAAATGTACAGCCACTCACTGTCTAAGAAGCTTTACCAGTGCCAAGCGAGCTGCATTTGCTCAAGGATTCAGCAGGAAAACTGTCAGTCCATGCAAAGACATTCCAAGTTTTCTAAGGGGATATTCCTACAAAGCTGATTTTCTGGCAGAAAAAAATGAATGCCTTCCACCTTTTACGAAAAGGAAAACAAAAGGAAATGATTCTTTTCACTCACACCAAGGTGCACTCAGCCCTTTGCCACACAAGAAAATTCCCATGACAACATAGGAAAATGTCAGAGGGGGAAAGTGTGGAGATGGACTATTTATTTTTCTAAAATTACTCTTTATTTTTCTAAAATTCTGAGACAGAACCTGCCAGAGAAGCTCCTGCTTTCGTTCTAATGGTCAATTTAATGAAACTCAGAGGAATTCCAGGCAAAACCCAAACCAGATGTAAATCCCCCCAGATGTTTACAAACTATTTAAAAACACAGTAAGGGATAAACAAAATTTAAACAAACAAAAAAAAAAAAGATGAAAAAAAACCCCAGATCTCCCCCTTGCCCCTGCCTACCTCCAGAGCTGCTGTTCCTGGGATAAACTGGGTATTTTTGGCACTATTGTGTGAACTTCTCCCTGGGAACCACCACGTTTCACTGCAAGAGGAGGGAAAGGCAACCTGAGCATGTGGAAAAGGAGGAATCAGACCAAAGCACCAAAATGCTCCTCTTTTTTTCCCTGGATTCCTCACTCCTCTTTTAGGAACATTTGGGGTTTTTTTTAAGTTCTTTTGCTGAGGAGGCAGGAGCCCATTAGAGCAGGGGGATTAAGAGAGTTGAAGGAGGATTGAGTAATAAACTTGCTGTTAAATAACAGGAATTATGCAAGGCACATGTGTCCGAGGAGAGCACGGCGTTCCGGGAGGGGACACGGAGCTGAGCCTCACAAATCCCACCAGTGGGGCTCGTTAAATCATTCCCAGTTGGGATGAGCAGAGAAGGGCCAACCCAAGAGGGCTGTGACAGGAATTTTAGGGAGAAACAGCATCAAATACTGAGTTTAGCGATGGGCAGCCAAAACTGGGGGTCAGCAGAATTCCCGGGAGCAGCTGCTGGGATTCACCTGGTGCTGGCAAGGGGAGTTTTCATTTTGCTGCCACGTGGGAACAGCAGGGAAAAATCTGATTATTCAGTGAAAATGTTATTAATTAACAGCAAGCACCGAAAATGTTATTAATTAACAGCAAACACTGAAAATGTTATTAATTAACAGCAAACACTGACTTTCCAACTGGGGCATTTTTGGTAACTAAGCCCAGCAAAGGAGCATCTTCCTGTGCACAGAGTTAAGGTCTAAAATGGCTTGATTTGTCCTGTTAAATGCAACTTAGAATCCAGCAGACCAAGAGTTTTAGAAATAAATAAATAAATAATTAAATATATAAATACATTCATTGTATATATTATGTATATATAAATATGTAATATCTATTGTATAAAAATTATGTTGTATATCTAATGTATATATTATATGATTATATATTTGTATTGATATAATATACACAATAAACACTCCATGTAGTATTTATAAATACTATATGCAGTATTTCTAATATAGTACTAATAATGTATAATATATAATACATATAGTATATATAATATATATGGCATAAATAGGATATATTATATATAAATATAGAAACAATATCTATAGTATATATAAATTATATGCATGTATACCATATATAAAATATATTATATAATTAAGTATAAAAATTTATATAATATATATAAAAAATAACTACTTAACTAACCAAATGTATCAAGCAAGCTGAAATGCACCTTTCAGCTACTCAAATACTGCTGGGCAGCTCCCAGGTTTTTTTCTGCTTTTCCCAGAAAGCCAGTGGTAAATTGAACATATAATTCCTCATTTAAAATCCGAATTATTTGCAATATAAGTCCAGCAGATCCATTTTCCCCATGGGAACAATAAAAGAGTAAAGTCCCTTTGATTTCAGTGTCTTTGCTTCAGTTCTCAGATCCTGCTTGGCAAACAAAGCCCGGGGCCTCTGGAAAATAGCAATCCCAAAGATTCCCAAAGCAGGGAATCAGTGTGGAACGTGGGGATGTTTATGATTTTCATTAATTTTTAAATACCATAAATACCCAGACCATAGAACAGTGAGGGACAAAGAAAACCATGTCGGACTAATCTCAGTTTTCCATCCAGGTTTTTGTTGTTCTGTTTTATAGAAAAAATCTGGAATGAACTATTAAGTCCAAGATTAAATAACATATAATCTAATAACCCAACATGATGGACTGTTTCATCATCCAGAGATGAAACTGGACTGTTCAATTAAACATTCAAACCCACAGATTATTAACTTGAGGGACCAGAAGAAATACAGAATTTTTCTCAGCCTCCTGGTTAATTAAAAAATCCATACTGATGAATTAAACCCCTTTAAAATAGATATAGGATATATTTTCTGCCTGAAATATAAAATTTTATTAAATATCATTAAAAGACTTTTTTATCCTTTGCAAAAAGGAAATTTAGAAAAAATGAAGAGGAAGAAAAGAGGAGAAAACTTTGAATTCACCCAAGTTTAAAAACAGGCAAAATAGTCGAACAGAGAGATTTGAATTGTATGACAGGTTGTAAATGGGGAAAAACAGGTTTTCATCCAGTTCCATCCCCTTTATCACGAGAAAGAAGAAGATTTGATTAAAAATCACCTTTAGAACGAGGAGTGTTGACCCTCTGCCTTGGCCAAAGTGCCTGTGGGCTCTGCACGGCTCCTCCTGCCTCCACTTGCTGCTGCTGTTCCTATTTTTGGGGCATAAAACACCCTTTAAATGAGTCAAACCTTGCTCAGCAGCAGCCCCAGGTCTGTGTGTTTGTAGCAGAGCATTGAACAGCCGGCTCAGTTTACCCAAATATGATTCCAGCTGAACGACTTCCTTATTCCCAGCTCCATCCAAGGAAATGAGCTTTGACTGCTGAGGGCTCATCTAAACCAGCAGAGCTTCCAGAAGAGCTTTGGGATCGCCGGGAATGAAAGGAACATTCTCACTCCTGATAATGGGAAACAGTTCTTGTTGAATTCTCGTCAGAATTTGCAGTGCCTGGATAATTAGGAATTCAGGAGGAACACTGATTGCTAACAGAAGTTGGTGTAGAGGGAGATCATGGAGTGATTTGGGGTTGGGTTTTTTTTTAGGTATTGGTTTTCTCACTGTATTTTCTAACATGATACTCCACATACATAGAAGTGGATAATAAAATCCAGGGCCACCAGAGAATATCCACACACCAGGATCTCCACGAGGGAGACAAACATCAGAGCACCAGAGCAAACTTTTGGCCACGATTCCATCCTTTACAGGCAAACTGTCAATACTGAAATGCCTAAAAATGCAGCTAATGAGGACATTCCAGTTTATTTGGGTCACAGGAGGGTGATGGCTTTTATAGATTTGTTTTGCAAGACAAAAATGCATAAAACTAACAAGAAATGGAAGAAAGAGAAAACCAGGAAAGAAATCACCCACTCCCTCACTTTTTTTTAGACCAATTTCTGGCTGTGCAATCCATCAAAATGGAATATTTTGATTAGTTTTAAATCAGGACCATGGAAGCCCTCAAGAATTCACCTTTTCAGGTGGGATCCAAGGACCAAGTAGGGCAACCAGAGCCTCTTCTCCCTCCCAAGCCTGGACACAGAAATATTCTTGCACTCAACCAAATCAACCCCATGAAAACAGGATTCTGCAGGTCACAAGGTGAATTAAAATCAATTAAATATAAAACACGCAGCTGATCCAAGTCTAACCTTACAAGAAACGTCTCCCTGAAGGCTCCTGGTCGTATGTTCTCAACTTCTCCTGGACAAAAGCAGCTTGAGGGGGAAAAGAAGAGTTAAAAATGTTGATTTTGGATGGTTTGTTGAGGGAAAAAGAACCTTATTAGTGATGAAGCTGTGAGTGACAGGAGACATAATGGGAGTGTATTTCAAGTTGGCCCACTGAAAATTGTCTTCCAGGACAGAACCACATCTGTGGTCAACCAACACCAATCTGCCAGAACTCAGAGCCAGGCAAACCCTCAGAACACCTGGAAGATGCTGATTCCTTGTTACCTTCCAATATTTTTAGGATTTCTTAGTGTTCTGTGGAAATGTTTTTATTATAAACTCTGTATGGAGATACCTTCACCCTGCACAGAACCTCCCAGACCATTCACAACCACTTCCCAAAAGGGAATTCACTCCTGAATGACTCTTTTTGGGAATGCCTTATTTGTAGGTGACACACCCTGTGATGCCCAGAAAACACATCAAACATTCTTGGAGATTCTTCTCTTTGAAGGACAAACACAGCTCAGACTCATGTAAACATGGACATAACGTGGAGGAACGTTTCCACCTGGAGGACCTTGAAGTCTGGATGCTGTGGAGGATCTTACTGAGCTGCTCTCCTTACCTATTCCAATTGATTTGACACCCTCCATTCCACACTGGAGCAGATTTCCTTCTCCTGGGATCTACATCAGCTACTTCTCCCCTTGATACACCTTTAGAGTCAGTTTTAGAAGAGAGTCGAGCCTGCAGCAGGTCTGGTGGCTAAAGGGAACCTCTCCTGAACTCAGTCTCATGTCCTGAACTCAGTCTGATCTCGTGCCTGAGCTGAAAAATGCAAAGAGAACAGAATTTTAGTTGTACCATGAAACAGAGCAGAGAAGAGGATTCTCCTCCTCCATTTGACAGGACAAGGGGAATGGACTTGAAAGAAAATATTTGAAAAAATATGGATTTGAAAGAAAACAGGTTTAGATTGAATATTGGGAAGGAATTCTTCCCTGGGAGGGTGGTGAGTCCCTGGCACAGGTTGCCCAGAGAAGCTGTGGCTGCTCCATCTCTGGAAGTGTCCAAGGCCGGGTTGGACAGGGCTTGGAGCAAACTGGGCTAGTGGAAGGTGTCCCTGCCCATGGAAGGGAGTGGAATGGGATGGTCCCTCCCAACCCAAACCATTCTGGAATTCTGTGTTAAACCAGCCACAGTAAAATGCACAGGCCTTGCTTATTTTTAGGCCTCTATTTGGATGCCAAGATCTTCAAAGATCCCCCAGACTGAGAAACACTTTTATAAAAAGAAACTGAAGAGCAGCCAAATTCTTGGCCTGGTACAAACCCTGTGTTCCATAAGCTGTGGTTCAGTTTGCATTGTGCTCCTGAGTCAAGAGACATCCTAAAGAGAGGCAGGAATTTATATATAAAGAGTAACACTTCCCAGGAACAACATTCCCAGAAACTGCCTGTGCTTAACCCTTCCTTTCATAAGATAAAAATAAAAATCCAAGTTATCCTGAATTCAACAACATGGAATTTGTGGCTATGCCTCATTCATTAATAAATTAAATGCATTATGAGCCATATATTGGCAACAATCATATAGAAATCAGCTGAAAATCAAATACAAAGCAACACCTTCCCCAGTAAAGTCTGTATTTTTCCCAAAAATCATTAAATAAGAATCAGGTTACAGCCAACAGGTTTCCTTCCAACTCAAGCTTAGCAAACAGGAAAATGGTGCTTTGTTGAAATCAATACCAAATTTCCCAGAGGTTTCAGAGGAGAGAGGCTTTCACCTTGCTCTGGACGGTGGATACCAGACTTTTGGATGGATGAATCCCAAACTGAGGCACTGCTGGACAAAGGAGGCAGGAGGAACTAAAAGGGAGAGAGCTCAGAAGAACTGTTCACATTTACCATAAATTTCATAAATTCATTGTATAAAATACGATTTGCAGACTCCAAAGCTTTAACTATCCCGTTTTTCTTGCACTGAAAATTTAGGTAATAAAATGATCTGAGATTGAGACCTTCCTTAGAGACTTAAAGTGACTTCCAGCAGAGCTTGCAAGTGGCATCAGCTCCTCCATAACTCCACTCCTGCAGCCACCAAACCATCCTCATCCCATGGCAGAGCAACTTAAGAGCTGCACTATTCATAAATACACATTTATTTTCCATTAGAAATGCATAATTACAGCATTTTAAAGCCTTTTCCCCTAGAAAAGTAGTTAAGCAACAGTACAAACAAAATTGTTAGTCTTCTGCAAGTACAGTTTTCATTACACTGAACAGAAAACACCAGCAAAAGGCCAATACTTGCTGTCATGGGATTTTCCTCTTTTTAAATATTTTTTCCATTTTTTGTTATAAACACCATAGCAAATAAAAAAAAAGCCGTTTAAACAGTGAAAAATAGCTGAGCTCTGGAACTTCTCTATGTGGTAAAGCAAGTATTGCAAAGCAGCAATACACCTCCTAAGGTATCTGCAGACATTCAAAGGGCCTTTTTCACAGAAGAAATGGGTGAGCAGGAATTGAGTCTCACAGTTTGGATGCATTAAATCTCCTTGTGTCTTTTTGCAAGGGTTGGTGTTTTGTTTTGTTTTTGTTTTTTTTCCTCTTTCTTGATTTTCTGATTTTTCTCCTGAAGACCAGATCTTCACTGGTGTTGTGGTGCAGCTCCAGCTGAAGTAGAAGGGTGCGAGTTATTCCAGGTGAGGACAACCAGGCCATGGCTGGAGATGTCTGAGGTGTGATCATTGGTTTTAAGAGGTATTTTTTGTCCTCTTGCACTTCATTTCTGCCTGTGGTTCACCCACAGCTCCCAGTGTTCCTCAGTTCCCTCACTGAATTTGGATTGCCCCGTGTTCTATCTGCATTTCTGGCTGGATTGCTGATTGAAGGCTGTCGGTGCCCTGCGAAGGGAAAGGGGACAGCAGGAAATGAAATCAGTTTAAAAGTGCTTTTCATTGGTGTAACCACGGGAATGGGAACTTGTTGTACTAATCAAAAGTTCTCATATATGCCAGTGGAAAAATCCCAGTGCAAAATCCACGTGGGTATCGGCTCTGTGACGGAGTGGGAATGGGAACACACTTACAGAGGCACCAAAAATAACCTCAGGGGTCCTCCTGAAGGCTAAATAGACCTTCAGGCTGGAAGGAGAATGCTGAAATAATGAAATTATGATAAAGATCTACAATGAGGAGTGGCACTTAGAAAACAATTATTCCCTCTCTCTTCCCCAGAAAGAACCAGCTGTAAATAAAGAAAACAAACCCTTTGTGTGGCACCACATGAAACTGTGGAAGGGCTGGGCCCAGCTCAAGGTATGGAGAGACACTGGGAACATGGAGCTGGATGAAAAGGCCACCAAGGGGATCATGGAAGAGCCAGGAGAGATTCCTGGAGTTACAGAACTGCTCAAGGTAAAGAGAGTAAAATTCCCTGTTGGCCTTGTGCTTGGAATTTCCCAGTTGCTGCAGGATATGGTCTAAAAATGCTGATTTCACCCACTGCAGTCTGTGTTTATTTTGTGTAAAATGAGAATAAAGATACAACAGTCAACTTTTCCTCCAATAAAATTCTTCCTGCAGGCCTGATTTTCCTCACTCTCCAAGGAAGAACAGCCCTCAGGAAAGAATTGACAGTAAAGACAATTGACTTCAGCTCTCAAGGGAGGTCTCCTTAAAAATGAAATTCCTCCCCCTGGGCTGACAAAGCAGGGGAAGGATAATCCCACTGCAAAATCCCTTTTAGTCAAGTCACTTGGAGTAAGGAAAAGGAGCTGCTGACACAAACTCCATCCTTGGAGCTGTAAAATAAACTTAAGAACAGCTGGACTGGCTTGGAGAAAGCCCCTCACACCCAGGAAACCTTCCCCTGACAGAGCCAGGATCACAAGCACTGATAAAACTCCAAGCAAAGGGCAAGGATTTAATGATAATTCTCTGGATTTTCCTCCCTCACATTCCAGAGATCTGCCCTTGATGGATTTTCCCCCCATAAACACATCTAATATTTGCTTTATGTAACACCCTGGATACAGAATTACATCTCTGACAGTATTTCTGTTGCAGAATAGTCTGATTTGAACTCCTGCTTTGTGCCCTCAGCCTTGGATCTGCAGGATGATCCACAAGGGTGGATTTTCCCATCCTTCAGATTTTACTGCACAGTCACAACTTATTTATTCAAATAAAAATACCAGAGGCTCAAAATCATGAAGTGCTGCTTCTGAATGAAGATTCTTTTTTTTTTTATAATTATTTCTCTCCATCTCTGCCTTGTTGTCAGTAATTCACGTGGCTGCAAGACTTTTATCCTGTTCAACTTGAAAGGTAATTTGGTGTTTGCTTAAACTTAAATTGCTTAAATTGTTCAATAAATTCGTGCCAAAGTGGCGAATAAATCTACCAAATTGCTAAATTTGAGAGGACAAGCACGAGGAATACACCCAGGAAAACTCCATGGGAAGTAAATCTGAGTATTTTCCAGGTCTGGAGTCAGGGCAGCAGCAGGAGAAACACCTCTCACTCCCTGCTGCCTGGCTACTTCACTTACTTGGCTTCATGATCCTTGTGAGTCCTGATATTCCATGACTCCATGATTTATTAACTGCACAGGACCAGCAGTGGAGGATTCATAAAAGGCCCAATCCCTGTAGCAACACTCTCTGTGTCCAGAGCACTCTTACAAGTGACTAAGAATAAAATCTTCAGGAGGAAAAAAAAATTCCACAGGCGCTTGGCATCCTCCAGAACAGAAGCCCAGGAAGTGGGATTTGCAAAACAACCCGTGACCATCTTCAGGAAAACTTCTTACAACTGTTCTAAGTCGATTTTCTTGCGTTGTCACCAAAGCTTCAAGTTGATGACATGCTTTTTCTAAACTCAGCCACACAACTGTTCAAACCGATTTAAAAAAAGACAGAAATACCCAGTAATTCCTCCACCATAACGGAGAGGATCAAGTGTTCACTTACAAATGCTGTGGGAAATCCAGGCTGTTGATCAAAACAACTGGAACTCTGCTGTCAGGGAGGGTATAACATTTTTAAGTGAAACCTCAGTCTAAAATATCCCTTTTGGCTGCATTCAGGCACGTTTCTTGCCCTGTCCTTTGCAATGGCTTTTTAGCCTTCAAGGGCACAGGAAAACAATGATGACCGAAATAACTGTTCTCTAGAGGCACTGAGAAGGAACACAGAAGAGGGAGTAGCAAAAGACCATTTCTATCTTTTTAAAAAATTATGTAAATGGTATTTTTTTTTAATGTTTTGGAAAAAGGATCACAAAGTCCTTGTTTGTGGGTAGACATACAGGACATGTGATGGATGTTTCAGTCAAGTTAAGCACATTCAGATGGTGAAAAGAGAGACCTGGACATACCTGGTTGGTGGCAGAGTGGTCTGTCACCGGTGTGAGCTGCACATACTGGACCTGGATGTCACTTCCCTGGAGTGGGGATCCATCCACCCCCCCGGGCGCGGGCTCGGCTGATGCCACGGCGATGAGCTGAGCGCCCTGCAGCACCTGTGGGGACAGCAGGGAGTCACTGCTCGGAATTCCAGGGTGGGGACGGCTGGAAGGGACCTCAGTGGGGCATCTCCTCCAACTGGGACATTACAGAGCCCCTGTGAGAGACTGGGATGTCCCTGGGGAATGGCTCTGACAAGGGACCATTTGCAGGAGCAGCAGGGCCAGACTCTTCCACCAGAGGACTGTGAATGATCCACAAGTTCCATCAGTTTAAAACCGCCCCCCTGAACCTGAGCACACATTAACCCACTGGACTTTGTGTTCTGGGGTCTTCCCCCACCCCAGTGGATCAAGACTTTGACCAACAGGCATCGATACTGCAACAATCGGGTCTCATTGCTGGACCCCCTGGTGGGGTGACATCTTTCTACTCTTATCCTTCCTTCCTCTTTCTTTCTTTTCCTTATACATTTTCCTAAGTGTTATTTTTATGCCCATATTTTGACAGATAATAACCAAAACAGCTACTTTTATATTGTTTTATTACTATGGATGATAATAACAACCAAAATGGCTCCACATCTCTCTTTTCCAGTGCAACCAAACTGTTCTAAAATAAACCCTACATATACATGTATAGATATATAAGTATATAGATATATAAACCCCAGTCATTCATTGTCTGTAACCTCCTGAACCAAACCAGATCCAACACCAAAGACCATCAAAAAGAAACCTCTTGACACACAAATCAGAATAAAATACATGTCTGCAAATAATGACAAGTCCTTGCTGCCATTTTTTACTTTCAGCTGAAATAGACACATTAATTAATATTAATTTAATTTCTCTGTGCCACGAGGGATGTATTTTTAAAGTACAGCATTTGACCCGCAGCGAACAAAGGGAACCTTTCAAAGGAAGGCAAGAGAACAAAGAGCAAAAATAACATTCCTAACAAAGGTTTTGCTTCCCAAAGTCTGATTTCTCAGCTGATCTGAGGGTGGGTGGCCAGGGAGGAGGGGGTGGACCACAATTTCTCTGGGGAGCGTGGGAGGCAAGAAGAGGCGACCCCAATAAATGACCTGAGGGGCGTGCTCAGGATTTTATGGGATCTTGGGGGTTCTGGGATACAGTTGGCATCAAACTGCAAAGGATGCTGCACTTTGTTTTTACAGGAGTGAGCAAAATTCTCCCACCCTACGGTGTTAGTGTTGGAACCAAATGATATAGACTGTTGGGATCACATCACATCTCTATTTATCACCTGTAGGTCTTCAATGGGGTTTTGTTTCTCTTTTATTTCTGAACTCTAAAGTTCACCATGACTGTGAGTGACTGAACAACCCCATTATCATGGAATCATGGAATGGGTTGGGTTGGAAGGCACCTTAAAGCTCATCTCATTCCGCCCCCTGCCACAGGCAGGGACACCTTCCACTGGCCCAGGTTGTTCAAACTCCATCCCCCCAGTTCTCCTCACACAGAAACTGTTTTACAACCCAAACCATTCTGGAATTCTGTGACTGTACCAACTGTATCATCCCACTGACCTGAATCTCTGCCTTTCTCTTTGGGTTTTTTACCTCCCCTCTCCTTCTTTTTTTCCCTTTATCATTCAAACTTTTGATGATTTGGGACATGCAAATTATTGATCTCCCAAACTTCTGTTTTTCGTCCCTTCTTCAGTGAGATGTTTGCCATACAAAACTTAATAAAATTAGTCTTAATAATGAAAACCAGCCACTTTCTCTGCTCCCTTTCTTTCCATGTCAAGCTCATTTTATCCCACAACTAATTGTTCCCATCCAACATTCAACTGCCAGGGCAGGAAACAGAATTTTCTTTAAAAAGATTAAAATTTAATGTTTTCTTTCAGTTTCTTCCAAAATTATTCAAACAGTTTCCAAGCATGGTTCAACTCACATCACACCCTCTGCTGATTTTACTTATCACTGACAATTACTCTTTTGGAAATTAATAACTTAAGCCTTTAAATTCCAAAACCAGGTGAATATTTTGGAATAGCTCAAAACTGCTTACCAAAACCAGACCCATTCCTCAGGCTGGTCCTTGCCAGATTGAACCTTCCCAAAGACATTTTTGAACTTTCTAAAACATGTTCTTGCTACTGTTGTGAGCCCTTTTATTGATCTAGGCAAGCACAAATGTTTGCCTACCTATAAAAGGCTCAAAACCAAGACACTCTGAGAATTTTGTGTCTTTTTTTCCCCATTTCTACTGCAGGAATGTAAAAACATACAATTTTTCTTTTTTTTTTTTTTAAATAAAGAGAGGTTTTGAATCGCTGAGTGGTTGTTTATAGAAGGTTCACTGAAAATCCTGTGGCACTGATGGCAAAACACATTCAAACAGCAAACACAGCTCCTTGAAAAGATAAGAAGCTCTGCTGATAAACACCTTCCCTTCGAAAAGATAAGTCCCTTTACCTGATTCTTTCCAGTCTTAGAAGTTTTCTTCGTGAAGCCTTAAGACTAAAACCATTTTATTGCCAACAAAACATTTAGTTTGTGCATTTACAGGCTCGTGGATGAGTTTCTATGGGGCAATTAGACCCTGTCTTTAGGTCCAGAACTCAAAAACTGTTTAGTATCAAAAATCAGTAAGTTCTTTGAAAACATCAGAGGTTTAGATTAATCCAGGTCTCCAACACCTTGGCATTCCCTAAGGAAGCTGGAGCAGGCAGTGCAGGGGCAAAAGAATGGAGCTGTATGAAAAAAAAATCCAAGACTCAAGGCCAAAAGTTTAATGTTTGTAGTTCTTAATTTCCCTTGATGAAGCAGAGCAAGACCCAACACGAGGAAACAATTCCAGAGTGGAGGACACTTGGTCCACTCATCCATCCTCAAATATTACAATATTACAATAGAAATTCAATATACAGTGTTGTGGCACAAGGGTTTGACAGAAGCTTTGGTAACACTAAGGTACTTTATTTAATTAATGTCCTAATTAATTTCTCTTAAAATAAAAGTGTGTTAAGGTAACTGAAAACAAAATAAAAACTGCTCTCAAAGCTGGCATCACTGGGAATTTACTGATCTACTTCCTAAAGCGTTACTTGGGGACCTTCCCTTATCCAACAACAACTTGTACCTAAATTTGCAGTTTATTCCTTACATGAAATGTGCCAATACCAAAATAAACTCAGCATAAATAAAAGCCCCACTCAGAGCAGTTCAGAGCGAGGGGAACTGTCCCTGCTGCGCATTTCGGAGCTGAACCATGCAAAAAAACGCCCTTAAATCTGTCAAAACCTCATCAGGGAAACCCCCTGCAGAGCCATAGAACTGGGAGCACCTCCTTGACATTCCCCAAATAACAGGCAGGAAAAGGGAAATGGATTTCAGCTCCACAGAGGGTGGAAAAAGGAACCGGATCGTTCCTGAGAGTGTTTTCATCGGGGCAATATTTCCTTGTATAACAAGGAACAAACATCTCGGCTGCTTTGCTGTGGCCACAGCTCTGCTCGGCCCTGTCAGCTCCCACATTCCCTGGATGTGCCTGGAGAAACACCTGGACACGACTGCAGCTACCGGGGTTTCAACTTCCAAACTGCAACTGCCCCCAAATGTCCCTTTTTCTGCCTGCTGAGGTTGGGTGGAGAGAGATCAGTGAGGGCAAAGCGTGGCTTGGTGGATTTAAACCACCTGCATCTTCATGGAATCCTGGAATTATGAAATGGCTTGGGTTGGAGGGGACATCAAAGCTCATAAAGTTCCACCCCCCTGACTCCCTCCACCAGACCAGATTTCTCCAAGTCAGGTCCAACCCGGCCTTGATGTCCTTCCACAACACCCACTTCCTTCCCAAGAGGTTCCTTTTGGTGATCCCAAAGGGAAACACGGCTGAGGGAGCACCAGGAACGAGCCTCAGCCTCTGGAGAGTGACTGTGGTCAGCAAAGCTCCGACACTTCCCAGCACTGGAATTTTATGGATTTGCAGCCGTCAGGGAAATGCTGTAACAGACCCTGAGCAAAGAAAAACGAGGTGCTGAGTGAAGAACTGAGGGAAGATTTGAAAGGGAAAGTGTGGCCGAGGTTCCTGATCTTTATGAACATTCCCTGCACGAGGCTTTTTTAGAAACAACAACAAAAAAAAAGCCCCAGAGAAAAACTCCAAAGAAACCAATTGGGAAAAAAAAAAAATCTAATAAAACCCAAGAAACAAAACCACAAATAAAATATTCTGGGGTCTTTGAAAACTGTTCACATCTAATTTGGGAAATGAACTGTGAAACATGAGGTGCAGAAAAAGATCAAATTAATATAGTTTATGTTGTGTTATTTTAAAAAGCACCTGCTCTCACCATCACTGACCCCCTGAGCTTTTCCTAAGCACAGCCCAACTAAAAGAAGCCATTTTTTTCCAAATACAGTATTTAAAAATACAGAATATTCTTACATTCATTATGTCTGTCCAGGCTAAATGCAACCTGTGTAAAATTAAGTGAACACCAACGGACAAAGGTGAAGCTATTAAAGGTATCTCAGACTTTCACTGGGTCTACACCTCTTCCAGGGCAAGGTGAGGGTGTAGGAAGCTCACATGGACATCAGCAGTGTTTGATTTTAACTCAATATCCCAGATGGACAGACAGGGATGTAAAGAAAAGAAAAGTCATGGAAGGAAGAGGGATTGTCTCAGGATGCTTTGGGGTCACATCCCAAGGAAGCCAAGCAGGGCCCTTCCTTTGACTTCAAGTAGGGATGAGCTCAGGCCCTGAAAAAGGATGTAAAATACACCAAAACCAAACTCAGAGTTCCACTGAAAATCCACTTTAAACCAGCACATGTGCAAGACTTAATTATACTTAATTGGCAGTTTGAGTGCAGATGTAATTTCAGTAAAACTGACTTGGTTACGGAAAGAGGAGTTACCTCATCTCAACTCACTGTATCAAATTCTAGGGGATGTTTGGAAGGAAGGAAATCTGGATCATCTGACTCAGCTTTTGTACCAAGATCCTCTCAGTGAAACAGAAACTTCTCCAACAGCTTTGAGGTTCACTGGCAGCTCTTCTCACCTGCTGAACTTCCCCAAAACGACCCCCAGTTTGATGTCAGTTGTCCCACAGAAGGTGCTCTGATGTCCCTGCACCTGCCAGAGTTCCCTCAATTAGGAATTTGGGTATTTCACACCCACCTTCCCTGCTTAATCAATCTCTTCTCTGGTGAACCCACGGACTATATCAGATGAACTCCACACACATGTGGGAATGGGACTGCCAGGTAGTCAATCCACCCAAAATTCTTCCATATATCCCCATAATCTTTTGGCAAGAAAGGAAAAAAAGAGACAGAAATATATAACTAAGCATTTCAGCTCAGCCTTCGGTGTTCTGTTATAGCTTGTAAAAACTCTGGAGTTAATTCAATCTGAGAACAGTAAATATTATTCAAATCTCATGGAATCATGGAATCCCAGAGTGGTTTGGGTTGGAAGGGACCTTACAAACCACCCAGTTCCACCCCCTGCCATGGGCAGAGACACCTTCCACTAGACCAGGTTGCTCCAAGCCCTGTCCAATCTGGCCTTGGACACTTCCAGGGATGGGGCAGCCACAAATCTACATAATGCCAACATTTTGTGAAGAAACAGCTCAGTGTCAGCAGCAAGTAGGGTAAAATCATGGAACTACTTCCAACAGGAAGATTTTTCAGAGTGGGCAGATCCATCTCCCCACGATAATCCACTCTTTGGAGCAGTACTAAAGGAGCTTTGGCTTTCGTGGTTTTTTTTTCCAGCAGAATGTTATTTTTGGGTTTTATTCAACATAAAACTGAGTGCTGTTAAGAAATGGCTGGATAGTTCAGAGCAAAACACTCCAGTGTCAAAGAAATCTTCCTCAAGTGGAGCTGCCGAGTGCAAAAGCCGAAGGAACGAGTGAAACCCGAGTGACCCCAACTGCTCCAAGTGACCAGCACGGCCAGAGGTCACCCCAGCGGGCAATGACCGTGACTCACACAGCATCTGGCTGTGGGAAATTCGCTGTTGTGACATAACCCAGCCAAGAGGGAGAGTATCCCTCCCTCCTCAAGGACTCTCTCCCTTTACATTTTGCTGTGGCAAATCCCTGCTACTCCAATAAATGTAAACAGGGCTTTAAATGTCGCCCTGCTGGGCCCATCCTCCGGGCTCCAGTTCCTGGTGGGATTAGTTACGCTCAAAACAAAAGGTCAGGAGAAATGCTGAAGGACTTTGAGCATTTACTATGAAATTCTGCTCAAGTCTTGAGGCAATTTCAGCAGAAGAGCATCCAATCCCTTCATAAAAAAACGCAAAGGAGGATTTGGACTCTTCGTGCTGATGAGAAGGTCCATCCCTTCCAATGAGGCTGGTAGTAAATATGCCACTTAAAAATAGGAAGAGCAGATCACTGAGGATCTCCCAGAATCACACACAGCTGTTATTTTGCTTTCAAATGTCCAAACCAATTCCTCCCTTTGCCCTCGGAATGGTGATTTCACTTTGATTCCAGAAAAAAAAAAGGCATTTAGGAGGAACTGCAAATGTTTACATCATAACTGGCAGGGTTGTTTTTTTTTTTTTAAAGTTGTAGCAAAATAACATCTGAAAGTTTGGCTCTTGTAGCCAGGGTAACAAAACACAGCTCCTACTGTACACGGCAGGATCCCATTAACTTGGAGAAATATGGATGGGGAAAAAAAAACACAAGCAACAGCGGCTCATCCACAGAGGGACAGAGAAGTTCTAGGATTGCAGTGGCCAGGAAAAGTCCTAAGGAAAAGCAAATTAATATTCTCCCTCCTCCACTTGAATTGTGGAATGATGTAACCGGCTCAAGTTCTATCCATCAGGATCAGAAGGACGTGATGGATTCGAAGGACAAGCAGGAGGAGGATGGCAGGAACAACCCCAGCGAGGAGCCTGGACTATAAATCAGCAGCTGGAGAAAGTTCTAAGCCAGGACTTGTCAATTAAAGAGCACTTAAATGAGAGAACAGTGCTCTGGAGAATTACCTGAATTACATTAATAAGTTGCTTAGAGAAACTTGCACCAAAAAAACCCTGCTGTGGATGTAATTCCAGAAAAAAAAACATTCCAGGGACAAGAAAACGTGGAAATTTGAACAAGTTAAACAGCACATCTGAACCCTCAGGGTTTTTTCCCCCACCCAAGGGAAGATGCTCCCAGATTTCACAGACAGGAAAGGAAGCCAGAGCTTGGAATTGTCTGTTGTCTTTAGTTTCCCTTTTCCCCCCAGTCTCGTGGCAGGAATGTCAGAGCTGGGAGACACCGGGACACGAGGAGTTCTCTTCATGTTCTGGGGGAATGTCCTTGTGTAAGGGGAATATGAATTCCAGAATTTAGGCTAAAAATAAACATGAAATGGCTGGGTTTTTAGAATGGAAAACATATCACAGAACACCTGGACTTCTCCAAATACTCCCAGAAAAGGTTACAGGATATCAGTAGGAAAGGAATTAAAATACCCAACTATAGCTCTAATCTTGGCTTTTATCTCCTAGGAAAGTTCATGTAAAAAGAATCCATAATAATATAAGCTTTATCCACTTTATTTCAATTATTGGCACTGAAAAGGCAAGTGTTGCTGTGAACTGCCCCGTGGGCTCCAGTGAGGACCAAACCAAGAGCAGATGGGATGGATATTAAATGTTATAGATCATGTTCCACCTCAGCAAATCTTATGTTTGATGTCTTTTTTTTTTTTTTTTTTTTTTCAGAAAAGTGTTCCCAAAGAAAAGCAATTAGGAAAGATGATGGATTTCCTCCACGGAGGTGGATGTCCTTACATATATCCACTGTCATTTTTAAAACTATCATCTTTGTGACAGATTTAATAACCTCAGAGCACTACAAATCACCACCCCCTGACTTCCACCGAGGTTCACAGATAAGACATGAATTATATATATTTTCTCCACCTGAAGCCACATCATTCCAGGCACCAGAAGCTGCTCAGCACCGGAGCTCCACATGTGCTTCCCTTTAGCCTGGGTACTAAGTGGCCAAATGTTTCCAATCCCCTGGAGAAAAGCTTGGGAATTGGTGCCTCTTTCACAGCAGCCTTTGGGATGATGCAAACGGCCTTTCTCTAATTTCAAGTCATAAAATGAAAATGAATCCTACCAGAGTGTCACTCTGTTTGCCTAAGTCGTGTAGTTATGGGGCTGCACATGATACTTACCCAATTTTCCAAATGAATTCCTGGTTACTGGATTAATTCCCTCCTTTATTTACTTTTCTCAAGTAGCCCAACATGTAAGAATTACACAAACCCTTAAAAAAATGTGGCTTGCCAGTTCCATTCCACCTTGAGAACACAAATAAAATGATTTTTAAAAAAATGTTAAAACCATGGTGGTGATTTTTAAATAATTTTTAAGTGGTGATTTTTTAAATCCTTTTGTTTGTTTGTTTGTTTGTTTGCACATACCGTGCTCTGCACGGGAAAGCATTCCCAGAGAAACTACTATTTTAACAGATAACCAAAACTTTGCTGCTGAAAACAGGAACAGAGAGGAACAAGAAGGGATTTGTTTATCCCCTTCACTTCCTGCACCGCTTAGAAAACTGCATCGAGTCATTCTAACCCCATTAGGTAACACATCCACCCTGTTCTGCCATAAATCATTAAAATCTCTTTGCTTTGGGGATGCAAAACAACTGGCACAGTAGTTGAGTGCCTGTTCTCCCCTGGGGATTGAACTCCAACCATATGTGTGTTGTCAGGGCAGTTTTACCCTTCCAGAGCATCCCTCCAACGTTCTGGGCTGTCACTTCTTTTCCCCAGTCGTGGCCAGGGAAATCCATGGCTGTGGGATGGGACGAGAGGAACCAGCCCAGCAGTTCCAGCCCTAAATCCCAACTTTGCTGTAGAGCTCCAAGTTTCACCTACGTGGAGCTCCCAGACACCAACAGCCTGTGCTTGACCCTCCCTCTGCCTCTCCCGAAATATATATTTTGCTACCAGCTGAGCCTCCAGGGCAGCCAAAGGTCTTTAACATCGATGCAAATGCAATCTGGAGAGGGAAATTAAACTTTCCCATCAGCATTAGCATTTTTTAAGCTGCATTTTTGAACCCCTCTCAATTTGTTTCCCTGGAATATGGAGTGCGAATTCGAAGCAGACATCAAGGAGAACTCGGGACCCAGAAGGATTGTTTTCTTAGAGTCCACATCTGCTTTTCCCCAACATGCTGCCAGTTCTGGAGCTGCCTTTAATACCCAGCTGGGATAATGTAAAACTAGTCTATAACCTGAAATAAATGCTAGAAGCACATATTTGTGCTCAGCAATACTTGTATGAATTAAGCTCAACTTGACTAATGTTCTACCCACTGAAAAGTTTCTCTCAATGAAGAGGAGGAGGGGGAAAATTCCCCCCCCCAAACCAGGCCCTTTCTGTGCGTGTGTGGCCACAGACTGGAAACCAGAACTAAAGCTCAGCAGAGCAGCAGAAAATCCCGCTTTTAGAAGGTTAAAATGACTTCTTTTTGCAATCAAACTCCGAGTTTTTCAAGCAAAGCCATTTAAAATGTGGTTTTCTCACAATGTCAGGAAGGAATTATCAAGTGGAAATCTTCTCCCTGACCAACTCCAAACTCTCCTCTTTCTAATCCATGGGAAGTACAAACGTCTGGTAAGAAAATTTTGAATTAGGAAACTCCTCTGGAGCGTGCAGAGGAAACTGCTGAGCAAAGAAAGAATAATTGTGTATAAAACATGTATAATTGTATAGAAAACCATCATCTTCTGGCAGCTTTGATGGGCAAAACATAAATCAGAAGTGGGGCAGCAATAAAAGTGATAACCTGATAATGTTATCCCAGAGGGAAGGAGCACAGGGAGGGTCCTTGACAGGGATTTCTGAGATGTTTAAAGAGTGGCAGTAAAAGTTATTCCTCCCCCAGCCCATTAAGGAATGAATTATTTTGCCTCAGGTTCCCAGATTTTTATTCACACAATAATTCCACAGCCTCAGTCTGAGCCTGACTCTCTGTCTGGCTGCTCAGAGGGAGGAATAAAGGCTTCAAATGGGTTCAGTTTAGTTTTAGGAATGAAAAAACCCCACATTTGGAGTTGATCAGCTCTGGTCCTGACACAAATTATGGCACTTCCAGCCCTCACATGGTTTCAGACACTGCCTTGGGAGTGTAAAATGCCAAGACACAATCAATGTAAAGATTCCTTACAGCATGTGCTCATAAAAAGCATTTTTTTCATGTCTAACACAGAACATGCTATTTTTTTCTCTTAAAAATTCAACTTATTAGACTCCAGAAAAAAAACAGATTAAGAAGAGACACACCTGGATTGACCCCAAATCTCCAGATAATACGGATATTCTGGAAATGTTTATAATATTTAAAATACATAAAATAGCATTTCTGGCAGTATTGCTGATTTCTGAATACCGAGGTGTTCTTTGCAGCCTGTTCCCCTCCCGGTCTCTGGAACAATCCAGAGGAAAATCCAAGTTATTTCCCAATTAAATCCAAATTTCACACTTTTTGATGCTTTTTGGGAGAGAAGGGGAAAATGGAATTTAAGAAGGAGGTGCTAAGTGGTATTTAAGCATTTGTAATATCGAGAAGATAAAAGCACAGGAAAGAAAGAGGTAAAAGCCTCCCCAAGGAGTTTTGTACCTTTGTACCAAGGATTCCCTCTGATACTTTTATTTACCTACATATTGTTTTTTCCTGTGTATTTCAGGACATAATTCCTTTCATATTTTCACTTCAAAATTAGATCACACAAAGGACTGTACAGCAAATATACCACAGAGGAAATCAGGAATGAAACAGCACTGGAAAAGATTTTTTCCCTCCCTTTTAACTGTAGTCAGATTAAAAAATCATTGGAGATAAATAATAAACCACTGCACATCCCAGAGAACGGTTGGTCAGTGTTACAAAAACAGCAATAATAGTTAATAATTTCAGTTTTAAGTTTAAATGATGGTAGACAGAACGGAGCAGGCAAACAGGGAGCAAGGCAAGATTTTTTAAAAGGCTTTGACTGTGAACAATTTAACTAAAATTTAAGTCAAAATGAACTTAAAAATTCAATTGGGAAAAATTTAGGATTTCATGGAAAGGAAAATTTCTGGCCATTTTCATACAGTAACACCCTGGATGTGACTGATTGGGGGTTAATTTTATTTAATACTCTCTGAATATCCCGAGAGATGGGATTGGGAGCTGAGGAAGACCATGGAATTGTGTCCCATCCTGTCCCACAGTTGGATGTGCAGGTCACCCCTGAGTCCATCTCCCCACTCGTTTTAGAGGAGCAAATCCCCCTTTTTTATTTTCAGGGCTCAATGATCCCACATTTTCTTCCTCTGCACTGGTGGGATCCAACCTGAACCCCCAGGAATTCAGCTGAGCTGTGTCACTTCCGAACAATCACATCCCCAACTTCCCCTTTCAAGTCCCATCTGATCTGTGGCTTTTCCCCCCGTTTTTCCCTTCAGGAATCCCTGAGTCTCCCAAGCAGCAGCAAAGCCCAGCATTGTCCTGCTCCTGACCTGCTGGATCGAGGGGTTCACCCTGGGTTTGTCGGGAATGTTGGATTAACACCCCCAAAATGTCAACAGGCAACTCGAGGGAAAAGAATCCGCTTTTTTTGGGTGAGCTCAGCACTGGAAATGGAAATACCACTGACAATGGAAACAGCTCAGTGTGAACCTCTGGCAACCTTTGGTATTTCTTCCCTCGGTACAAAACCCCACAGGGCTCATTCCTGCCCTTGGGAAAATGAGCTGCCATTTGGGCCCCATTTGGTGACATTTCCAGAGTCCCCCCCAGGCCATTCCCAGCCCTGGGACAGCTCCGTGCACAAAGAGCCCCTGTGAGAGCACAAAGCAGCTCCTACAGATCCAGCAGGGCTTGAACCATCCCAGATCTCAGTCCCTAAAACAGCTGCTGCCATTCCTGAAGGGATTTTAATGCCTTAAGGCACAGGGAAATGGTTCCATTATATATATATATATATATATATATATATATCTCCGTAATTTCAGCATTGTTATTATTGTTGTTGTTGTTTTTATTCTTATTGTTATTCTTCTTATTATTATTGGTTTGATATTGTTATTAATCTGGTTATCATTGTGTATTATTTTATTTCACATTATTATTATTTCATTCTTATTTTTTTATCTAGTTCTTATTTTCTATCTAGTTATTATTTTCTGTCTAGTTCTTATTTTCTATCTAGTTCTTATTATATATAATCGAATTTTATATATATATCTCATTATTTCATTTATATTATTATATCTCTTCCATTTATTATTATTATTTCATTCTTATTTTCTACCTACTTATATATTATTATTACAATTATTATTGTATAAAATATAAATAAAACAATAAAAGCATATATGTACATTTTAAAATAAAACTAAAATTAAAAATCAAATATATAGAGCACAGGGGATAGGATTTCTATCCAGTAGATGGGATTTATATCTCGATAAAGAGCTGAGAAATGCAGACATTACGCTGTTGAAATATTAATTTAAGATAATTCTGCGACATAGAATTAAAATTAGTTTTTGGTGTTAAGAAAAAACTTCAACACAGGGGGAAAGATCCGTACTGAGAAACAATTTGAAATAGTTAAAAATGCGAGAAATTCGTGTTAATTCTAAATGGAAGTTCCAAAGCACATCACGATAAACACCAAATTTTATTCCTGCAGCTCAAACCCCCTGAGCAGCAGCCAGTTGTGCACTGAAAACAATGTTACCCTTCAAAAGCTTCCAATGGAACACTTTAGATATGCAGATAAAATTCAAAATACACCAAATTTATCATGGAGGGGGAAAAGAGAAAGGCGGGGGGAGAAAAGCAAACATGAGTTTTATTGTTTTTACTGCGATTTCAGATTGAAAGGGAAGGACAAACAGAGTGGGTTTTATGTCTAAATGTGGTTTTGATCCAAGGAAAATAAAGTCACAGACCCGACCTTAAAAAAGGGTGAGGGAGATTTCAGCCTGTGCGATGTTAAGGAGACAAATCATGGTAAATTATGTGGGAATAAAGAGCCTTTTCGGAGCGTTCAGTCCCAAAATCTCTCACACTTGTCCCATATTCCGAATATTTCTGGCCTCGATCCTTCCCTGTGCAGATCGTGGACTCCCAGGAGGGCCAGGCTGAGCAATGCCAGGCACCTTGGAGAGCTAAGCCGGGTTTAAAATCGTTATTTAGGGTGTTCAGAAAGGGAGGATGATTTTGCTTCAAAATTTCAGGAGATAAAACCCAACGCAGACGTCAAAGACAGAAACGAAAATGAATGATAAGCTGCTAATTTCCTGCAGATTTCCAAGTTTTTCCTCACTCAGTGGTAACAAAAGTTAAATTTCTTTACTAATTTATTGTGTGTGCTGGTCATTAAGGACTAACAGTGCTAAAAGTCAGATGAATGATTTTTTTGGGGGGGATATTGCCTGACTTTGAAAGTTCTCTTTTCAAATCCTTTGACAGCATTATTGTCCATTTTCACAAAAAGCCAAGAATTTTAAAGGGGGGGGGATATTTACGGGGTTTATTTCACGTTCCTATTGTCATTTTTTTACTTACGGGGCGGCACAAGGACCAAAGATTTCGTTGAGAAAGGATTTTGAAACCTCTGCCTAATGAGTGACTAATTGTGGAGTAACTCCATGACTTCAGCCCCTGGAATTCCAGGTAAATAAGAACTGCCCAGATACAGAATGTTCCCAGCAAAGTGGCCAAGACCGGACGCTTTTCCAGTGGAAACTGGCTCGGGATGAGCCGCGTGTTTTCGGAAACACGAGGCAGAGGAAGGACTTGGGGAAGGATTCCTATGGGACAGGCTGAGCTGAGGAGAAGTTCAGAGGTTAGGGAAGATTGATTTTATAATGAAACCACCTGCGTTTTGTAATGTAAATTGCATTGTAATTTAAAGAGATGCCTAAATGGGGGGGGTTGGTTTTTATTCTCCAGAGCGGTCCCGTGGAATAACGAATTTTGGGGAAAGCAGCACAGTCACTGCGACAAATAAAAATAAAGCAAATAAAAGAAGAGCTGAGTGGAAAAGCCTTGAGCAGAGATTCTGAAGGACAGATAGTGAACCCCATTCTCAGAATTGTTCAAAGGTAAAAATGAAGAAAAAATAAGTCACTTTTAAAGGGAAAATCTTTAAAATTAAAATAACTAACTAAAAATAACTAATTAAATAACTAATTATTAAAAAAATAACTAATTAAAATAATAACTGTGCTAAACACTTGTTTTACAACACACCAACAGTGACAAACAGGTTTTGCCAATATTTCTCTCTGAAATTGAAGTAAAATAATTCTTCTTTCTTGCACTTCACTCTTAAGAAGGAACCAGTTCCGTTTCATCCCCATCCAGAGTCCTGAGTTTGCTTAAACCAGGCACTCAAAGACCAACTTGACACTGACTTTGGGGACCTGAAGCTTAAATTCCAGGTGGGTCCCTTGTCCTTACCCCCTTTTTTTTTTTTGGTTATATCTCACTAAATACTGCCAAGTGTTTTTACAGACTTCCAAATTTACTGCTCCGCGTTGGTTTATTGTGGTTGTAACCTTTTCATTTGCTTGTAAATCACTGATGCGAAAGTGAATAAAAAACAAAGATGAAGATAAACCAAAGCTGTTGGGGATTTTTTTTTTTTTAATAAAACCATTTTGAAGTATTTATTTTAGCTGAAAACAAATGCCTTTGAGCTCCTTTCTTCCTCTCACTCGCAGCTGTCGGCAAGTGCTCAGTGAACGGAATATTCTGCTCTCTAACAAGAAACAAATCTTTCTAGTTCGGATTTATTTAGATTAAAACCAAAACTCATTAAAAGACACCAATAGGTGACCCCGGGCCATTTCTGCAAACATTTGGTTGACACTTCAGAAGGGCTGCCAAGAATCCCTGAAATATTTCTAAAATCTCTGGACTTCACTTGAGCGCGAACAAGTTTTTCTCAGGGAGGCTCAAGTTTGCTGGAGAGGCTTTAAGGAGTATCATCAAAAACCCATCAAAAACCAACATTGAAACCCCTTAAATTAAAAGGGTGCAACAGCACAAAAAGCAGATTATTTTGATGGGAAATCAAACACAAAAGTTGTACAACGCCGCATTTTCCATCACAATAAATAAGTCGCTCCGTTTCGTTAACTAAAGTTTTCCTGAAGTGATTCCATTTGCAGCACAACGAAGGAAAATGAAATTAAATGTAACGTGGAAATCAAATTCATCCCAAAGGTTTTGGGAAAACCTGTTATAAATATGTCAAGGTCTGCTAAGAATCCCAAAGCATTTGAACGGATTTGGAGAAAAACCTGGACGAGGGGGCAAAGAGCTCCAAAAACACAAGGGAATGGGAAAATCTGAAGGTTTTTACACAACTGCCAGGTCAGGGGGCTGTGAACTTTCTATTATTTTCCTATCGTTTTTTTCCACTTTTTTTCCCCCAAAATCTCTCTCAGAACAAACACAGGAAGGTTTATAAACCATTTATTCCATGTGTTCTGCAGGACTATGCATAGAAGCCCCTGTAAGAATAAAAGGGTTTTATCTTCTGTTTGATTTATCTTTGGGATATTTTCCCTTTTCTTAGAGATAACTTGCAAGAACAGCAAATAAAAAGGCAAAAATCCAGGGAGAGATGATATTTTCGTGACAATAAATCCCCTCCTCTCCCCTTCCCGAGATTCTTCCAGCCTCGGGAGCACTATTTAGATAGAAAAAAATCAGGAACAAATGGTTCCATTTGTCACAAAGTGAAAATATTTCCAATATTCAGATTTTTTTATGGATAATGTGTCCATACATATTTGGCTCGGCCAATTAGGGCAAGTGGTTCAAGATGCTCCCAATTTCTCTTTTTAAAACAATAATAATACATTTTTAAGTCCTGCTGTTGTCAGACCTTCACATTTTGCCAATTTGAACCATTTTCTCCCTCCTCCCAAAACCCAGGGGGAAATTCACACGTATTTCATTCCTGGGCTCTGACTCCTGAGTCCGAGGGACTGCGAAAGGAGTCAGGGAATATTTGGGAATGCTTGAAGTTTGGGCTGATAAGGCAGCGAGAACACAGCCAGGAGCTTGATGCAGGACTCTGTCAGCTCCAGAGAGAAACAGAGGAAGGTAACAGGCTTTAAAGCCCACAGGAATAGGATTTGTGTTGCTCCAAGAATGGAACACAAAAATGTTGCAATTAGGAATGTTACAAACACATCCCTGAGCTCACGTGGAATCACACTGAGGTTGGAAAAGCCTCCAAGACCATCGAGTCCAACCGTCCTCCAGCACTGCAAAGGCCACTAACCTATGTCCCCAACTGCCCAAGGGTTAAATCCCTCCAGGGAGGGGGATTTCCCCCCTGCCAGAGCTGGATGACCCTTTCAGTGAAGGAATATTCCCAATATCCAACTTAAACCTCCCCTGGCACAACTTGAGGCCGTTTCCCCTTGTTCTGCCGCTTCTCCTTTGGGAAAAGAGCCTGACCCCTCCTGGCTGCACCCTCCTGGCAGGGAGTTGTTCAGGTCCCCCCTGAGCCTCCTTTTCTCCAGGCTGAGCCCCCCCAGCTCCCTCAGCAGCTCCTGGTGCTCCAGACCCTTCCCTGGCTCCGTTGCTCTTCAGGTCGCACAACAACCAACAACCAAATGTTGGATTCAATAACCACTCCAGATTCTACAAAGTAGAAAACACCCCAAAACCAAAACAATCCCGGAATCATAAGACGGTTTAGGTTGGAAGAGGCCCCCAAGCCCATCAGTCCAACCATTCCCAGCACTGCCAAGTCCCCCACGGAACCGCGTCCCCGAGCGACGCTCCCGCACGGCTCTGAAATACCTCCAACACAACCCGAGTTTTGTAGCCGGAGCTGAAAACTTCAAGGTCCAATCCAGTTCCTGTCAAATTTATGGCAAAATTCCCGATAGCTTGAAAGGGAACAGCAGGAAACGAAAGCGGGGAGGGAGAGCACAAAGAACCGATGGTCGCTCCGAGCAAACAACGCGGCTGAGAATATGAGTAACAGGCACATGAGATAAGTCAGGGAAACCCAAGATGCCCTTCCCAAAAGCTGGGGGAGCACGAGGGAACCTCTGGAATTAAGGTAAACACAGAAAGTTGTCTCCTGTCCAAGCCCCGAACAGCTTTTTCTGCAAGTGTGTAACTATAGATTCTGTAATTCCTCGGCTCTGCCTCCCAATTCCCCGACTTCAAATAATATTATTAGGAAAGTACAGCCACTGAGGAGTTAAGATAAAATATATATACAAACACACACCACACAAAATCCCGGCTATTTCCTTTTCCAGTTGCTGTGTGACACATTCTGAAAACAGTGAGTATATATTGAATATTTGGTTGATTCTATATTGACTAAGCAAAGAAAAAAATCCTGTGGTGCTTCTGAACAGCTGGAATTATCCAGCTCCAAAAAGCCTCTTCTTACCACACAGATTGTCCTGTCACATGGAAAAGTAAACATTTATAGCAGGACACAGGGAAAAAATATAATGGATAAGTTAAACTCCACTGAATCCCTCTGACTCTCATTTATAATTCAAGTGACTTTCATTAAATTCAATCTAATTAGACTGGAAAGTGAATTAAGATACATGGATTAAATCTGCTCCAACTCCGTAAAATAGTGTCCACACAGGGGTTTATTATGGTTTAAAATAATCCACTGGATGTAGATCTTCGTTAATTTAGATAAGCTTTTGGGAATACTCCTGTACAGAGCAGCCCAAAAGAACACAGGCTCCCTGGGAAGGGTAAGTTTAGGAGAATTATCAAAGGTATTTTCGCACACAAATCTACAATTTTTGGATGATGGTTTTAAAACATAATATAAAAATTAATCTGTCCACAATGTTATTGCAGGTTGGTCACATAACTGTCACCTGCTCGAGTTTGGGACTCCTGGTAATGTTTAATAAACACCTATCCAAGTGCTCTTCACCCAATCTCACACTTGCCCCATTATTGCTCATTCTTCCACGTCACCAAAGTCCCAAAATTCATAAAATCATACAGTAAAAGCCCTTTTTTTGGGTAATAAATCTGCCCCTCTAGAACATCATCTTAAAGGTTATTATAATCAATGTCCACAAGGGACATTTTTCTCTCTAATTCAATTATATTCCCTTTTTTCTTAGGAACTTTATTTACTGTACACAGCAGTGCCACGTCTGTCGGCTTCAATCCTCCCCTTTGGCTCCGTCCCTCTCTTAGATTTTTATGGAAAAGGACTCCCATCCCACCACCACCCTTTTGGAACCACATCATATGGGCTATTTTGGAGCCCAGCCAGTCCCAGCTCTAACTCTGCGAGTGCTGCATGTTCTCTCCATCCAAACAAATCTCTCTGGGTATTCCCTTCAAAATGGTCCTGGAATGTGGGAACCGATGCCAAAGACAAGTCCAGGTCCAGAGTGGGAACCAGCACCTCGTGCTTTATGAGGAATAGATTGAAAATGCCCCTGAGATCTCCTGGGACATCCTGGTTTTCTCCTCCATCTCTCACACCTCCAACATGAGGCTCAATAAAGGAGAAGGGAATGTCCCAAGGCATTCTGGAAAGACTGTTATTCAAATGATAACTTCAAATCTTGATGTTACCCTTTAGTAACCACAGAGTTTGGCCACGTTAGAAACCACAAATATCAGGCCAGTGCTCCATAAATCATCATCAGCAGGAGAGCAAAATATACAGCACGAAAATATTACCACAGATCACAGATCTACTATTTATTTACTCCCATCTAAAGCAAAACACAGCTTTCCAGGTGTTAAAAGCAGAGACAGCCAAGAGCACTTTACACTTCTGTGAGTGGAACCTATACGTGTTTTTTCAGTCGTATTTTCCACTTATCTCCTTTAAATCCCCTTTGAAAAGCAGCCAAAGCAAAATCTAAACCACCTCGAGAAGCCTCCTGGAGTGAATTTCCATCACACACCATCTCCACACTTTCAACAGCCTGAGAAATTACTGAAAATTTAATTAATAGAGGCATGAAATGTTTCAGGTTTCCTTTTCTCCGAGGAAGTTGATGCTGGAGAATCATTTTCAAGGAGACTCCCGAGCTCTGTTTTTGGTTTCAAACGCTTGTAGCCAATGGCAGGAAGAAATAACTCAGGGAAAAGTATCTTCCCAAGAAGAGAATTCACTGAAATATTGGGTTTACGGTTTCAGAATGAAACATTCTGGTTTCATTTCAATGCACTGTGGCACAGAAATTGGAATAAGACCTGCTGTGACTTTAATTCATTAATCTGTACAAATAAACACCACTTCAAGTCACAGGGGTGAAGAACCAGGAGCAAGTTACACATTGCTCGTGGCTGTCTCGGGGATTTTCCTTGAACTTATGGAGATATATGAACATAATCTTAAATTTTGGAGGATGATTTATTAATGAGAAAAATTCCCTGTCCAGAGCTCATAAAAAAGGCAGGAGAGACCAAGCCTAAAGGTCTCCCTGAGGGGGGATTTTTGTCCTGTTCTCGCTGTTTGGGGCCTCTTTTGGCCCCAGTTCACCTTTGCCAGACTCTCAGTTGATGTAAAGTTGTTTTTTGAGCCTTTTTTAGGATGTTCCTTGTGACTAATAATCACCAAACCTGTTTCCTTGACTCATTAGGGCTTGAATTTTATTTTTAACTAATTGTGGGAGGGATGGGTTTCCATTAAGGATCAATTCCCTGTGCTACCTTGGCTCTCCAAGATTCCTGGTTCTCTTTTAATATGTGAGACCAGAACATTTCTGCCTGGAAGAAACCCTGTCAATACTAAAGAAATCACAAATTATCCTCTGTATCAGGTTTTTATTATTTTGTTTCTATGCAAACTATTTCTGATAGTCAAATATTCTGAAAGTTGTTACCGAAAATACTTTTCCTATAGGATTTTTCCTGGGTTTGTTTTGTTTTGTTTCCAATTTCATGTTTTTCAAAATTCAAAAATTCACATTTTATTTCAAAATAAAAAATTGAACGTTCCCATTTCTCCTCCTCTTTATTATCTGAGTTTTCCAAAGAATTACTTCATGGAAAAGATGAAAGTTCTTCCAATTTCTCTCTTTTTTTTTCTTAAACAGATTTTAAAGAACACAAGGTTAAAGTTGAAAGATGCCCCTGCTATTGTTGGCTGGGTGTTTGTGAGTTGTCTGAAAAAATATATATGGACAAGTTTCACTGTAAAAATGACCTTTCCTTTGGATAACTTCAATAAGGATTTGCTTGGCAAGTGTTTTCAGAGGAAAAAAGCTTTACATATGTGATTTTTTTTTCCCCATAAAACAATACAAATGAAAAGAGAGAGAACATTATAAAAGGAAAAAACACTCAATTTTGAGAACAGAAAATTTAAGAAATTTAAGAGAAATTTAAGTCCCTTTTTAGCAAGGGCCTTCTTCAAAGTCTGAATCCAAGGACTTTGGTGACACTGGAGAAAATCCAAAGCTCATCTTTTCATTTCATGCCAAGTTTTGAACTGTCAGTTCAGTACAACAGACACACAAAGCCAAAAAAATCAATCTTTAGCACCCAGCTACTGTTATTCTGCCCTTCGAAATCCAGCTGCAACCAAAGGATCTCAACCCCCCCTCAGCCATCAGTTAACTAGGCCCTAAAAATTTGGACATGAAACCACAGCGTGTTTAGAGCAGTTTGGGTTGTGTTTCTGCACTAACAGGGATTTAATTGGGCACTTCATCTGAGTTGGAAATGAGGGATTGTAAAGGGGGAGAGTCATGGGATGGGGCTGTGGCTCCAGAAATTGAATTCTGCTTCAATTCTATGTTTCACATGAACTGGATTAGGCAAATATCTATTTTTTTAATTCCTGCTTTAGTAAATGTACAGGAATAATTACAGGCACAAGCAGGACTTAGGGCTCCTTATATTGAATTCTGTCTCTTTACTTGGAATTCTGAGCCTGCAGCTCTGATCCTGCACATCATCTGCCCGTAATTCCACACATTACTTCACACACACAGAATTAAAAATGTGTTGAGAACTTACTTCTACCTAAAATAGAGGGAGATAAAAGACATATTTCTATCTAAAAAGATAGATAAAAGATATATTTCTATCTAAAATAGAGGGAGATAGGAGATAAATAAAACAGGGAGATAAAAGACACTTAGAAAAACAATCCTCTGCCTCCAAAACCTCACAGCCAGTGCTACAAAACCCCAGCCCAGCCCAGAGCACGAGCATCCCCTGCATTAAAACAATGACTCCTTTGGCTTTTCTCATGTGTATGAATTTAGAGACTGAACTATTTAAGCAGATGGACCTAATTCTCTAAAAGTGATTTAAGAAAATTCATTTCTCAGGGGTGTTTTGAATGATTCCCCCCCCCCCCCAGCTTCCCCAAAAACAAGAGAAATGCCAGAAATGTAGAATTTACACACAACTTATCAAGCTCAGACTGGATCTGTTTAACAACTTAAAGGAGGAAAACAGTCCTTTTTTCAGCTGTATTGTATTTACTGGTGAAAAATAGAATATGGTAAAGTAGTTCACAACATTTTGACTCAAAATACTCTGTTTACAGAATATTTTTCTTCTCAAATGTATCTTAATAAAGCACAAGTTGTGATGAGAATGTGAAAGACCTGAGAAAGGTCAAATCTTTAGTCAAAAACTCTGTATTAATTTCTGAATAGTAGGAGAAACACTCTGAGATTTTTTAATTGTCAGGATCATTTTTAGCCTTCAGAATCTTCAGAAAGGTGGGTGAGAGTGCACTGAGAGATACTGAACCATTCTGACAAAGCAGAGCAGAAACTCCTGCACGAACCCAAACCAACAGGGCAACACTTAAAAACATCCCAGAAAATGCAGGTGAAATTCACCCCCAAGTTAATGCCACGTGGATTTCTAAATTACCCATTTAAAGTCAGGAAAAAGAAAACAAGCAGAGGTTGGAATGCCAAGCTGAGCTGCTGCGGAAGGCACGGCAAGCAGGGAAATGCCATTTGGTACAATCAAATTTCGGGCTGTGCCTGGCAATATGTGTCCAATTTTAACTTCTCAGTGTGAGAAACCAACCAAAAAAAAAAAAAAAGAGGCAAGTAGTAAAATATATGGGAGATCTAAATCTCCCATAGGTTGGGGAGTTTAAAAGATTCTCAAGGCAAACAAAAATGGGGCTGATTTGCCGCGCCGTGGTACTGAATAAAAACATCACAGACTTCACTTGCTTCAGCATCAGGAGATGCTTTTCAGCTTTGCTTTTTTTCCGCAGCATTTTAAGTCTTTCCCAAATGCAAATGGACATTTACTGCAGCCCAGATGGTTTGTGTATTCCCAAAGAGCAATTCCAGATATCAAATATTAAGTTCCACAGCGCGATACGGACCCGACCCCGGCTCTGGAGCTCTTCAGGGTCCCACTACAGTGACATGTTTGGTGAAGTCCCCTGGCTACAAAAACCACTTCCAAAAGCACCTGAGCCACGTGGGCTGAGCTGAGGGAACAGAGGACAAGAGAGGCAAAAAGTTGTCGGGAGAAAAAGGGGGATATTCTTTACACGAAGCCATATTTGAAACGACTGGAAAAGGCTTCGACTGTTCTGCCTTGCTGGTGCAAATTAAGGCAAATTCCAAGCGGAATTCGAGCAGCAGGAAGGTTGTTTTTTAAGGGAAAGATTTCAGCGTGGAATTGAAAGCCACATCTAAGCTCTGTATAAATAAATATGAAGTTATATTTGTATGTGACAAAACCCCTCCCGCTGACACCGCGGAGCCGCCTGTAACTACAGCGAGAGATGGCTGGGGACAGCTGAAGGGATTAATAACGATATTTATTGCTAATTAATAAATTAATAAACAATAAGAACCCCCCAAATCATTCATTTTGGTCAACGCTGAGACTATTGAAAACTGCTTTTCACAGCCTGACTGATGGATTTACTGCGCCCGCAACAACTAACAGCTGGGAAAACTGAGATTAAAACGCAATTATCAGATATTAGAAAATAAGCTCTTACCACTCTCATGCTCTTCACTATCTCAGGGTGGGATGCAGAAGCTAAACTAAGTGTAGGAAGGATTCCTCACTCTCAAATGGCTCATCCTTAACGTTCCTCCTGAAATGTGAGCACCCTCAGCCCGGTAATTCACTATCTGCTGCTAAAATTTTTAGGATGTTCCTTCCAAATCCATATTTCTTCCTGCACTGCTGAGCAGAGTTAACATTGTCAACTGAAACAAAGCAGACCCAGCTGGAAATGCAGCTCCCAGAGAACTAAAGGCATTATAGACTCAAGTTTTTAGTGTGCAAAGTTCTTATTTATTGCATTAATAACTCTCCTTGCAAGGCAGGTAGAGGAGAAAATGTTATTTTCTAATCACTCTCTATCATAGAAAAATTTAATCATCAAGTGTAATAAAAATATCTCATTCCTCCTTTATATTATGATTTTTTACCCACATAACACTTTTTCAAAACCCCTTAACCCACATGTTCTACAAGTATCAAGAGCAGATAAAATCACAAAGTTCAATCCATGAAAAAAATATTTGCCTCTATCAGGAAAATCCACAGAAAACAATACAAACCAGCTTATTTTTAACACATCTGTTTGACATCAAGAAAATTTCTTTTTTCAACTCCTTCAGCCCAGAGATACCAGTAAAACCAGTGGTAGTAAATTAGAGAGGATTTTTATGCAAGACCACGGATTTTATCAATACAGCAAAATCCCACCTCCACCCACATGGGGTTTCAACATTTTTAGACTGGATATTAATAAATAAGAAAACACTAACAGAAAGCATGTACTCAGTAGGGTATTTTTGCAATGTTTCTTTTCATCCATTAACTCCTGGCCCGGTTTGGGATCATTCTTCAAAATAAAAAATGGAGTTATCAAAAATGAACGTTGTCCAAGGAGTAAATTACTTAAGGGATCAGAAAAACATTTGTTATTCTACCATTTCTTAACAACAAAAGAACATCCAACCTGCAGGAATGTCTTAAAGCTTTGCAAAAACCAGCTTTAATAAAGCTGATTGCCAGTGTCCCTTTTCCCACTTAGGTTGTGGGACATTCTTTTCCCAAAATAATGGTTTGGTTGAATTTTTAGATTTTGGATTTAATTATGCACTAAATGCCAGTGATGTCTTTTTCCAGGATAATTCTGGAACACAAGAATCTTCCCTTTATTCCACTAAGGCTGTAGGATCTTCTTGGCCCAAAATGATGGAAAGGCTGAGAGCTCTGATGAGCATTTTATCATCCCTCAAATCTCATGGGATCGTGGAATAGTTTGGCTTGGAAGGGACTTTAAAGCCCACCTTGTTCCATCCAGGATACCTGTCCCTAGCCCAGGTTCCTCCAAGCCCCATCCAACCCCGCCTTGGACACTTCCAGGGATGGGGAATCCACAACTTCTCCGGGCAACCTGTGCCAGGGCCTCCTCAGGGCACAGACTATGGAATATGCAACCAGAATTTATCCCCAATTAGCCTAATTAGTGCAAGGTCAGCTCTTTCTCTGCCGTGCTGCCAACATTAGTGACAACTGGGCTGCAATTATTACAACTTAAAATAAACAATCAATTCTAGCTCTAATTACTGCCAAGAGCCTCAGAGGTGTTGAGCCGGGTGAGCTCCTCAACGCTGCAGACGGTTTGAGCCGACACAAAAGCTCATTGATAAGAGATGGCTTTCTAAAGTCACTTCCCCAGCCCATAACCAGCCTCCCCAGATCACCCAGAGGTCTGTGACCCACCACACAGCAGGTCCAGGGCCGGACACCTCAGCCAGGAGGTTCCCAGGGCTTATTTTTGGCTGGAAAAGCCGCCGGAGCGTCCGTGACGTGACACCAGAGAACACACAGAGCCCAACGTGCAAAGCGAGCCCAAAGCGGCAGCCAAGCAGCTCCTCCCCACCCACGGGGAATCGGTTGTGTAAAGAACACAAGCTGGCTCATGTCCTCACAAAGGGCCTGGCCACCACTGCCCTTAAAGCAGCACAAAATCATCTGCTGATTACCTAATTAATGCAATCCACTTGTCCGAGAGCAGAGCTGCAAGGACTGAGCCCTTCAATTAAAGTCAAGAGGACAAATTAAGAGTGTGTTTATTGCTTTTTCAGCACCAGCAACTCCATTCTTTCCATAAATTATTGGCAAAAAAATCCATAAATCATTCAATATATTAAGTCCAAATTTAAAAGGAAAACACCTATATAACCAAATTGTGTTGAATTATTTGTGCTACAAATTTAAGCACAGAAAGCCTTTTATAAAAAATCAAATTTTCTCAACTCCTTAGAACTATTTTTTTCCTTTATTTTTTTTTTCTTCTTTTCTCCCCTGGTATTTTTCAGAAAACCTGGTGTACCTGGTATGCAACCAAGAGTGACTAAGTGAGAGACAAGGGCAGGAGGATGGAGCTGGAATGTGTTTGGGTCACATGAACTCCTGACCCTGGGCTGGATGTCAGGTTTGCAGCCTTTGTTTGGTCTGTCTCACCGGATGCTTTCCTTGGCATCAGGACAGGTGAGGGTTTTTTAGTCTCTGCAAAACCCTGAGCAGGCAGTTTGATGTTGAAGAGAAGAGCCCTGACTGCAGCTTTGGCTGGGATATTAAATTCTAAATCCTAAGAACCTCATAAAAGACAAAAATAGTCTTATAAATATTTATAATTTATTCTTATTACATTTTATTTATTACTGAAGTCTGAACCATGGAAAATTACACCGAAGCCATCGAGCTTAGCAGGGATGTAAAAGGCCATTTTTAACAGATAAACAGAAAGGCTTCTAAATAAATCCTGTAAAGCTCCTAATCCAAGACAAACATGATGATTAGGATTGGAGGGTGCTCCTGCAGAGCATTGTTGGGTACTTTAATTGTTTCATGGGGCAGAAATAAACCCCTCCTGACAGGACAGAGACCGCAGTTAAAAGCTGGAGAACATCTGGGGATCTGACACACCCTTAAAATGGCTTCTTGTGCAATGACCACTAAAAAAGATTGGGAAACCAACTGATTTTCCTGTGAAAATAATTTGGGGATATTCCTGCTGGAACTCCTGAGCTGTGCCATTGTTTTCCCAGTGGCAGGAATGGGTTTTATGGGCCCAGGCTGTGACTACACCCTGGAGAAGGACGGGCTTTTCTGGGTCTCCTGCTCTGCTGGCAGCTCTAGTGAGAATTGGAAGTTCATGGAATCATGGACTATCCTGAGCTGGAATGGATCACTAAGTCCAACTCCTGGCCCTGCACAGGACACCCCAAAATCCCACCCTGTCCCTGAGAGCATTGTCCAAACATTTCTTGAGCTCTGGTGCCACAATCACTGCCCTGGGGAGCCTGTTCAGTGCCCAAGCATCCTCTGGGGGAAGGACCTCTCCCTGATATCCAATCTAAACCTTCACTGAAACGGGTTAAAACTGACAATCAAGAGGTCAGAACTGGAATTTCAGGATGTTCTTTCCAATATTATCTACTAATTGCAATTAAACTAAATTTAAAGACACGTAAAAAATTTATCTGCCACTTGGTCGGTCTTAAGTCTCACATGATGGATAAACATCTCCATGGCAGGACGTGGGCTTTAAGGTCCCTTCATCCCAAACCATTCCATTACTCCATGATTTTAGTTAAAACAAGAGTTCTGTTTGTTCACTCTCCTACCTGGAGCTCCTTGACTACAGAGGCAACATTATCATCCAAAAAATAAGTTGCACTTGAAGTTGTTGCAATGAAACACAACTGGCCACCAAATGAAACAAAATGCAAAAATATAAAGGGAGAAAACAGCAAGCTCAGACTCAGACTTATCCTCCTCCTTCCATGCATTTAACCTACATTTTTCAGGCAGGAAGAGGCTGGATGACAAACTGATTGCCTTTGATTTGTGAATCACCTCCATTCTGGACTTTTTTTTCTCTTAGCCTTCCCATAACCTTGCAATCCAATAATGATAAAATTCCAGAGATATTACGGAGATGAGTAGAGCACTTAATTGAAGTGAAGTGCTACAGATATGACATTTCAACTCAGGCCTGGACTTGGCTGGACAGATTCTCCAATACAATAAAAATAGCCCTTTCTTTCCCACATTTTACTATCTGTCTTTGTTTATTCAACCATTCAGCAAACCCAGCTGGATCACAGGCATTGTCATCAAAGAAACATTCTAGGTCAGCCAGAAGTGGATGCCAATTGTCTAAAAATAAATAGAGGCTTTGTCACTGGAGTATAATTTTAAGGCCCCTGTAATGAATAATGGAATAGAAAATCTTTCCAAACAAGTGGGATACACTGATTTCAAGCAGAAAGATTTCACAGTTGTTCTAAGCTCCAGATAACCTAATTTTTAGTTTATTTCAATAAAAATGATACACAGAGGAGCTTGTTAAAAGGTCTGGTATTGTTTTAAATGCTTAAAGAGCTGCAGAATAACCCTGGAAGACGAGCCCAGCATTTACCTGTCACACAGACATGGAGCTGAAATGCTGTGGGGAACCAATTTCCTACAGGTCACCAAGTGGCAGAACTGGGATCAGATTTCACACTTCCCAGCTCTTATCCCTGATATAATGCACAAATTATTTCCTCTAAGCTAAAAGAAGAGACAAGATAAGCCCACATGGCTTTATCAGCTCAGCCTAATTGCTAAAGATCTTAAAGGAGCTGAACAAGGAGCAGAGCACCTCCAGAAGTCCAAGATGTTGTAACAACCACAGCACGGCCCTGGAAATCTATTGATTTGAAGAAAATACTTAGCTAAATTCCTTCCCAAAAGTTTTTAAAAGCTACTTCCTCAATGGATAAATAGCAAGGTTTTCCAGCTGACATGAAGCCAAGACTCATCAGCAAAGCCGGGATTTTGTCTCGAGTGCCGGAGGAGTAAAAGATCATGTGGAAACCTGGAAATCAAAGGGAATTTTTGCTGCATTTTCTTTGGTCTTTGCTAAGTAGTATATGGAATGTTTTCCAATTTTTTCTACCCAGCTCGAGGTGCCCTAAAACAGGGTGGTGAAGGGAAGATTGAAAAAAAAATAGCCAAAAAGAAGTGGCATTGATATGAACAATCTCCTGAATATTTACTGTCAGTGTGGCAAAGCAGTAAAGGTTGAAGCAGAACCACAGAATCCTTAAGATTGGAAAGGACTTCCAAGATCGAGTCCAACCATCCCCCAGCACTGCCAAGGCCACCACTGACCCATGTCCCCAAGTGCCACATCCACAAGGCTTTGAAATCCCTCCAGGGATGGGGATTCCATGACTGCCCTGGGCAGCTGTGCCAGGGCTGGACAACCCTTTCCAGGAGGAAATTTTCCCTAGTATTTAATCTAAATCTCTTCCTCCTCTTGTCCTGTCCAAGTGCCAAAGAAGACCAAAGATTTAGGGTGAAGCAGCATCAGGGTCACTTCCACTGAGTTAGAAATGTTACCATTTCGATTTTTTTTAGAAAATACTGGGTTTGCCCCCCAATTCCTTCAACTTGCTGGAATGAATCCCCCCTGGCAGAATGAATTCAAGAATGAAGAAACACTACAAGCATTTTTAAGATTAGAATTTCAGAAACCTTAAGCTACACTCGAGGTACCTCTTTGTTTTCTCCTGTCCTCTCATAGGGGAGGAGGAAGAGGAGGAGAACCTTCCAGCTCCAGCTGTGCCAGGAGAGCAGGACAATGCCAGGACAGGCTGCACATTGTAAGGGTTCATGTCTTGTACATAAACTTTTGGACCAACTCAGTTTTTACAACAACAAAATACTACTTATTAAGAAGCCTCCTGATGCAGGAGTAGCCTCAGATTTTTTTATGAACACTTTTAGTGGCTCTGCTCCCTCAGACCATTAGTGAAGGCACTTTTCCTACAGTTCCACTTCACAGTGACAACAAAGGAGCTGAAAAGTAGCAATTTTGGCTTCCTGTCCAAAACTAAACGGATTATATGGCATTAAGGAATGGCCTCCATCCCCAAGAACCATAAATTCAAGTCCTAAAACAACACAGTCTGTCAATATTTCTTTTACAAATCAGTCACTACATTGATCTTCACTGAACTCATCGTGTTTTTTGCTTGCTCAGTATTTTGAAATCAGGATAAAAGGTCCAAAGAATGACACAGTAACTGAGTAAGATTCAAGGGAATATAATCCACTGCTTCATGTAAAACCAGGGAATTACTGAACTCACTGCTGGCCTTCTGGCACTGCCTCTGTGAGATATAAACCCTCTTACGCTTTTAACTTCTGATGTTGCTGTAAAATATTTTAGAAATTATCTTATATCTCTTCAGAAGGAAATCCAACCCTCCGTAAGCTGCAGAAATAATTTGAAATCTAAAGTAAACGATCCCAGACACAAATAATTTTCTTTTCTAATTGGCTGGAACTTCCCTGCTCTTTTAAACAACCCCTCCAGTGCTCTAATTCCACAAGTGTTACAACTCAAAAGTTTGTAAGGTTTCTTAAAGTGCTCATGATAAAAATAGTCTGGAATAAAAACCCTTTTCAACGCATTAAGAAAAGGGAAGAAAAGGTTTAGCACGTTTTTCTCATCAGGTTGGAGTTTTCTATTAAAGTTATTCCAAGAGAGAAATGATTCACACTCCCCGAGCTGAAATGCTGAGAAATCTGTGGTATCCTCCATCCTCACCCTGCCTGCTCCAACGAGCCTGGAGCAATGGGAATTGGAAGCCACAGGATTGACAGGAACGTGGAGCCAGTGCTTCCCAGCCTCCCTGGGAGAACATGTCGGATCCTTGCGACCACAAACTCGCCTTTGTTTACTCTGTTGTGAAACACTCCATATTCTGATCAGTGCTGGGGCTGAGAGAGGCCTAATGAATAAAATGTGCTCCAGAGATAATCCACAGGCTGTCGTGAAGGCAATTCCCTGTAAACACTGATACACAAACCCTGCCCTGAAGATCCAGGAGATAAAGGCTGGCCCAAGTTCCTCGCAGAACAACCTCACAGTGTTAATTGACACAAAACAAGGGAAAACATTTATCGATGCATTTATCTCTTCTGAAGGAAGAAATGGAAGTGGCAAGGACTCAGTAAACATCATTTTCTCCTCCTGAGGAGACACAGGCAGGCAGCACTCAAAAAGGTGACAAGATACCACAGGTTGTTCTGCACAGCTGGAAGACTTTATTCCTCCTAAATTAAAAGAGGAAAATGTAAGGAGCTGGACAATCTGGCCCTGTGTGGTGGTTTTGTGCCCCCCCCCCCAGTGCTGACACACTTTGCTGGGCCTTCCTTCCCCACTGGCTCCGTGCAGAAACAAAGACTTTCACACCTCCTTGCCCAGGCTGCAGCTGTTCCAAGGCCCTGACATCACATCCCCCTTCCAAGTGAGGACTTAGAAACACATTAAAAAGATTTCAAGCCCAACATTAACATAAAATGAAATATTTCCAGTCAAACCTACAGTTGTTGTTATTTATTTGCCAGTCAGGAAAACACTCAGTGCTGCTGCTGGAACCTTCTGGGCTCCCTGGTACTGCTGAGCTCCTGGGGATTCTCTCTGCTTCCCTGCCTTGGAATTCATCACCTCCTCCTACGCCCCTGCCTGTTTCAAAGGATTTCTGGCAAAATCACCTTCTTTCCTCTTCGAATTCGTGCATTTATCTTTTATCTCCCACTACTGTATATTGTGCCTTGCTGGGCTGCCTCTCACACACAACCATAGGACAGTCCATGAGACATCCTTGCTCCTTGTAATCCTTTCCCACTGCACCCACATGGTGCCTTTTCCAGAAGATAAAATCAGAACCACCATCAGTATGTTGGTCTCCTCAGATCTTTGAGTCCATGGCTGTCAGACACCACCTCCTACGACACAGAGACATTCTTGTTTTCACTCTTCCCTTGGACAAAACATTAAAAGGTGACACTTGATGCTTCATTGCTGCTATTCTGCAATTTAACAGTACCCAGGACAAGAATTTGCAAGGCTTTGCATGGGGCTGAGGCTACTGGAAAATTCTGGATTACAAAAGATTTAACAATCTCGGTGTATCTTCTCAAACACTTGTTCTGAACAATAAACTTAAATTTTTTGACAAGGGCATGGAGTGATAGAACAAGGGGGCTTCCCACTGCCAGAGGGCAGGATTAGATGGGATATTGGGAAGGAAGTTTCCCTTGTGAGGGTGGTGAGGCCCTGGCACAGGTTGCCCAGAGAAGCTGTGGCTGCCCCATCCCTGGAAGTGTCCAAGGCCAGGTTGGAGCCACCTGGGCTAGTGGAAGTGTCCCTGCCTATGGTAGGGGGTGGAACAAGATGATCTTTAAATTCCTTTCCAACCCCAACCATTCCATGAAAACCCTACTTTTCTACCTCAAATAAAATCTCCTCGAGCCATTACCAGGCCTACTGAACCCACTGGGGCTCAGCTGCCTCCTGTTGTAATGGTCTGGAGTATTTTCTGCACGATCCCAAGCTCTGTGGTAGCTTTGGCAGCTCCAGCCACGCTGGGTCTGGATCTGGCCAGGCTTTGCTTGTGTGTAGTTGGTTTTGATCAGGTTGACATGCACTAAATTTAACTCTGGTCTTTGTTCCACTGTGCTTTTGGCAAAAGCTCGAGAAACAACGTCTGTAGACATAAAATGTCTCCCAGTTGTGTGTCCCATTGGCTGATCATACATCTGCAGTCAAAACACAACCCTTCTCCTCTGCTGGGAGATCACCCGTTTGCTCTATTTGGCAATACCAGCATGGCCGAGGCTCAGCTGGACTCTCCCAAGGGATCATGGAAACCTTTCCCACAGCTGCATCAGAGCCAAACCTCCTCCTCCTTTTCACTGGACTGGTGCACAATTATTTTATAACAACCCCACGTCCCAGTCCCTGAGCTCTGGCTCCTGATTACACAGAGGGAAAACGTAAAAAGTCAGGAAGTTGAAGCCACTCCTGTCCTGTCACAGTCCTTGGGGCTCCTGTGTTTGGTTCTTTGGGGTTTGAGGGCTGCAGGGCGCAGAATTTTGGATTTCTAATTATTCCACAAGTTATCTTTATCCATCAGCATTCCTTGGCTGCTGATTCAGACAGTTCCTCACAGGAATCTCTTCTGCATCTCTCCCCTAGAGTGTCTAGGACAGCACAGGAGTCGTAGCTACACCTTCAGTGTGACCTTTTTGCACACTCTGTTGAGCTTCTCCACATGGGTTACAAACCCATTGCATGGATTTGATGCTCTACATTTCTTGTCTCTTTTTTTAAACTTTAAACTCAGCCTCAACATCTCTTCTGAAAGACATGGAAGGGCAGTGTTCCTTCCTTGCTCGCTCTTCCCTCTGCCCCAGGCTCACCCACCTCCAGACATCACCTTTCCTTCTGCTTCCAGACCTCCCCAGTGCACAAACTGACCCACAGCCTTGGCTTTAAACCCCACATTAGCTCCTGCCTTCTCCATGGGCTCTTCCCAGAGCACCACAACTCCAGAATGTTATTTCTTGCCGTTCCTCCCAGCTGAGAACACATCCAAAAATAGTGACAGAGCTGCTGAGGCTCAAAAGAGATTTTTCTAGCACAGAATACAGACAACAAACACGCATCCAGTCAATAAATCCTTCTGGCAGGGAAAACTGTCCCCCTGGGCTGTCCCTTGGCCATCACTGCTCTGTGTGAGCAAAACCAGGCTGTAACATTCAACAGAGCGTCTCTGGGGTTTAACTGAACTCAAATGATAATCTGAGAAAACTGTCTCTCTTAAAGAGATTAAAACACAAATGAAAATATAATTATGCTTTTTAGGGGCTGTTTGTTGTGACCCTCCTGTCCTGGGGAGGAGGCAGAGCTGCTGGATTCACCAAAATGAAATATTTCACAAACGGGTTTCTGCTCCACTCCAGCTCTCTGAGCCACATGGTTTGTGGCTCCAGGTCTCTTCTCCTGTGGTGGATTTTTCCTTAAGCCCAGAAGCCTTCCAGTGCCTAAAAGGGCTCCCAGAGAGCTGGAAAGAGGTTTTGGGCAATGGCCTGGAGGGACAGGACAAGGGGGAATGGCTTCCCACTGCCAGAGGGCAGTTAAGTGGGATATGGGGAAGGAATTCTTCCCCGTGAGGGTGGTGAGGCCCTGGCACAGGTTGCCCAGAGAAGCTGTGGCTGCCCCATCCCTGGAAGTGTCCAAGGCCAGGTTGGACAGGGCTTGGAGCAACCTGGGCTAGAGGAAGATGTTGGGCTTGGAACTGTATGAGTTTAAAGGTCCATCCCAACCCAAACCATTCCACGATTCTGTGCCCACAGCAGTAGAGCTGAAGCTGCAGCTTTTACCCCAGACCAAGCGCCTTGATTTATTGGACAAATTCTGCTTTGAACAACATTCTGCTTCTGAGGCTCCTCCATCTGATCGTTATCACAGTTTGATCTCTTATCATAGGGACAATAAGAAATCCTTTATAATGGAAAAAAGTGGTTCTTGAAGCTTTGATCAGTTTTCTATGATTTCACCCACTTTTAGTGCCTTTTGTCTTAAAAGTTAAAACTGCATCTCTTCCCTGTGTCTCAAATCCTACTGGAATGCAGCTCTGCCCCCAGTCCTTTGATCCCATTTCCCACTTACCTTTGTCTTTCAGAGTTAAAAGAAAATTAAGTGTCTCAAGTGTGTCCAAAGGAGCTATTCCTGCCCAGCTCTATTCCTTTGTGTTGGGCTCAGGCCATTTTTGTTTAAACTTCCCTGTCCACCTCCGAGATCACATCCACTGCCTGTTTTACATCCTCTGCTCTCCCACTGAGGATATTTTCTGTTTTCCTTTCATGCCTTGTACCACATGGAATTCAGCCATGGCAGCAGAGTCTTGAAAAAAATCCCATGTGCACATTTGTGCTGCTTCTTTTAAAAATTCTATTTCCTGCCCCGAGTTGGCTTTACAAAAAAACGAACATAACCTTCGCTACGTGTATTTTGTCTCCAAAATTCCGCTTTTAAGCTGAGTTATTGCACCTTGCTGGTCAGGGGCACAATTCAGATTTTTCCTGAAATAAGGATTTGGGAGCTCTCATGTTGCTACCAAGTGAAGCTGTGGAGGATGGATTGATTATATAACAGGACAGGATTGATTTATAATGAAAAATATGATACTGAAGTAGTCTCAGATTGTTGAGCTGAAACACCACTGACACGAGAATATCAAACCACCATGAGGAAAATGAGAAGGAAAAATCCCAGTGGTACCTTTGTATTTTCTAATCTCGATTACCACTCACCTCAACGCTGATTTTTACATGAAGTCATAATTTGAGATCACATTTATGGTGTTGTGCCAGACCCTTTGTGCTCCAGCTGCTTTGGGATAAAAGGTTTTTTACCTGGAATCCCCACGGGACCAAGTTGCCCAAATCCCTCTGAATTTGAGAAAAGCTTTGAGGTCTTTGAAAACCATTCCCCAAAAGTGGCACCAGCATATTCCAGAGGCATTAACACAGTTTATCCACGAAGGCTGAGCTCAAAGCACGATCCAGGGGAAATGTGAGGCCAGGCAGGAGCCTTTGATGGGGTATGAGAACACAGACCAGGGAAACCAAAGCACAGCCAAAATATAAAGATTTTTAAGGAGCCAAACTTTTCCTGGAGCAACACAAGAAAAAATACGCCAAAGACTCTCCTGAGGGAGGAACAAGCCCCTGATTAAATGTATGGATGACTACTGTAAATAAAATATAGGAGAGCAGAGAAAGTGTAGTTTTTGACCTAAAAAGAGCAGCTCAGAAAGGCTTCAAAGGACAAAAATCAAGGTTTTATTTAAGCTGAATCTCCAGACAGTTCTATATAATCCTGAGAACAGAAGATTCATTTTGGACCTGGTTTTCTACAGGTAAAACAAGCCCAGCACGAAAATGATTCTACAACAACTTTATCATTCCCAGCTCACACTGAATAAAATATTGGAGTCTCAGAAAGTCTGTGCAAAAACTGAGCTGGGCTCTGTCAAGGCCCAAAAAAACTCTGTTAACTCTCCAAAACAAAGGCTTCTGCTACCTGTCAGCACTGAGCCCAAAGCACAGAAATAAGGCCTGGGCTTCTTCTCCTCTAAAAAAGGCATCTGGAGCCTCAATTTCAGTGAGTTCCCTCTTCAATTCTTAGATAATTTTTCAGGCATCAGATATTAAAAGATGTGTTATAACTATTCTATGATTTAAACCAGAGATTTTATGTGAAATGTTGCCTCGTGTCCGTCAATATATATGAGGGTGAAGGAAATAAATCATTAACACTGAGAAGTCTCAGCAGTGAAAAGAAAAGCGAACAAGAGGAACACACCTATCTGTGCTGCAAACTTCTACACGAGGACAAATTAGGATTCAGACAGCAGAATTCTCTTTTATCCACATATATCCATAGAATTTTTCCTCTTTTACATTACATAGTTCCTCTGTATTTCCTACTGGAGTTTTCTTTGAGAGCTGGTTTGAACCACGATGCAGGGAGCACTATCCAAGTGTTTCCAAAATATCCCAGCCAGGATTATCTCCTTTGCCTTGAGATGCTCCGGAGTCCCACCCTGTGTTAACCTCCAGCCCTTGTTTTATGAGTGGATTGTAAAACTTTGCTCACCGAAACAAAATGTTTCCTTCCCAATCTTTCTGAGAAAACCCAGAGCTCCCAAATATTCCTTGGAATTGTTCTTTTCTTTCCTTGCAATATTGATTGGAAAAAAATAATGGGAAGTGTTCCTTCCAATTTCTCCCTTCTCCTCTTATCTACGGACTGACATCTTTGCACTGTCCAGAATTGCAGAGATAAAATAAAAATTTGAATTTTAAAGCAATTTTCCCTCAGAATAGATCCAAAAATGCCACGTGTGAGCCCACCTGCACCCCGCCTACTGTTAATTCCATGGGAATAAGGAGCACATATGTCAGGAAAATTGAACACAGAAAACTTTTTGCCTGTCCTGGATCATTCCTTCCAGTGGGATGTTCTGGACAGATAATGTCAGATCCACTATAAAAATTAATGGACCATAAAACCAAACACATCAGTCTCCCAGGCAGCTGCTCCCTCACTATGTGAAAGTTTATTCTCTTTTAAAAGATGATTCTGAAGCAGACTGGATTTAATTTTAAATTATTTTTTAACATTGAATACAATTGTTTCTTAATAATATTTTTTAAATTTTCTCTAATTACTTAATTAAAACTTGATTTAAATTTAAATAAATTTAAATTTTAAGAAATAATTTTTATTTTTTCCCCTCACAGAAACATTTCACTTTGATATAACTGGGGTTGAATGCTGTGAAATGAAGTATTTTGTAAATGTGTGGTTTTACTGCCATATTTCCCTCCTTTTACTGCTTATGAGGAGTAAAATGCCCAGAAAAGCAGTGGATGCCCCATTCCTGGAAGTGCTCAACCCAAACCATTCCATGATTCCATGATATTGCAGTTTTTTTATTGCAAGAACTTTCCAAATCAGGAAAAAAAGGAAATCTGGGAGTTTTTTTCATCTTTTGATTTTTGCACTTGGTCGGGTTGAAAGCAACTCAAGGGTTTTTATTCCATTCATTTTGCACCAATTTCTGCTTTAATAATAATAATTACAGGCCAAAGGCAAGCAGATGACAAAACAAGTTATCATTTTAATGAAATGTTTTACTTGAAGTGGAAAACAATTCTCGACAAATTCAACATTTGGGATTAATCTGGGATTTGTAGGAATTCAGAAAAAATCCACGAGAAATGTCAGTCCTTGTACTGACATCAAGGTCTGGCTTAATAAACCTCAACCCAATTAAGTGCAATGGCTCAGGAATGTGACTTTTAAGTCCTTTTCCTTGATCATTAATGTTTGGAAATGCTTGGAATAAGGGCTGCTGGATGCCCCTGGGCCAGAGCAGGATGGGAGCTGCAGAAAACCCACTTGTCACTTGTGTTTTCCCAGCTTAAGCAAAACAGATTTAAAGAAATACTATTAATTTCTAGGGAATTATTTAAATTTTTTTATGAATTATAGCTCTCTTCCTTACAATTATGCACTAACCCATAGTTTAAAGGAATTGAATTTTTCCTTCTAGGGAATTCTGAAGATAAAAAAATACATTTTTTTCCTGGAAATGTCAATTATTTAAGGAACAAAACAATGAGTAAGGTCAAAATCTCCCTCAGTCCATATTGCCAAAGTCTGGGAAGTTGGATTCCACTGTTAGAATTTTACAATTTATATTGATTTTAGACATGGGGCTGAAAGGAAAAGCTTTTCTACTTGATATTTCAGGCAGGGAAAAAATAAATTAGCAATAAATACTTATGAAACAATCCAGCTTAGTCTGATGTAACAGAACAGGAAATAAGATCAAAACTCTGTTAAAAACAGGGAATCTTGGTCCTTCACTGTGGAAAACTCTGGCTTTGTAAGGGTGTCATTCCTTACTCATTAACCAAGTCAGTGTTCATTTACTGTCACCAGTGAGACAAATTTCTGCTCTTTTAAAGACCAGGGACGGATTTTTGAAGAAATCAAGTTTGACACAATCTCCAAATCTATTCCAGTGTCTTCCCATAATAATAATGACCACGACACTCTTCAATGCAAGGAAAACTGAAGCATCTGTGGATCTACAGCAAAATAATCCAGAAAGGCCCAGATATTGCTAAACCAAGACTTGAACTTCAAAGCAAGTCATCTAAATTCAAGTTTCCTAAAGGAAAAGAGCACCTCTAATGAAAACATTTGCAACTGATGTACCTAGAAAATATTCTTGTATAATGATGTTTTCCAAAAGAATATAAGGAAGTGACTCCTGAACAGTTTTGTCTGCCCATTTCTAGGTCAATCATCCAGAATCCTGGATTTCCTCAGCTACTACTTCTCTACTCCAGATAAAGTAAATGAAGCCAAATGAAAATTATTTTCATTCGTAAAATCTCCCCAGAAGATGAAAAGCCCTCATGTTTGGGGCTTTTATAAACTGACAGGAATGGTCCTGCAATACAATCATGGAGCTTCTGAGTAATTTTTGATCCTTGTTAAGAGTCCAGTGTTGGAATAAATGGCCTCCAAATCCTGGCAAATCTCTTCACATCACTTGGAAAAGGATGTGGCCAACGACAAAATGTTTCTGACAGCTCCATTCCCATTACACAAGTCCAAGTTATATTTGGTTTAATTCAGAACAGATGATCTACTGATCATTCCTTTCTTCAGGTTTCAGATAGTGCCTCTGACACATCACCAAAGTCCAACCATGTGGTGTTTGCCCACGTGGCTTTGGAGATCACCAAAGTCCTGTTCTCTGGGACAGCACCCAGAGGCAGAGCTGTCCTTCCTCTGGGTCACTTCACACCGAAGGGACCCCATTAGACATCCACAGGAAAAATTCATCATAGCAAAAATTTGTTCTCACTCCTGACTTTGGCACAGCTCTGATGCAACACCCAGACTTGTTCTCTTCTCTCTACCCTTACAACCCTTCTCTGCTGTCCCACATCTTTTTTATGGATTGCTCCCTTATGAACAAACCTTGCAGGAAAACATGATCCCAAAGTCACCCCCAGCAGTCCCTGTGCCATTGTTGGAACATTGTCATTCACTTCTCAAAGCAAGGTCCCTGGGTCAGCCTGACTTTCTCCTCTCTACCCAGACATCTCCTTTGTTCGCACTTCCCCCCTGTCCTGGCCTTGAGCTGAACTCTGTTGAAGAAAAACTCAAAGACAAAAAATATCCCAGCACAGTTCCAGAAATGAGAAGTCCTGAGCAGTGTTTTCTCTTTGTTTGCTGTTCCATCTCCTGGCACCACCAACATCAGCATCCAACTGAATTCCCTCCATCACAAACCACACACGAACTGAATGCAAGGTGGGCTGGATTTGAGTCAGAGAATCATGGAATGGTTTGGGTTGGAAGGGACCTTCAAGACCATCTTTTCCCACCCCCTGACATGGGCAGGGGCACCTTCCACTATCCCAGGTTGCTCCAATCCCTGTCCAACCTGGCCTTGGACACTTCCAGGGATGGGGCAGCCACAGCTTCTCTGGGCAACCTGTGCCAGGGCCTCACCACCCTCCCAGGGAAGAATTTCTCTCCAATATCCCTCCTAACCCTGCCCTCTGGCAGTGGGAATCATTCCCCCTTGTCCTGTCCCTCCAGGCCCTTGCTCAAAGTCCCTCTCCAGCCTTTTTGAGGACGGTACCTCTCCTGTGTGATTCCTGTGGGATGAGATCCCTCATGGCCAGTGTCATCCCAACTCATAACAAACAGTTAACCAGAAATCCCACTAATGTGATAAGTAACACCATTCCAACACTTCCTCCTGGTGAACTCCGTGACACTTCTGCTGCTCAACACAAATATTTAACAACATTCCAGCAGAATGGAATGACATATTCCAGGAGTAAAAATAGTTGTAAAAAAAAAAAAAAAAAAAAGAAATAAAAAGGCAATTTGTAAATCAGATTCATTCATAATCACCCTTGGTTGGAGCCCAGAGTTTGTATCAAAGGAAAAGACTATCTCTGTGTGGAGGAGTTTTGCTTCCAGCCCAGGCAGGAACTGATAGATCCAACTGGATAATTGATGGAGTCAGGATACAACAACTAATCCCAGCAGACTGGATCAAATCAAGGGAAGCAAGTTTATCATTTCAAATACTTACTCCACAAAGAATTATGTTGTGCACAGAGCACTAAAGAAACGGCCACGGCCGATGGTTTTCCAAACAGGCTTTCCAAATGTTACTCAGAGTAAAACACTAATGCGCTCTGAATAAAGGAAATCTATCTCAGCTAATTAAAATAAAGCAGAAATTAAAACTGAGCTGTTGATGTGGAATTTTAATGTCTAAATTAAGCAACAAGGTGGTCATCTTGTAGTGGGTTTTTTAATATGGTGTGTTCCAACCAGCACGGAAACCTCCAATTTAGGATCTCTGATCATCCTTATTCAATTTGTTAGAATTTATCAGATGAAATTTTTTCATTCCCTCAGCTAGTCTGACATATTTTAAGGATTCCGGAAAATTGGCCTGAAAATAAAGTTGAGCTATGGAAAGGATTAAATATATTAACAACAGACAAAAGTCAACCAATTGGTCAAATCTCACTTGGTTTAACATTAACTTGTTAAGACCCTGAAAACTCTGTAAATCACACAGGTTTTCTTCTACAAAGATAAACTTACTCTTAAACTGAGCTACTGTGGTTGAAATTTTAAAAGGGATGGGTTTGGTGCCCCAAACTTGGTGAAAAGCAACTGTTTTAACAGAGGGGAGACAAAAAAGAGGAGCCATTTCCCAACTCCATTTACTTCAATAGGTCTCAAAAGGCTTCCAAAAGCCTTGACCACCATTTGGGAACCACTCCAAAATCCCATTTATCACTTAACTCAGACAAGCAATCTGGAAGCAGATTTGAATCATCAGGATTTGCTGTCCAGTTTAACAGAGAGAGAAGATTAATTAGGTTAATGGTCTGAATTGTTCATCTGCCACTAAGTGACCTGACCCCAGCCACGCGTGATTTGGGTTTTCCTGGGGATGAAGGGAGATCCCTCCATGTTGAACAGCTCAGGCTCTACCAGGAGAAAGTGGTTGGTCCCAGCTATGGATTTCAGGATTCCAAGGAACCCAGTGTCAACCCATCCTGGGTACTGACAGCCCAACTGTACCAATGGAATCACTGAGGGTGGAAGAGACCTCCCAGCGCATCAAGTCCAACCTGTGACTGATCCCCACCTAGTCACCCAGCCCAGAGCACTGAGAGCCACTTCCAGGCCTTCCTTGGACACCTCCAGGGATGGGGACTCCACCACCTCCCTGTGCAGCCCCTTCCAAAGCCTGACCACCCTTTCCAGGAACAAATTCCTCCTGATGTCCAACCTGAACCTCCCCTGGCACAGCTTGAGGCCATTTCCCCTCATCCTGTCCCTCGTTCCCTGGGACCAGAGCCTGACCCCCACCTGGCTCCCCCCTCCTGTCAGGGAGTTGCAGAGACCAAGAAAGTTCCCCCTGAGCCTCCTTTTCTCCAAGTTAAACATTCCCCAGATCCTTCCTGGGCTGGAATTTGTAACATGGAGCACTGATTTCTGAGCACATGATGAGACCTCCCTAATACCTGAAATAATTAAGGTGGCAGTGCTGGAGCCCAGAGAGAGAACAGGGATGGGCTGAGGGCAAACCTGCAGCACAAACAGGGCTCACATCACATGATGAGAAAAATCATAAATGAAGAGCACTAAAAAAAAATAAACAAAACAAAAAAGAAATGATTTCTCTAGATTAGCCCAGCAAGATAGCTTTGTGATCACTGCTATTCTACAAGCTGAGATTTTATTACCAAAATCTCTAATAAGAGGCAGCTTAGACCTCTGCCTTCTATCAAGGTGGAGAAAATTATTTTTCCTTATATTTAAAAGATTATCATTTCGTATCTCATCTCTTCTTATTAAGTTTACAGCAATATTAAAACATGATTTGGGTGAATAAAGAACATAATATACTCCAAAATAGAGAACATATTCTTTGGAGCATTATAAATGCTCCTGTCTGCTTGAATGGAATTTTAATGGAACAACCCACCTTCTTAGGAGAAACATAAAAAAATAAAAAAAGATGACAGAAAATATTATCCTTTTCCAAAACCTTCATTAAACAATCTTGCTTTACAACTACCACAGATCACTAGAAGTACTGAGGGATTGCATCAAAGAAATACCTGTAAGAGATTAACAAATCACCTCTATTAATTCTTTCCACCAGTCAGAAGGTTTTTACAAATGGAAAGAAGTAATTTAAGAGGTGGGGAAAAAACCCTAATTCATATCAGTATTAAAATAAAGGCTGATTTAACCCTCTCTCTGGCCATTTTGCTGCTTTTGATCAGCAGGGCAAAGAAAAACAAGTCTGTGGTGTGAGAAAGGTACTGGTGAAAGGCTCCATCATCCAGAGACACAGTGAACTGGGAACGGGGAATTCTGAGCAGGAGACAGAAATAGTTGCCTGACATAATGTCTAAATCTCGAGGAGCACCAGGAAAAAGCCTCTGCTGCAAACACAGCCATATATTCTGTGCTCACAGCCAAGGATCTGCTGGAATTCACTGTTTGCTCCCAAAGCAAATCTTCACCTGCATCACTGAAGGGCTGAAAGGGGCACATTCGATCCTGTTATTACTGGGAAGCTGTTCCTTTATTGTCACACTTTGCCAAAAGCAGAAGTGACAAAAAAATACCATAAATATGAGATTTTTGGTGCTGGAGACTTTGCTTACCTTTGCCTTCAGCAGAGATTGCTTTTTTCAGCATATAAAGCCCAAAAAAACCCCCAAGCCACTGTGTGGTTGCTGATGGATGGGAATTAATAATAATTAGTAGATAAGGAAAAACTTCTTAAACAAGATGAACTGAGAGGCACCTGCAAACTTTCTTACATGTCACCTCTTAGGTGCTACACTGAGATCCTGAATGGGACAAACATTATCACAGTAAAATTAAAGGCATCAAAATTACAGCTGCTCTAAGACAAGATCAAGGACTTCATATAAAAACAGAGCAAATGCCAGCAAATGACAATCACAGAGTGGCTGAGGGGGAATTCAATATAAAACTGAGCATTTTCCAAGGAGATGCTTGTTCTTTTACTGAACAGTAAAGCAAAAATGGCTTTATAAACCTCAGATCTGAAAAGCCTCAGTGAACTGTAGTGGACACAGAACAAAGGGCAGCCATGCCCATAATTTCCTATATTCACATTTTAAACTGCAGATTAGCAACAATTAATGAACTTTGATGGCTAAAACATATAAATATCCCCACAGCAAACCTTAAGTACACTAAACCAACTTCATATCTGCTTTATCTCCAGAGTAGCAACTCCTTTCTTCCACTCCTGATAATTCTGTTTCCTTCCTTTTCCACAAACCCATTTAAATTCTGCCCTTAAACTACATCTCAAACACATGTGTGTTATATGCACATTTATATACATAGACACTGAATATTTTATTACATCTTTTTAGTTAGCAAAAAGGAACACGAATTTTCCTTATAATATGAATATTAATTTTCCCAGAGATATTTTGTATTTTACTGATCACCAGGCAGCAGGTTTTTCCCTTAAGTTTTTTTTTTAACCCATACACATCTGTAAGTTTTAGGGTACTTCACTGCTTTAAAATTAAATTTCTCTCTTTTCATTTGCTGAAAATACCACTTTCTTTAGCAAACTAAGTTTTCAGACTAAGAGTGCTGTGGTTTTGATGAACTATTTTGAGGAACGAAGTGGAGACACCTCTTTTACAAAACACCAAATTAAAGAGGATGAGCACAAAAATCTTCAAACAAAACTCAAAAAATCTTTTCATTAAAATGTTCCTACTTAATTCCAATTAAGCATTTAAACACTCTTACTTTATCATAAATAGTATTGCCATAAAATCTCTGTGTTTCCACAAATACACTGTGATTTTACCTGAAATTTCCACAAAGCAAATGTTGTTTCCAAACTATTCTTTTAATTTTTGCTCCTAAAAACAGGCTCAGACCTGCAAGACTTCAGTACAATTTAGTAAAATTATTGAGGAAGTCTCAGTCAGAAATAATCATTTATTTTTTTCCAAATCCAATCAAGGAGTTTTGAGGTTCCAGCTGAACGATATCACGGTTTTAATTTGATTATTTTTCTTCTGACGGTCATTTTCCTGTGTGTGTTATTCCAATAATAAAAAATTATTGGAATTAATAAAACTCAAAGCTTTTCCAATCTTTCCTCTCTCTCCCAATCCCACAAGCACAAAGACTCTCACTCAGACCATCCCTGTCCCCACAAAAAGTACTTTCCAGGGGTGATTTCAGAGCAGTTCATTTCTCCCACTTCGATTTCCTCCTCATTCCTTCCAGCCTCAGCAAACAGCTCCGAATCATCTTAATTCTACTGCCCTCTACTGCTGATAAATCAGGGATAGGGAAAAAACTTCCTACATTGTGTTAATTATTGCCTGAGCAACTTGAATAAAGAATTTCAGTATATTTAAATCTAGAACTTTTTAATTAAATGCATTATATGAAAATTAGAAATTGCAGAAGATGATTCTTTTCTCTGTCTTGGATAATATATTATTATTGAAGTGGTTAATATTGATAGAAACTACAGGATCTATTCCAAAGGCAATTAAAAAGCATATTCAGAAAATATATGTTTCTTTCCCAAAAAAATGACATCTGGAAATTGCACAAACAAAACAGAGCAGCAGCCAAGTTAATGTGGAAATGTCAACAACATTTTTGTTTGTGTAAGTGAAAATTATAACTGAGTTATGGATTCGATTTGACCTTAAAAAATGTGGTGCCCTCACCAGAAAGTTGTGAACGTCTCAATAATGATCGGGGATGTAAATAGAGATACAAACCCCAGACGTCAGTGTTGGTTTGGACTGTCCCACACTTTGTGGAGAATTTGGAAGGGGCTGCCAAGGCAGGTTTGGAATCACCATCCCTGGAGGTGTCCAAGGAAGGCCTGGAGGTGGCACTCAGTGCTCTGGGCTGGGTGACAAGGTGGGGATCGGGCACAGGTTGGACTCGATGATCCTGGAGCCCTTTTCCACCCTCAGTGAGTCTGGGATCTGTGATTTCCTTGACAAATCAACCTACTTTCATTTCAGTTTGATTCAGTCACAAATAAGATTCACTGGATTTTACGTGGCATTACCAGGACAGGGGTTTTTTTTTCCCTGTGAACATTTCAAACCATTTCTTCCCCTTCTCCAGCCCTGCCAGATTTCTTGCCCTTTCCAAGACTCCAGCAGAGCCCAGGCCCAGGACAGATGTTTCAGACTGAGGTGATGAGGTCATTTCTCCTCCTGATCTCCACCACAGGGTCCGTGGGGGTTAACCAGGATCAGATCCAGACCCAGCTCCAACTCCTCCCCGGGGCAGCACAGACAAACCCTGGCTGATCCATCCATCTCTCTATCCCAACCTTCCAGGCCCAACCTCCCACCCTCAACTCTGCTCTATTTTCTCCATCACCAGCAGCTTTCCAAGGGTATCTTTCCCAGTCATGGATCTGCCCTCCTCCAATCATTCCACACATGAGGATGCTTTCCCTCCTCCACAGTCTGAACCCTCCCAGCACTCAGAGCTGTCGTGGAGCTCAGAGCATCAAGCTCAGAGCAGAAGGTCAGGAGAAGATAAAACAATCCCTGCTCCATTCAAATCCCTCAGTAAACAGCAGGAAAAACTGTAGGAACAAGATCCCCTCCCTCTGTCTGTTCCTGTAACTCAGCAGTTACTCAGGGGTCTCACTGCACCTCTTTGATCACAAACTTCCCTGGGATAGACTTGTATCTACAATTATATAAAATGCCAATTCTGGACATTTATTTTCTATACAGACAGATCCTAAAAAAGCAGTTTACACTGACTGGTTTTTTCCTACATGCTCCTTTGTCCTGGGTTCTCCTGTTTTTTCTACCTCACCTACAGATCCTGCTCCAAGTGAACTAAATGCTGCAATTCTTGTTAATTTCTCATTCATTCAGCAGGACAAATTGTCAGCTCTCCGGAATACGAACAATCCTATTTCAGGTTTTAAAGTACATTAACTTTTCAATTCCAGAGCTAAGGCTATTAGTTGAAGACCATTTGCCTGGTGTCATTTTAATTAATGCCTAAATTGGAGAAACGCTGGTTGGGAGGATGAACAAAATGTCTGAAATGCAAAATCAAGGAATGGCTTTGGAATTGTCCCGTTCCACCTCTTTATATCCCTATCTCTGAACACCTCACCTTGTGCAGGACACACACTGAAAACTTCTGGTAATTCATAAGGATCAAATGCAAAGTCCAAAAAATTCCCACCGCTCCGAGGTTTCCAGCATTCGTTAATACAAAGTCTAATTATTTTTGCAGTTTGGTATTTTTATTAAACGTGCACTGAAATATGAAACTCCCAGCTAATAGAACACATGTGGAGGTAGACAGAGTTCTTTTTGGAGTGATTTCATTATTCCATGGACAGTGATGCCAGAAAAATAAAATCTAAGTTCAGTGCAACTACCAGGACAGACAATGGGTGGGGGGAGGGAGTTAAAATCAAAGGGCAGAATTGTGCAGAGAAGCCAGGATTTAGTACCTGAACATCTATGTCACCTTGGGGATTTTCCTGATAAAATTTCATGGTACATTTATGCCATTTTATGCCTTAGTTCACATGGAGTTTATAAATCTCTGCTTTGCAGTCCCAGCTTCTTGTAAACCTTTCACTTGTGGTTGAGAGCGAAAAGCTGCATCAGCAGCAGGACCAAAGCTCACCTGGGCAGAGGGAACACCCAAAAGCTGCTCAGTGCACATAACACATGGAAAACAGCAGCAGGAGATGAATTTTCAAGGGGAATATTTAATATCCAAGCTAAGATTTAGTGCCATTATAAGTATATATTAATCAGCTTAAAACACTCAGGAAGTGCCACAATTTTCCTTGTTATCAATATCCCTCTGAGCCCCTTGGCTGGTGCATTGGAGTTCAAAACACACAAGGAAAAGCCAATCTCCTGAAAAATAATGGACAGGTTGGAAAACTACAGGAGTTTGTCTTTGATCCCGGGTCCTGAACAGCTACTGGACTGTCCTGCCCCTGCCCCGGGTCCCTGACAGGTTTTTGTGCTCTTATCCTGCTCCCAGTGCCAAGGAAAATGGTTTAGTTTCAACTCCCCTTCTTCAACCAGAAACAGAGTTTAGTTTAACTCCCTCTCCTTTGCAGTTTCATGAGCTCAGATAAACAAAGATCAGCTGATGAGCAGAAGCCACAGAGCTCGTGCAGCACAGGGATCATGTGAGTGCTGCTCACCCACTTCAGGGCCTAAACTGCTGATGAAGCTTCCAATAATTAATGCAGAAGGGAGCTAAAAAGTCCCCTAAATATTTGCTTGCTCCTATTTTATGGTCCACTGAAAAAATAACCATTTTCCAGCAAATACTTTTGGAGGAGTGTGAGGATTCCTGGGAATTGGCACAGCCACCAGTTGAAGTGTGACAATACCTGGCTGGTGATGCTCAAGACACAAAATGCAGCAAATAAAGAGAAAAAAAACAGCACTTCACAATTTGTTTCCTCAAGGAAAGTTTAAAAGCAAAGCTCAAAGCACAGTTAGTTAAAAAAACCACAAAAATTGGATGTTGAAGTGATTTTCTACATACACATGTACAGCCAACAACCACTTAGGCAGAACCAAGATTATCCCAAATATATATACTGTGTGATAGTACAGATATAGATAACATGATGTTGATTTAAACAAAAAAAGGGGCAATTAATCATGGTTTGCTTCCCTATCTGCTGTGTTCTTACACACTCTAACAACACACGTATATCCAGATATATGCACAGACACACCAATTTACACATGAATAGGTATTTCAAAGAGAAAAATAAAGCTATTAGGTTTTAATTAAAAACAAATTCAACTTAATCTACATGCCTCACTCAGAGAGACATAAAACTGCCTAACATTTGTCTTGTAAGAAGGTCCAATTTAGGTAGCAACATTTCACCAAGAAGGAAAAAAGAACAATAAGAGCTAAACTAAAAGTTCTGACACACAGAAAAAAATCACCTTCCCCAGCCTCACTTCTGCAAAAATACTGCTGATAAAAACCTCAGTAAAGAAGACTTAAAAGTGGTTTGTTTTGCTTTTTTTTTAAAACCCCCCAGAAATCCTGTACGTGGTCAAAAGTTCCGAGTGTTGGGAGCTTCCCTGAGCTCCAAACCCTGCTGATGTCAGACTGCTCAGTGCAGGGCAGGCCTCGAGTTCCCCCCAGATGTCTCACAATTTATTCATATTCAACAGCACCAAAAAAGATCCATAGCAAGTGGCCTGGCTTGAAGGTTTTTGTGCTGTGGGTATTTTAAGAGAACTCAACATGCAGGAAAGTGTGTCTGAGATCAAATGGGAGCGATTTTGCTGCCACCTGACACGGGAATTCTGCTAATTTAGCCCTTTTAGTGACTCAGCACTCCAAGTAAAAGCTGCTTTTTCTTCTCTCGTGTGTGCATAAGCACCTAATAAAGCCATTTTATCAGCAAGAACAAAAGCAGATGGGAAAAGATCTGTTTCTCCCAACACTCTCCATGTAATAAAAAAAGAACTGCTTAAAAATCAGCAATAAATGTGAGGTTCTGAGTCCACATCTGGCCACGGGGATAGTGGAGAACAGAGACAAGAACACACTGTACACACCATAATCAATCCAGTTCCTAAATGCAGGGGGGGGGAGAGGCCAAAGACAAGGAGGGATAAAACAGAGGGATGAAACATGTTGCAGGAATGATGAAATAATACAAAGACTTTTTGTATTTAAAATATTTCATGTGCATGTCATCATTTTTGCAAGCTGTTTATCTCAACAGATTTTCCTCCTTAAAACAGCCACTTGCAATGTGGGATAATTCCAACTGCAACATTAAAGACCAAAGGAAACGCTGCTTAAAATCGGTTTTGTTCCTACCTGTCCATCCTGACCCACGTGAACTTGGTGTATCTGCAGGTTTCCCTGGGGAAAAAAAAAAAAAAAGTTGACAATAAAGAAAAACTGGGAATTTAAAAAGTTGCTTTATGCTGGAAAAAGTCTGTTTCTCATCTTATTAATAAACAGCATCAATATTAAGCAAACCTATTAATTTAGGCAGTTCTCAGGGTTATTTTGGCAATCCAGCTCCAATCCCATAGTCAGCTCTGCATCCACAGGGAATAAACAGATCAAAAGCAGGGAAGTGTCTCAGCAACAGCATATTCTGCTTTTTGGAAGCTACCATATAATGTATTTTTATGCTAAGTTTCTCAATATTGTTTTTGAGGTAAAATTTTTGTGTTTCGTTATCTATATAAAACTGCAAATTTAAGTCAACTCCTTACTAAACTACAATTAAAATTTAACACTTTTTTATGTGTGGGGTGTTATTTACTTAATTGTTTGTTGTTTTATCAAAATTCAATACCAAAGACTAACAGTTCTATTACAGGAATTACATCTATCCCAAAAATATTTTCAATAATGGGAAGGATTTTAAAGGAAACTGGAGCTCCAAAGTCTAATAAGGAAATCTTTACGAAATGAGGCTTTTATTCATATGCTCAGAGATGCCTTTCCAAAAGCACAATTGGATTAAGGAAAACCAGGTTCCCAAATAGTGAAATAGCAGATTTCTTGGAGGGAAAAAAAAATAATAAAAAAATTTAAAATTAAAAAAAATCCTAATTCTTTGCTTTGCATGTTTTGGGCAGTGTCTCTTCCTGGCAGCTCCTGCTCTCGTTTGAAGCTGTACATTGGAATAAATTAAAGCCCAGATGTTTTCAAATGTAGCCCTTGAAAGTCTTACAGACCCAGCCAGCCAATGGACACAGGGGGTGCCTGAACCTCAGGATCAATCCCAACAGGAGCTGCTGAATCAGAATTTTTTTTTAGTGATTTTTTTACCCCAAAACTCCTTCAGTTTTCTCGTAGCACACTTTGCATTCCTTCAGACCCAGAGTATTTTAATCCTTTTTTATTTCTCTCAAGACAAGCTCTTCAAAGGAGAAGCCTTTAACGCTAATATTTATAGAATATTTATGATAATATTTATTCTTCAAGAGCTGCCTGTGTTAACAATATTCCTTCACAAAGTGGTTTTAGGAGATGTGATTTGGGTACTTTGGAAATGGATTAAAACAGCCCACATTCAGATACTCTTAACAGTGGAGAAAAACTTCTACAGGGAAATGGTAGAGATGAAAACTGTTGTTTGACTTTATTTTTCTATGCCTTCTTTATTTAAACAAAGAACACAGAAATCTAACAGCAGTTTTAGCAATCAGAAGTATCTATATATTCTTAAATAACCAATAATTGCAGTCCCATACACGCAAATCCACCTGGCTTTGAGAGCTGGTTCGCCTGAGTCAAAATTGGGGGGTTCAGGACTGAATTTATCCATTTCCATTCTACTGAACTATTTTTATGGAAAAAATTAGGGAGTGTAAACACTGCAGAGCCAAATTAGTTGGTCAGTAATGAAGGTAAGTTGATTCTGCAAAATCTCTTTACTAGATGGTGGCTGGAATTTTCTCCAACTCCTGTTCAAAAGTTCCCACATGCAAAGGCACTGACTATTCTGGACACATTTAGTTCATAAACCTAAATAAAATAATTTCATTTTAATGGCAGTGCAAGCAGCTAAACTGATTTCCTCTAGTATTCTGTATTAAATTTCCAAAGACCATCAGCTTTATACAACAATCATTAGCGTAGCACACACAGAGCTGGGTCAAGGAGGATAAAAACCCCCAAATCCCAAAACAAACAAAAACACCCCCCTCTCCAAAAAAAAGGAAAAAAAAGAAAAGAAAAAAAAGAAAACAACAAAACAACAAAAAACCAAACACACAGAGACAGAAACAGCAGGTTGCATTTACCACCCTAAAGCACATTTGATCCTGGTTCCACCACAGCCTCTCACTTCACTCGGATTTCAGAGGTGCAGTTTTGGAATCAGGACCCCAAATGCGCTCCAGGACACCCAAACTTTTGCTCACCTCACTGTCCTGTGTGATCTGGACCTGCTCCCCCTGGGGCACCTGGGCTATGTGGAGATGGCCCTGTGGGATCCACAACAAAAGAAAACACCAAGGAGCATCAGAGGAAAATCAGGACTAGAGGAAGCAGCTACTACCTTGGAGCAGCACAGCTTAAGGTTAGAAGCAAAGTGTTTATTCAATGAAAACCATTAAAAATAGCTGTAAAATATAAAGTGCATCTGTATTTGCCCCTCCTTTTATGTAAAGCATAAGCAGAGTGACTTTGAGCAAAGAATGGTTCATTTTCACTTAAGGGGAAGAAAACAGGCACAATAATAAATAACATTTATGCAGCGAATTTATGCAGAGGATCTGTGCTTTTGACTGGCACACAAGGCTTGGGGCTGACTTGGTGACTGAAACATTAATCCAATTTAAAGACCTTGCAAAGTCAGTTCTTAAAACAGACCCAGCAAGACAAATATCCCTAAGAGTGAGGCTTTCAAAGGCATCTAATTATCCATAGATTTGTGAACACTCACACAGTGAGAAGAGCACAGACCATGCCAAGGACTCTCAAACTGCTGGGATTTCAGAAGAATTCCTTAATTTGAACAGTTACTGCCCTAATAGTGTTAATCATGTAAATGCTTTATATTGCTGACCATAGCCCCCACTCCAGACTGGTACCAAGCCCATCCTTTGATCCAAACAGGGATAAGAGTGGATGGAATCCCTTGTGCATCCTGACTAGCCCAGCCAAGTCTTTGCTCCTGTGATTTACCTGAGATTGGATTCTAAATAACCTCCTTGAGGGTTTCTAAGGCTTTGTGTTCATTTTAATATGCCTGCATGAGATTAAAGATAATCATTTGGAATTCTGTCAAAGGCCCTTCTGATTTTATAACACAAGAACAATTGCATGTGATTTTCAAAGACACACAGATCCCTCTATTTCCAACAGTTTCATTTCCTTTGGAAGGAAACCATCTATTTATAGGGAGAAAAAAACACTCTGAAAGTCTCACTCTGACAATAGGGGCTGTATAAAAAATTAGAGCACTGCCCAGTTTGTGTGCAGATTAAAATCACTTTCCCCTCCTTAACGTGGAGCTCTCAGGGCTCCCAGGAAAAAGCCTGGAGCATTTGGAAGATCCATTTAGAGTGGATTTAAGTATAAGGAATCCTTTCTGGCTGGAGGAATGGGGAGAAGGTGATTTTATTCACCTTTTTATGATCAAAAAACCCTGCTCACTCCTCTTTTGCAGACACAGAACTGGCCCTCAGGGACAGTCCTTCTTTAATACTGATTTTTTAATATATATTATAAATAACTACTACATTACTAATGACTCTTAGCCTGATCTATGTGTATTATTCCACAGAACTGGAAGAACAATGCCATTTTCTCCTGTTTCCTCTATATGTCTAAATTATGATATTTAGAAAGTGGTTGTGGGTCCCAGGGGATTTTTCCTGGATTCCACAAGCAATTTAAAGGATTGTTAATGAGTCCAGAGCTTTTAATGAGGCAAATTTGCATCACTTACACCTATAAATGTAACCATTTTGTCTGTTATATTCACATATTTCATATAATTTTCCCTTCTACCTTGTCTTTCAAGACTTGAAAAATGGTTTACAGTCATCAATTATATCTCATAAAAATATCCATTGAGGAGTCAAGAAGATTTAAAAGCCACAGGGAAACCAAGAGACAAGGGAATTTCCAGGATAATACCGGCAAGTTGTGGCAAAAGTGAAGTGGAAATGGAACTTTTGCACCCAGTTCCTGCAGAAAGAGCATTATTTCACTGAGGACACTTTTTAAAAAATAATTTTAAATGAATTTACATTGAAGTTTGAATTTCAAACAGCCCTTGTATCAAACTGTGGGTTAGAGGGACTAAAGTGAAGGTGGGTTTTTTTCAGAGGACACTGAAACCACGTATAGAAATAATCACAGCCTGAGTTGTGTCTCAGGCTTAAAAAATGTCAATATTTATAAGTTTTACGTATATACACGTAGCTAAACGAATACATATGTAAAGGTTCAGCCAACAGATGTTCAAAACCAGCTGAGAATGCAGTTTTCAAGAAAAATAAATAAATAAATGCATTGCTGTTGTGTAATTCATGGCTAAAAACAACTGTGGTGTGTAAACCCTACACTTTGTAGGGCTGCTGGTGTTATGGCAAGTGCAGGAAAACAGGTAAATTCTATACAATAATGAAGGTGCATTTATTTGCCATAATTGGGCGAGCAAATCCTGCAGGAAGAGTTTTGTCAAGTCATTTTTTTTTTCTCCATAAGCCTCCAATGTTTATTTACTGAAAATCCTAAGTGATGGTAAGTTACTATTTAAAAATAAAACATTAAATTGCAACTGAAGCAAAGTTTACAAGAAATTAGAAGGTTTAAATGGAGGGGTTTAGAAAAAGCTGAGGACATACTACTTGGACTTGTCCATCCTCTCCTATCTGGTGGATCTGGACCTGCTGGGCGTTGGCCAGGGCGTAGTGAAGGGCCTGGGGCTGGTTCTGCTGGATCTCATTGGAAGCTGACACTGAACTCTGGGATCCCTCTGGAAAAAAGAGACAAAAATCCACCTTTATTACATGTGTACATCCCATCCCAGTGGCCACACAACAATCCAAACCGAAAACCCACAGGAAACAAATTTAACCATTATTTATATTCATATTCATATTCTTCTGCATGTTCACTGGATAATGTGCATGTGCTACAAATTCCATAGGAATTCCAAAGGCTGGTTTGTCTCTGTGAAAGCTTTAATTGTGTTAATGATGTGAAAGACAGAATTCCAACCACAGCACTTGTGCAGGAACTGAGGAAAACACAAGAAATCCATGTTTTTGCTGCCTGTTGGACACACACCTTTAATACTTCATGTCTGATGAGCAGGTAACTACAGAATGTTCCAGTATCTCCTGCACTGCTGTACAATAGAAGTTTGCTGTACAGAATTCTGGATGGGATTAACAAATCCCAGTTGGCCAAAAAGTCCTGGACTGAGTATAAAAGCTGTCCCATCAACTAAATAAAAATGGGATTTGTTCCCATTCAGATGCTCCGTTGCCAGTGACTTTGTCATGGGCACTGAGAGGAACAGAAACTCATGGAATCCCAGGATGGTTTGGGTTGGAAGGGACCTTAAAGATCATCTCATTCCATGGGCAGGGACACCTTCCACTATCCCAGGTTGCTCCAAGCCTCATCCAACCTGGCCTTGGACACTTCCAGGGATGGGGCAGCCACAGCTTCTCTGGGCAACCTGTGCCAGGGCCTCACCACCCTCACAGGGAAAAATTCCTTCCCAATATCCCATCTAACCCTGCCCTCTGGCAGTGGGAAGCCATTCCCTGTGTCCTGTCCTTCATGGCCCTTGTCCAAAGTCCCTCTCCAGCTCTTTTGGAGCCCCTTTAGGTGGTGGAAGGGGCTCTAAGATCTCCCTGGATCCTTCTCTCCTCCAGGCTGGACAAAGATCTTTACCAAGCCTCCGTCTTTCCCTTTCTCTCCCATTTCCATTACTTCTCATTTTCTGTATTTTCTATTTTACAAATGGCTAAGAAAGGCCACTGTGATTCAGGTGTTTCTCCAGGGCTCCCACGAATCCATTCCCTCCTGCTTTTGTCTTCCCCTTGTGCTTCCCAGTCTTTCACCGTTTAACTGAACTGAGCTGAGTTGAGCTCGACTTCTACCAAACCACAGTGTCCAAACACTCAATCCTTCATTTATAATGAGCATTTATTTTCTGATTAAGAAAGTTATGCAACCAAAGAGTATCAAAGGAAAATGAGCTGCAGCAGATAAATATATATTTTATAAGCACATATTGAAATACATTTTTAACTGTAAATCCAAAAGTCTTTATTTGTAAGTCATTTTTTTTGCTTCATAAGCCAGAAATTATGGTGCTTTTCAGAGGTGGGAAGAAGAGCCACAGCCTGAATGGAATCCCACTGTACATCTCACGTGGTCACCTATAAATAGGTTCTAGTTTGGCTTCACTGCAACAACCTCAGTTGGGTTTTTTTTTCTTTATTTTGTTGGATTTTTTTGGTGTTTTTTAGTTCTTAGGAAGAAAGAAGAGAGAGGACTCACCAGTGTCTAAGAACAAAACATCCTTTCTGAATATTGTTTTTCTCCTCTATATCTTGGAGCAGACAAAAGGAATATTTATCCCTTTTTAAACATTCCCCATTAAAAACAAACACAAACATGAGGAGCACACACAGCTTGAAGAGAGAATGTGTCAGCACTTATAAATCACAGCCCTGTAAAGCACCAAGCCTTATATTTACAATTTTGATCTCTTAGAGAACCCCTGGCACAGAGAAGCCACAGCTGAGCTCCTGCTCTGAAATCTTCCACTAATTCCAAAGAGGTAAGTTCAGCATGAACCAAACAGCTTTCCTAGTGCTGCCTTATCCATGGCATTCCCAAAACACCCTCTGCTAGATGGAATAGCTTTGGAGACACCCATGGGATGGAAGATGCTGCACTGACCACTCCAATACAGAGGAAAAAAAACCACAGCTGCAGAATATTCCTTTCTTTCAAGTTGAAATTGGACCCTGGTCTGGTGGAAGGTGTCCCTGCCCATGGCAGGAGGTGGAATGAGATGAGATTTAAGGACCCTTCCAATCCAAACCACTCTGGCATTCCATGATTCTTTTATGTTTTCCATTTCTTTGCTGCTTGTGCTGATGAGTCAAAGAAAATTGAGGCTGAGTGTGCTGAGTGTGTCTTTCAGCCCAATGCTCAAGAGTTGCCCAGATGACCCCACTGAAGCGGTTTCTCCTGTCACATTCTCCAACCCAACCCTCCTCAGACACTGCTGGGCAAGGCTGGATTTGCCAAAGGTAATCTTTAACTATTTCAAGGATATGTGTTTAATTCTCAGCTAAAATCAAATTTAAGACAAAGGCAAAACCTTTGGCCTTTCTAATTCATTACTATTCTACTTCATATTTATCTGCAGCTGCTCAGTTGAGCAGCTGAGTTTTCATTTTTCCCAGAATCACAGGTTGGAAAAGACCTTTAAGATCACCAAGTCCCCATCAGCACCATGTTCACCACCATCCATGTCCCCAGGTGCCACATCCACGTGTTTTTTGAACACTTCCAGGGATGGGGACTCCACCACTGCCCTGGGTGGATTATTCCAATGCTGGACAAACCTCTCCTTTCCATGAAGAAATTTTTCCTGATATCCCACCTAAACTTCCTAGAAGCAACTTGAGGCTATTTCCTCTCATCCTGTTACTTGTTCCCTGGGAGAAGGGACTGGCATCATTTTGGAAGTGGGTGTGGGTGGGACAGATTCTATGGCAGAGGGAATTCCTGCTCAGTGTCCTTGTGGTTTGTAACTATAAATTATTTTCCTAGTGCAGAGGCCTCTCAGCCTCACACTTCAAACCAGGATTTCTCTCCTTGCTTTCTGGCTGTGCAGCCCCAGCGAGGAAAGGTTAATGGATAAATTAGAAATCCTCAAACCCAAAAAGCAGGACAAACCCCATCCTAGAACAATAGAAATAAACCTGAGCACTGTAAACCATTATCTCCTCCTGACTCAGCCAGGGCTAAAAGCCTCCAATGTTGTAAAAAAACCTTTGAAGATTTGGCTGCACATCCATTTTTCTGTGTGACACCTCAGCACAGGCTGAGCACTTCAGCCTAAATCTCCATATAAATCCCAAAGTCAGAGAACTAATTAAAAATTCCAACATGGAAAACTGTGATAACAGCTTGAACAATCTGAAGAGAAATTAAAAGAAAGGAAGAAGGCACTTTTCAATTAATCCCCCTCCCAAACCCCTCGTTTCCTGCGGCTCTCCCTCCACACACTGCTGAGGTTTGAAAAGGAAGATCCAGTGAAATTCTCGTGGCAGCCACTCCGGTTGGAGAAAACATGAGGAAAACACACATAAGGTATTGAAATGTTGGCTCCAAGAGCAGAGCAACCATCGCAATCAACACCTCAACTCCAACCAGAGGCAACAGCAGAACCAGCTAAAATAAGGAAACTCAAGTTCTCCATAAATACAAGCCTGCTTGATGCAACCCATAAATCTTGTGGCTACTGTGACAATTAAATATGAACAACCTCAATCAGTACCTTTGGGGGTGAAGGATAAAGAAGGAATATCCATTTGTATTTTCCTGCCACCTCACTCAGACATGCCCTTGTTTGCAAATCTGCTTCTCTCGAACACAATCGCTGAATTTCAACACCAAGCCCTCCTAAGGCTCCATCAGGACTCTGGGCTCAGCCTCCTGCTTTTCTGTATCATTTGTACCATTAATTTTTCCATATGATACCAGAGCAGAGAGGAAAATCTGTTGCCATTTTGACCGTGACTCAAATCAAAGCCACGTGCTGCTCAAATTGTTAATCACAACAAGCAGGAAAAGCCTCCAAGTTTTGACATGGCCAACAAGTACATGAGAGTGAAGCTGAAGAACAATCCTCTTCTGATGTAATAATTCAGAATTATTTACTATGGGTGCAATAATTCATTTTAAAAAATCCCAAAATCACAAAATAGATGAGGTTGGAAGTGACCTCCGGAGATCTTCTAAACCAATGTCCTTCCTCAAACCATGGGCAATCAAAACCAGTTTCTTTGGACTGAATCCAGGTGGATTTTGACTGTCTCAAAGAGGTGGTGGCAATCATCCTCAAAATTCCTCAGAGCCAGAGAAACCAAAGTGGGGTCAGAGGCAGCTGAGCTTTAGGCTGCTCTAGTTATTTTTTATTTTTTTTTTTTAATAATTGCTGCTAAAAACCAGCTCTGAAAATCCACGTCTCCCAATTCCCAGGGGAGGATGTCCAGCACAGCAGTGACCACGTGGATTTGAGAGTATTTCAGAAGTGTCCAAGGCCAGGTTGGACAGGGATTGGAGCCACCTGGGCTAGTGGAAAGTGACCCTGCCCGTGGCAGGGAATTGGGATGGGAAGAGCTTTCAGGTCCCTTCCAAACCAAACCATTCTGGGATTCTTTGAATAGAATATGCAAAAAATTTACAATTCTATATCCCCACATCCTTCCCAGTGAAACCTGACACAGGTTTTCTTCTGCAGCAACCACAGCTGGGTGGAGACCTGTCCAGGAGCACCTGGAAGTTGGACTTTAAAGCTGTAGCAGTGGAAAAGGCAGTTTCTCAAGTAGCTGAATTTCAGAGCGTTCGAGGCTCACCTTAAATTGCCCCCTGAAACAAATGCTCCCATAAAAACTGTCTGGGTTCATATGGAACACTTTCCAAAGCCATATTTGACAGCTCTGTTGTCATAACTGTGAAATACAGAGCTCCTTTACTTCAGAGCTGTGAAATATTACTACGAGCTGGCAGCAGGAATTCTGCTCCCTCCGCTGTACAGGGGGGATAATCAGGAACAGATGCCTGGGAATTCTGATGCTGTAATTCCATTGAGGGGTTCCAGGGATGTCAAACCACAGAGGCAATATCTGAGCAGTTCCTGGAGTTACCTGAACACAGAGGTGGAATTACAGCCCTGTCATGCCACCTTTTAAAACCTGTGTGTATCTACGTTTTCTCTTCCATTTCTTTCCCCAATATCCTCACCGAGCCTCTCAAGCCACTCTCCTGTTCCTCCTCTTTCTCCAGGTGAAACACCACTCCTGCTTGGGTTTGGGTTGCAAATTCACTTTTCAAAGGATCACCTGATTCTGCAAAGTGCTCTGTTTTTATAAAGTGGGTCTGTTTTTCCCACCTTTCCAGCCTCCCAGAAAATGATGCCAAAGACATTCTTAGGGAGAGCAATATTTTCAAGAAAATTACCAAAAGCCTCTGACTCCATGGGAACATTTTCACACACTGTTACCAGAGGCAGCTGTTCCTCTTATTGCCTGGACTCTACTTTTGGCTGCACTTCTGGACAGCCCTGCCAAGGACATGCCAAGATGCCTCAGCTGACCTTCAGCATCATCAGGATCAAAGACACCCCTACAAGGACATGCAGCCACCTCTTTGCTCTTTGGGGGACTTGGGAGGTGAGATCCCTGCACAAGGAGAGATGCAGGTGCCATAAAAACAACCCTGGGGATTGTTGGACCACAGGCACACCACCAAAATTCCAAGGTGGCTCTTGCAGACCCACCTCATCTCCCATCTTTTCAGGCAGTACATGCTGAAATCCCACAATCCTGCAATGGTTTGTGTTGGAAAGGACCTTAAAGCTCATCCCATTCCAACCCTCTGCCATGGGCAGGGACACCTTCCACTAGATCAGGTTGGTCAGGAGTTAATTCAGGTGGTCATGTACTCATGGAATATTTTACTCACTAATTAATTTAGGGGAATTAAGGGGAAAAATGAGTTTTCAGCTTAACCCCAATAAAAGAACCCACCAAAACTTATCTTATGGCCTTCTGAAGGCAGGAACTCACTGAGCCTAGTCTGTGTTTTCCATCTCTACACTGGTGTCTCCAAATCTCCAAAGCAGGAGATTAAATAATAGTTTTTAATAATAAATCTCAACACCACTCAAGGGGTGCAGTCTAATGAGCACAGGCCCCTAATATCCACTTATTCTAAAATACTGATTGCTAAAAGACTGAAAATAAAGATCCCATCAACATATAAGGCTTATGGTTATCATTAGGTTGATTAGTTGTTTTAATTTGAGGATTTTGGATGTGATCCCCTGTTCCAGCACATAAAATTTTCCATTGAAAGCAGATTTTGGCTTTCTTTGCATGAGATACAGTGGTTAGTGTTAACATGCAACCAAAAATTTTATGCAGGCAAATAAACTTCCTTCCTTTTCCTTGGGCTCCCTTCCAAACCCCTGGTTTTAATATCTAATGTACAAATGTCCCATAACGCTGCTTTATATTAAAAGCAGGAGCCAGAAATGTCCTCTGAGAACACTTCTTGGGTCAGGGTTTTTCAGTTGTTATTATTATTCCTGCCTCCATACCTACATGGAAATATAGAATCACCTACAACGGATTTAATTCCTTCAGAGGAAAATCCTTCAGGAGCAACCTTTAGCACGTCCCACTGACTGGTGTGCAAGATTCAGTCACTGACTCCTCTGAGGAACAACAGTTGCAGCAACATTTTCATCTTCTACTCAAAGAACTGAGCATGGTGAAAATAAAACATATGAGAGCACAAAGCTGCATGAGCTGAATTTTTCTTTAGTTAACACATGTGGAGGAACTGAAAGAGAGAAGGGTTAGATGAGACATCAGGAAAAAAAATTGTTTATTATGAGGGTGGTGAGGACCTGGCAAAGGTTGCCCAGAGAAGCTGTGGCTGCCACATCTCTGGAAGTGTCCAGGGCCAGGCTGGACGGGGCTTGGAGCAACCTGGGCTAGTGGAAGGTGTCCCTGCCCAGGGCAAGATGATCTTTAGGGTCCTTCCAACACAACCCATTCCATGATTCTATGACTGTATGTTCTCAGCATCTCAGTGAGGCTAAACACTCAAACTAACATGGAGGTACGACAGAAAAGAAAGGGAATTTATTATCACCGCAAGTTTTCCTTTCAGTTGGGGTTTGATTGGCTTTGGTGGGGTGGGGGGTGTTGGTTTGTTACCTGAACCACTGTAGGAGGATGAGGAAGGTGTTCTTCTGGAAAAGCTTTTCACAGCCAGGCTCTGCCCCCTCTGCTTCCTCCTCCACGCTGTCCTGCACTTGGAGTCGATGCTCTGCTTGATTCGGTACCAGTCGGACTCTGTGATGCCAAACTTGTAAAAGAGGTGGCCTGGAATTACAAAGAAAAGAGGCAAAAATCAGCATAAACCTGGATTTCCAAGATGACACACCCAGTCCCACACACAAGGCGAATAAAGGAACATTTCAGAACTGCCCACGTTGCCTAAAGGAATACAGTGACCTCACAAAGACCCCCAGAGCTGCACAGTGATGTGATTCCAGCAAACTTTATTCCCAAAGTTCAGTAATCACACATGCACAGTTCTGTCTGTCAATCTGCCCTTCCATCTATGGGAGCTGCACTGTTACATCCAAGCTGTGCAACACTGACAGAGGATCCAGCCCTCTGAAGACAAACTGGAGACAGCTTTATTTCTCAGTGATAGTGCCCCACAATAAGTCTGATAAGCAGGAGACCATATAAAACTCATATTAAAACAAACAAAACCCATAAAAATCTTTTAAAGCTCAGCTCAGAATTGATCAGACTCCAATAAAAACACCACGAAATGAGACCCTTCTGCGAACGTTACTCCTGGAATTAAGTCATTTCAAGAGCCACACGATGCACTTCGGAGCCTTTGGTGTTAAGTTGCCAAAGTGTTCCATAAACACAGCGCTGACTCAGGAGCTCAGCTGGGTGTTTTGAAGCAAAGCTCACCCAGACTGAGCCCTGCTGCCAACTCAAACCAGGTTTATCACCACATGCAGCCCCTGAACCAGAAGGGGAAGCCCAGACAGAGCAGGGACAGAGAGAGCAAAACGATTACGACAAGAAATACTTGGTTTGACATCTGCACAAATGGTTTTAAGAGTGGGGAGGAAACGTAGAGCAGTGACAGCTGTTTAAGGTCCTCCTGTTTAAGCTCCATTTCAGTGTGAGCTCCAGAGGGGTTTGGATTTTCTTAAAAGCATCAGTGCTAGGAAAAATTCATAATGCTCATGGCTGCAGAAAGAAAACCACTTGAAAAATCCAGTCACTGTCTGCCCAGGTAAGAAGGAGGGAGAGGATGGAGTGGGGGGAACTTTTTGCAGGGACAGATAGTGCCAGGACAAGGGACAATGGTTTTAAACTGCCTGAGGGCAGGGTTAGATGGGATATGGGGAAGAAATTCCTTACTCAGAGGGTGGTGAGGTCCTGGCACTGGATGCCCAGAGAAGCTGTGGCTGCTCCATCCCTGGAAGTGTCCAAGGCCAGGCTGGACAGGGTTTGGAGCAACCTGGAATAGTGGAAGGTGTCCCTGCCCATGGAATGAAATGAGCTTTAAGGTCCCTTCCAACCCAAACCATTTTAGGTTTCTATAATTCTATGAGGTTCAAACCCCCTGAATTCAAGCAGATCTATTTTTAACAGTCTCTAAAACTGTGCTCTTAAACTTTTCAGATTCAGATGTGCAATCCCACAGTTAAAGCAGCCAAAGCTGTAACAGAAGCTTTTGCTCAACATGACAATGCTTGAAGTGTCTCTAAAATTCTTATTGTCCTTTTAGTATCAGTTCCCTTCATACCTTGCAAAGTAAAATAATCTTTTCCACTTACTGAGCTTTCAATCTTCCTCTCAAATGGGATCCTAATCCTGTGAAGTACTTGCTTAAGCTGTTGTATATAGAATATATAGAACAGGACATGCCCTGCTACTGCAAGACAAATGATTTGAAGCCTGGAGCCACAAAATTCCAGGTCTGCACAAGCTAAAAGCTTCACAGTTTCCTCTGCATTACAAAGGAAACCAGAGTCCTCAGAATGTGAAATCTGCAGTCACTGAGCTTAACAGAGCCAAGGGGAGAACTCTACCTTTTATGGCATCATTTTTGAAATATGTTGAATTTTTGATGCTCTGAGTTTTTTTGTAGATCTGTTTAAGAAGTCAGTTGAAATAAAGGAGAGAATATACAGGAGGAAAAAGACTGGCCCCAAAAGTGCCTCAAAGACCCCAAGATTTCTCATCTTAAAGTGACAGCAAGAACTTCACAACTCCTGTTGTGTCTCCAAAAAGGGGTTGGGAGTAAGAAAGGAGGAAAATGGGCTAAAATTACCATCTGCTGCTGTGCAACAGTTCCCTTTCCATAGGTGTCAGCAAAAGGGAAAGCACATTCCATATTGTAAATTCCGAGCCCACGTTTCTCAGCCTGATCTCTTACTAATGTGCATTACACAGAGAAATGGGCTCAGAAATGTTTGCAGGGATGGCCAATAAAAATAGTTGTGCTTTAACTCTTCACCCACCCTCAGCTGTCAGGACGTACAACAGCACTTGTGAGTCCCACATAAAACACAATCATGTGCTCTGTGGTTAGTTTGGGGAAAAAAGTCCATATTTCATCCACAAGTACATTTTAATGACTTTCACGTTGTGCTGCCCTGGTTAGGGAAGTGACTGATCAAGTGTAGTTACTCTCAGGGAAAAGCTGTCTGGTTTGGAATTTTAACTATTACAGTGTAATCCATGGGATATTCCAGGATGTCACTTAATTCAAGGAAAAATCAAAAGCAGTATCAATTATCTGGGACAAAAGATATCAGGTGCAGTGAGATGTTCATACTCCTGGAATGAGGAAGATGATGAGCCAGAGCTGTGACATAAAACATCCCAGAAATTGCTTTATTGAGGGAAGGCGGGAAAAGACCTTCTTCAAACAGAAAGAGAGTAGGTTTGGATTAGATATTGGGAAGAAATCCTTTCTTGGGAGGGGGGGGGGAGGCCCTGGCACAGAGTTATCCAGAGAAGCTGTGGGTGCCCCATCCCTGGAAGTGCCCAAGGCCAGGTTGGACGGGGTTTGGAGCAACCTGGGATAGTGGAAGGTGTCCCTGCCCATGGCAGGGGGTGGGATGAGATCAGCTTTAAGGTCCCTTCCCACCCAAACCATTCCACGATTCTACCTACTGATCACAAACATTATAATTTAATCAATGTAATTAAATGGCCATAAAGGGTTTACCATTCCCTTCCAGGAAAGAACAAGGCTCCAGAGAAAAGCCCAGAAAACAGGTAACAAGCTGAACAGGGCAGAGTCAGAGAAGATTTTAGACTACAGATACCTAAAGCATCAGGCAGATTTTCCAAGCCAGGCATCTCTATTTCTTTCCCTTAATTCCTCAAACTCCCACTTGCTGTTACAGCAATCAAAGGTGTAAAAACTGGTCCAGACAACCAGTGCTGTTTGCACTGATTTTTAGCCCAACTGCAGACTCAGCCACAGCAACTGTACGTGCAAATTAGGCATGAAAAATTAGCCCTTAAGTCCAAAGATAGTTGATAGAAAGGTTCAATAAATTTCAGCAGCAAAATCTGTGCAGTTGGGATCACAACCTAAAATGTTATTCAGCTCTTGAGCAACCATATTTCCTCACAGTCCTCTGGTGACTGAAGGAAAATATAATGTTAATGACAGTGGAGTAGTTTTGAAGCAGATAAAAAGTTCACCATAACATTAGAAATGTGATTTACCTGCACTGGAGAAGGACATCCTGCAAACATGTGCAAACAATCCCAGGAAATCAATGCGTGCTGCCTCTGTTCCCTATCCATAAGCGATCCCAGGCAGCAGAGCTTTCAGCTGCCTCATTCCCTGCATGTCAAACACCAAACACTAAAGCAGGATATTGGAAATGAGATGTTTAACTTGGGGAAGCCCAAAGCAGAAAAGGCAGGAATACCTCAGAGGGAAGGGATTTGACTTTTTCGGCCCATTTCCTACTCCAAAGCAGCACAAACGCTGGGATTTTAAACAGCCAAGCGTCTCTGAGCCACAAAGCACACATAAAAAATACATTCAGCAACAGAATTCAGCACTTTGACAAAAAGATGCCCGTTAAAGAAGAAGGAAGTGCAGGATTTAGGTGATTTAAGGCTGAAGGTGTTTTTAGGGATCTCTTCACGCAGGGCAATGGATCGTTGCTGGTAACACTCAAAACAAAGGATGTCCTTGTTTTTAAACACTAAAGGTCCAAAGTTTGCTTTTTTTGGGAATCTCACTTCCCAAACAAAGCTTTCTATGAAAACACACCAGAGACTTTAAAATAGTTCAGTTATTTAATAAACTGCAAGAGCTTGAGAGATTTCCATAAACCAGGTTGATCCTGGGAGTTTGGGAGACTGAAAGGTCTGCACAGGGAATTCATGGAGACATGAAAAAGGAGAAATCAGAAGCCAATATTCCAATCTCATCAAGCAAAAGTTCAGGAAGAAGGCAAACATGCATCAGGAAAATTTAAAAAGTCAGCTTTAAAAGCCAGCAGGTGCATCAGGCTGAGCTTTGCCTTCCACATCCTGGATTAGAAACACAGCTTTGAGAAGCTCCTATGAAATTAAAAATACTGACAGGACAATATTTAAAATAAATCTTTCTGTGGTTCAAAAGGGAAAAAAAAAAAAGGCTTGGAAATTCAAAGGAAGAAAAGTTTGAAAATGCAAAGAAAAAACCTTGGAAACATAAAGGGAAAAAAGTCTTGGAATGCAAAGGAAAAATTTGGAAATGCAAAGGAAAAACAGTTTGGAAATGCAAAGGAAAAAGAGCTTGGAAATGCAAAGGAAAAAGAGCTTGGAAATGCAGCAAAGATGATCTGCTACAAACAGAGGGATCGTCGGCACCGATGTCTGACACGATAACACATTCCCAAACTTTTGGGGCATCTTACGTACAAAATAAGGAGAGGAACGGTTGGGTTTTTCTACAAACCAGGACTAATTCTAAAATAAGAAAATCCCAGGAAAAAACAACGTTCCTGAAAAAGTAATCCTCTCCTTAAAGGTCAGGAGTCAGGCAGCAGACGAAACAATGCACAGAAAACATGAAACTGTAAAGAAATCTAATTAGGAACAAACTGAGGAGGAAGAAAAGACATTTGTAAGATCAAAACCAGACATGAAATATTCCATCCTGATAGTGCATTCAAAATCAGCTCCTAAAAAACAAACTCCGTGTCAGGAGTTTGCATTTGGAGACTGGATATTGTTCTCCACGATCACCACATTTCCTCAGAAAATTAAAAGGTAAATCATTATTTTCATGGACTTGGCAGAGTTCCCTTCATGCTGATATGGTCCAGAATTTCCTACTGGTTTTGCTACATTTGGAAAGATTAGGGAAAGTGTTACCACCAGAGAATCCAACAGCCACATGAATAAAATAAATACATATTTACATGATAAATACATAATCCAAACAGATTTGCTTCACTGCAGCTTCATTTTCAAATTTAACCTAATTTTCAAAGCTTAGAGAAAAACCAACAGGGTGTCATATTCATCACTCAAATCTTAAAAGTGATGAAGAGAATCTTTTTTAAACCGACAGGAACATGATGGATAATCCGAAAAACAAGGGCTTCGGATCTGCCTGCTCCGAGTCGTGGAGAGGGGCGATTCTTCGGGGCCTTGGCTCACAAGATGCATTTTTCCTCAGCAGGGTCATACATTTGGAGGCCTTTTTATTAAACCAATAGCACATGACAACAGAATCTGCTGCACTAAACACTGGAACAGCCGAGGGAAAAATGAAGCACCTCCGAAGTTCCTTCTCGCGCCTTCAGGCTCCGACTCCTCCAACGGAATCAAGGGCTTGCACTGCCCATCTTGAAATCATTTTAAATGGAGTCATTGTTTACTCCTCTGACAGCTGGAAGTTCTTCCCCCTCTCCAAAAATCAGAATGTTTAGGTCTGGGCAAAGGGATGCAGCGTCGTGCTCCTCCAAGGAAAAGTCACCCGTTCCAGAGGGATGGCAGAGCCTTGGAGGCTCCTCCAAGTCATATCCATCATGTCACCCAATAATCACTTTCTATCCCATTGTTCTCATCCACAGTGGCCAAAAAGAGAGCTGTTAGAAACTTGGAGAGAGGCAAAAGGGGAGGAAAAATTCAGCTACCAAGTAATTAGTCCGGTTTGCAACTTATTTCTTCTCATTTCTTTTTATTTCCTCAACAGTCCCTTTGTTTCACTGTCACATTTATCCCTTTCAAATTAACCCTTTCTAATCATCCCTTTCAGCCATAAATTCATAAGCACCACGTGCTGTGGTACAAACTGTTCAGGGGGTACTTTCCTAAACGGCACGAAATACAACTGAGATCCTCCAATTTTACTACACACACACATAAAGAAGGATTTACTAACCTGTGTCAGCAACCAGAATATTTTAAACAGTGGAATATGTAAGTATGAAACATTTACAAAAATCTGAACTTTTCAATTGTCAGCTTTTAAAGAAAAGAAATGCTCTCTCAGAAAAGAAATGCTCTCTCCTCGTTAAAGGAATGAGATTCCCTTCTTATGGAAGACATGGTTAAAGAGGATTTCTGCAAATAAATTTCCATAGAAAACTGAAGGTATTTCTGTTAGGAGTATCTTGTGGGATCGAAGAAACGCAGAAAAGTTCAACTACAACCAGCAACTACTTCTGAAATGCCGATGATGCTGTTCAGACCAACTGCTGTTTGCAATTCCATGCCCAGAGAACACTAAAACACTTGAAAGAACAGGCAAGAAAGTTTTCCTCAAAATAATAATATACGCTATAAATTATTACATGATGAATAATAATGAATTACTGTATCACACTGAGGAAACAATTCTGAAATTAACTTCTTTGAAACTGCCACGAGAGAGCAACCAAAGTGTCTGCACGGCTGGGCTGGGTCTGAAGGACAGATGAAAGTGAAAGTGAAGAGATGAGAAAATAGCTCTCATCCCAAAGGCAGGAGGTATCCCTTTCTCTGTAAAACACAGACAGAAGGGTTTGGATTTTCAAAGATTTTGAAATCAAACATTACATGAGCAAAGGAAAGTCCTTCTCGATGGGTCTCTGGCTCAGGAGTCGCTCTGGCCATACAAGAAATAACAGCCAGCTGCCAATTACCAGAATATTGAACAGCTAATTTAATTGTCTTGGAATGGTTTGGGTTGGAAGGGATCTCAAAGCCCATCCAGTTCCACCCCTGCCAAGTGCAGGGACACCTTCCACCAGCCCAGGTTCCTCCAAACCCTGTCCAACCTGGCCTTGGACACTTCCAGGGATCCAGGGGCAGCCACAGCTTCTCTGGGCAACCTGTGCCAGGGCCTCACCAAAGAATTCCTTCCCAATCTCCCATCTAAACCTACCCTCCTTCAGCTTAAAGCCAGTTTTACTAAAAGTTACTTTGTCTGATTATTTAATTAGTATTATTAATATTTATTTAGCATATTTGTCTGAATATTTAACGAATCACAGAACCAGAGGAAACATGAAAACTATAATTATTTTAAATGCCCTTCTTCTTCATGCTAAAAGAAGCCTACCAGAGGTTTCAAAAAGAAAAAATTAAAATTAATTAGGATCTAGAATCTCCAAATTCCACCGAGAAATCCTGTCCCAAAGCAGAAGAGCTCCTATACTGAGACACACCTCACACCTCTCTGGAAAAGCAGTCAGGCTGTTTTTACCTGTTTTACAAGGAGCAGAATCTGCTCTGTTCTGCCTTTTGGAGGGAGCCATAAGCACTCAAATATTGCCATCTAGTGGGGTGTCAAATTCCCACTCTGGCAAGAACGGATGGATTTTTATCCATTCCCGTGTTTGCTCATTCCCAAGTCCCTCACAGCTCCTGCCAAAAGCTACGAAAGGTCAGGGAGCTGCAGGACCAGAGAGGGGCTGTGGAATGGGGGTGAGTGAATTAATTAATCACTGCAGAAGTGGACTATTTGTGATGTTCCTGGTGCACCCTTGGGTGGAAGCTCCACATGGCACGTTATGGCAGCGGCTGGAGGGCATTCCCAGGAGGATCTCTGATGCTGACAGACTATCAACAGCTGCAGAAACATAACTATTATCAGAAATCAATCAATCAAGCCCACAAGAAAATAATTCTGAAATCAGAGGGTTTATAATCTGAAAAGTCTCCCTGTCATCTCCTACAGCCTTGCTACAGGTCACGAGTCTCACGAGGGTCCCTCCACTATGCTGACACCAGACAAAGGACATTTACTTATACTTTTTTCCCCCATTTTTAAAATATATCCCACATTTACTTCAATTTTTTCCCCCGATTTTAAAAAATGCCCAACATATCTTTTTCTTTTTTCCCCCCATTTTTAAACAAGATGTTACTTGTCTGAAAAATCATCTTGCAAAAATCCGAAGACAGGCAAATAAAAGGAGATACCTCAGAAAGAGAAGATCTGTGTTTCATTTCCTCCCCAAATACTCATGGAACATTCGGGTCCCAGGATGAAAGCAGAGCTCTGCACTCCCTACAGCTGGAGCTGGACAGCTGGAAATGGCAGGGGCACAATTCCATATGGGCTGCACAGGCATTTTCATCCGAAACGGCTTTTCCTGAAGATCAGGACCTAAAGACTCTGACACTTGTTTGACTTATTCAGCTACTAATGATCTCCTTCCAGATAAAACACCTAATGAGCTTGTGACAACCATTATTTTCCTTCTGCATAATTAAAATGCCCTCACAGGATATCAAACCCGGGGCCTTCAGTTAAATTTACCTCTTAGTTCTGCACATTTAAAATGCCAGAGCAGTCGTTTGTGATCACAGTAGGCTTCTCCTTGCCATTCCTTGCTACAGCCTTGACATTTGTTTTCTTCACTGGGAGAAATCCCACAAGGTTTATGAGACGTCCCTGTGCTGTGGAACGGGACACAGCTCAGTGTATGATGTGGTCATTGCCAAAGGATCAACTGCCTGCTTGCAATCAGAGCCTGTTGCTCCAAACAAATGGAATCACCTCAATCGAGGCAATAAATAAATAAACGCTTCTGATTTTAGGGAGCTGCTGCCAAAAACCACATATAACAACAAGCACATACAACAATAACCACACATGACATGGGGGTTGACAGGCACGGTTTTACAGAGAAGTTGATTAAACAGCTGTTTGTGTTTCCTGGAGCAGCACAGTGTGCTGTGACAGGAGCAGAGCCCATGGAAAAGGGGGGTGTTGTTCCCACCACCCCTTCCCGAGCCGGCCCGTTACACAAGCGCTGCCTCGGGAGCCCATCTGGATGGCAAAGGTGCTGCCAAGAAAAACTCCCTGGTGGATCAACAATGCACATCTCCCCCCTTCCCAAGGAGTTCGTGGCTTCAGGAAGGACCAGCCAGGCAGAAACCCCAACTCCATTCTCCTGGCAGGCAGCTGGAGGCACATCCTCCACCAGCTTTTTAACCCTTGGGACATGGAGAAAGGGAAGGTGAAAGTCAGGAAAGTCTGTGACTTTCTGGAATTCCGTTCAGGAGGCTCTGTGAGCTCCCAGCTCTCCCTGCAGGCAGCAATGCCTTTTCCAGATGAATATACAGAAGTTTTGTGCGGATCAATCCGTGGTTGGTGGCTGCGCTGCTTTTCCTCTCCAAGTGCCAGGGATCAAACACTTCCTTAGACTCTTCGTGTCTTCTAAAACCACATTGTAAAAGCTCAATTTGGTCGTTTATAGGCTTTCAATAGTAAATATTTCTTGTTTGGAGCCCGTTGGAAGTTCAGTAGGAGATTTTATTTATGTCAGGACTGAGCCTGAGTGACACTGAGTAACCAGCAGCGTCCTCTCCACGTGGTGACAGTAAAGCACACTCAGCATCCATCTGAACCAGGCCCTAAAGGGACACCAGCACTGCACACTGGAGTAACTACTCTGCAGACAGTCATAACACTGGAGCAGTTCCATATGAGGAGGAATGAGCCCAAAGAAAACAGTGATTAATACAAAGAGTTCTCTGTTCCACTTGTAACTTCAGAGCTCCGACGGATCTGCAGTGCTGATAAAGATGATCCTTGGACATCACACTCAATACACTGATCATGAACAGGCCAGTGCTTCTCACAGGGGTTGGGGATTGTCAATATATGAATATCTAACTATGTCTGAAATCCACACAAGACTCCCTTGATTGCCATTAGAAAAAAAACAGCTTCTGTTCAACTGAGTTACAGCAGTTGTAGCAATAACTTTCCCAATGAGCACATCTTCCAGTTGCCCAACTTGCTGGTTTTTTTCCTCAAACACTCCTAAAGCAGCATTTAAAGTCACTCAGAAAGCTGCTTTTACGCTCCCTGGTTTTAGCTGCCTCTGCAGGAGTGAAGACCTGCACACTTCAGCACGTACTTGAACGAAGTCTGGCCAAAGCGGGAAAGTATCAAAGGATGGAACAACTGTGGGAAGAGGTGGTCCAAGTGACCTCATGCATTCATTTTCTATTTTCTGCAGAGCCTGAAAACTCAGCAGTGCCTGACAGCACATCACACACAGTCAAGCTGGGACTGACAGCAGCTGCTACGTCCAAGTGTGGAAAATGTAATTCCTCGCTTGTATAACACCAGAACAACAAGAGAAGTGGGAGAAGGGGAGAGAAACCACACAATTGATTTTATTTCCCAAAAATCGCTGCCTTTATTTCAGTTTATAAACAGTAACTGGCCAGGAAATTAATTGAAATAAACAGAAGTGCCCAGGAAAGAAGGAAACACGAGGCAGCACTAAATTCCAGCCTGTAGGAAGTGCCAGCAGTGATGCCATTTCTGAGAACTGTGGTGCTGAGATAAACTCAATGGGTTCTCCTATTATCTTCCTGCCCAGCCTCAAAAGAGGTTATCACTGCCCTCCATGTGGCAGCATTTAATTGATTCACAAAGCAGCAGCTATTTGGAACTGAAGCCAGACTTGTGCAGCTCCGAGAAGACAACGTGTGTGAAAGGAGCAGCTCTGCTGCAGCACATGGCCCTTCCCCAGGGTGCTGGACCAACAGGAATTCAGGATTTTCAGAAGGGAGAAAATGCTTTCTGTCACTTCTTTATTTTTCAAGATGGGCTGAACTCTCTGACTTTGCTTCTCACTCTACTGAGTATGAGATAGTCAAACTCTCCCTCCTCTCTCCCCAAATTCTGTCCCCAACAACAGACACCACTCATGGACTTCACAAGGAACCAAACGCAGCTTTTAGGACATTGCCAGCTGGAGGAGGCCCTCTGGGTGAGACTCAGAGCAGAGGTTTTGACCAGCACACAGCTCAGGAGGACCTCCTTGCCCTCCCCACCTGGCACAGGCACGAGGCCTGCAGAACTAAGCACGTTCTTCTCTGCTGGTGCTCAGCCCTTCACACTGAAATGACATCTGCGCTCCCCCTCAGCCCTGACCTGGGGGAGAAATGTGCTACAGCACCTGATCTGAGCACCAGGGATAGTGGGAGGTGTCCCTGCCCGTGGCAGGGGGTGGAACCAGATGAGCTGTAAGGTCCCTTCCAACCCAAACCACTCCAGGATTCTGTGATAATACCACAGGAACAGGCAGAAGTAAATAATTACTTCCCAAGAACTACAGTCTGTGGGATTTATCACTAGGAGAAGAAAATGTTGGCAAAAAGGATTTCCAGGGACCACAAGATGAGCTCATCCACCAGATAGAAACCACATAACTCCTGTGCAGGCTACTACAGCTTGGAAGATTAACTAATACTCTATAGAATGAAGAAACAGATCAGAGATCCCAAGCAAATTGTTAGTTTGAGCACTGCCACTATCCCATATCCCATTCTCTTCCCCCCAAACCTCCAGAGTATCCAGAGCTACAACTGATTCCCAACTCAGCTGTCATCCCCTATCAAGGGGATGGATTGAAATGACAATTAACAATGTAACTCCAACAATCCAAATTACAGAAATCCATCAATTTCTAGTGCTGATGAAAGACTAAATTAGAGATAGGACAAAATGCCAACTTGGATAATTTTCCTGGAGCTCTCCAAGTGTCTCCTGATGGAATTCAAGGTCTGGATGCACGACTACAATTGCTGATATTCCAGACTTTAGCATCTTGGTGTAATACTGTTAAACCACTGTATGCTGCTTTGTATCTAAAAGTCAGTGACTAGAATGATAATTCAGAAATGAGACACAAAGAGCCCAAAATTATAAACAGGAAATGAAAGGAAGACAGAGAAAACGCAAAAAAAGTGTACAAAGGTCAGGAGGGAAATAAGGATATAAAAGGAAAAATGGGTATAGTTAATAAAAATACAGTAATAAAAAGGGTTTCTAAGTTGAAAAGCTAAAAAAAAAATAAAAATACTAAATATATTCTGAACTGATAGGGCATGTCTTCAGTAACTGAAATGTTTGCTTACAGCACCTGAGGGGAGACTACAAGAAAGATGGAGAGAGACTATTTACAAGGGCCTAGAAGGACAGGACAAGCAGGAATGGCTTCAAACTGCCAGAGGGCAGGGTTAGATGGGATACTGAGAAAGAAACTCTTCCCTGGGAGGGTGGGGAGGCCCTGGCACAGGTTGCCCAGAGAAGCTGTGGCTGCCCCATCCCTGGAAGTGTCCAAGGAGAGGTTGGATGGGGCTTGGAGCAACCTGGGATAGTGGAAGGTGCCCCTGCCCGTGGCAGGGGGTGGAACCAGATGAGCTTTAAGGTCCCTTCCAACCCAATTCCACGAGTCCATGATGAAACATTCTATAAAATAACAGCCTGGAGTATCTCATAAAACAAACTCACTGGTGAGAAACACCAGAGCCAGCAGTTCCTCCAGGAGAACTCACAGCCCTTCCTCCAATATTTAGGTAATAATACTTAAGACAGACAGAAATGTGGTGCATTTGTAGTTTATCCTGCATTGCTATTAAAGATCAACATCTTCATTCCAAAGCAGAAGCTGAAGCAGCAGTGACTGACTACACATCTTCCAGGACACCAGTGACCAGCTGCTTAAACTGGCCCAACCTGCCTTATGTTTGGGCTGTGTGCATGAATTTATATAAATATATATATATATATACATACATATATATCATCCAAGTGACATAAATTACCCAGCTGAATGTGTTTCCTATTAAGCAACTGTGTGTGGGCTGCTGTTGTGTCAGTTTGTGTGCTGCAGCACCAGTGTTTAATTCCATTTGGCCTCTGTTGAGGACACAACTTCTCTCACAGTGGATTAACATCTCTTACAACTAATCCACTAGGAAAGTGGGCCCATCCTGACTGGAAAAAATCTTACACATAACAGAAACACTGAGCTTTGATCACCAATTTCCTTCTATCCTACATTTTTTAATTCTGTCTTAAAAAGGGAAAACGTGCCATTTCAAGCAGAATATACATCATTTACAGGTAAAAATCAGATTTTATCATTAGGTATTCTCAGATAACACTTTATTCCTATGGTATGTAGATGACAAGGATGGATTCTGGATTAAATAAATATTGACTCATGAAGGAAAATGGGGAAAATTCACTCTACATGGAAATTTTGGAGGCAGATGGGAAAATTCAATAGAACTAATACGTATATAAACATATGGATTACACATATATGTATATATATCATATGTATATATATCATATGCACATACAAAATATGTAAATATGAAATATGCAAATATGCAAATATATTATTACTAATGTTATTTTGTTTTCATTTAATTAGATTATTGTGAAGAAGAAGAACCACTGAGAGATTTTCTATTCTGAACTTCAGAAATCCCCTCTCTATTTTCACCAATGACATGTAAAATCATTCTTTGTATTATCAAATTTCTTATAAATTTCTGAATTTGGGAATCTGTTTTTTCCAACTCACTCGTGGAAATTGCTGCAAAATCTCCAAAGAACTAAACCTGTATTTTCTGTTATGCAAAGAAAATTACAACTGAGGATGTTCTTGTATCACATTTCACCAGAAAATGTCTCCATTTTTAGTAGGGCTGAAGTAATGAGCTATTTAATAGCATATATTGTGTTTAAGTCATTTTGGTTTCATGCCCAAAAACTCTCTCCTTTACCACTGCCACCCCACAGGCAAATTCATCCCACAAGTGAAAATTTATCCTTCCAAAGATAAACTTTCCTCTCTCTTGTGGTGAACCTTGTGCAGCGGATCAAGAATTTTTAATAAACACACATCTCTTCATTTTCTATACTTTTTGCATATTATACAAAATATCTGCTCTATTAAATACAGATTTGCTTGGTGTTTTTCTTATAGGAAAAAAAAAAAAAGAAAAGAAAGGATGGAATAGCTTTCCACTGACAAACTGCAAGAAAAATAAAATCCTTTCTATGGGCTTGAGCTCCTCCAGCTGTGATTGGCAAGGCTGAGGCTGATGACATTGGAGTTTTCATTTATGTTTAAATTAATGCATCGAAGCCTCACCAGAGCAGAATCAAACCACACTGTTGGGACGACCACCTGAGGTAGAGCTGCACTCAGATTTTTGGTCAATTTTATGCAACAACAGTTCCCTGATAGAAACCAGCTGGTGTGTGGAGCGGTGAGGGGGATGTGGGATGGCAGGGCTCTTCCCAGGAACGCTCTGGCAGGGATCAGGGATGAAATCACGGCACAGATGAACTCACCAGGAGTTCTGCCACCAAACTGAGCATGGACACAACCTCCCCTGGAAAGCACCGACTCATCCACAGCCATGAACAGGTCACTGAAATCCAAGCTCACTTCCACTTAATTACTCCCAGTGATGATATATTAAGTTATTCTGTGGAATCATCATTTCTGGACCACTGTTGCTACTATTAAATCTGCTGCTTCATCAAGTTAACGTGAGTTTTCTTCATTTGCTGCCACAGAATTCTTTGTCATGGTGGTAGCAAATCTCAAGAACCATTAACATTTTGGTACCCAAACCAGTAAACTCTGGTCAGACTCTCACAGGGGGGATTTTTTCCACAGGATATCCACAGTCCCTAGTTTTTTATGGACTGGTTCCCAAAATAAAGCAACACATTGGTCAACATGAAGAAGAAATAAAGGTGTTCCTCAGACGCCTGCATCTCAAACCTTCCAAACCATGCTCATGACATCAAAGACAGACATTTGGTGCTCATGATGCACTGCTCCTACATCTGTGCCATTCCAGACCTTTTCCAGCTGCAGGGACCACTTCCATAATCCAGTTTCTTCATGGTCAGAATGCCTCACAGAGATGACATAATCCCCAGCTGGAGCACTTGGGCACAGGGGCACATTCCTTCTCCTTGCTCACATCTTCAAAAATCTGATTTTCCTACACAGCCAATTCCAGTTTCCTTCCCTGTAACTATCCCACACATCGTCCCAACAGAAGCATAAAAACATCCAAATCTTCAAACGCCAGTCCAAATAGGCTCTCTCTGGCCATGTTTTTAAGCTTTCACTGGAATTTTAAACTAGCAATTCCATACAGAACTCTCTGGTATAACAAATTATTCCTACTTCAGGTGACCCAACACAAAATGTGACTACAAAGAATCTTTTAACTACAAGATCTACTGGTTTATCAGAATCCAGTTCAAGAATCATCCAGTCCAGCTCCTGGCCCTGCACAGGACACCCCAAAATCCCACCATGTGCTGAGAGTGTTGTCCAAACGCTTCTTGAGCTCTGGCAGCCTTGGGGCCGTGACCACTGCCCTGGGGAGCCTGGTCAGTGCCCAACCACCCTTTGGGGAAAGAACCTTTTCCCAATATCCTGGATATTCTAATTTCCTGGAAATAAATTGCCGAGAACAGACTTGGCTGACTTCAGTGTATTCACCAAGTCATCCTCTGCTAGAAGTCATGCACATCCAGACCCTTCCTCACTTATAGCCACTGGCTGTGCCTACTACATTCTATATAAAAACGTTTGATTCCTTTTAAATTGACAAAAATTTTGCCTTCAATACAAGTAATATCTGTTCATTACTCCATAACAGCCGAAAGAATCAAAAGACTCGTGCACACTGGAACAGAAACAAGTCCATCAGCATCATGTGAGTCCCTGCTACGAATCCACAGATTTTCTGATAATGAGATTGCAAATTTCTTCCATCACAATCACAGCACATCTTTGGAAAAACACACATCAATGGGAAGTAAAAAACTAAGATTCAAGACCATCCTGCTTTGAGCACTTGAAATTTGTGTCCTTTGCTTTATTATTTCTTCCATTATCCAAGAAAGTAATGTTTCTATGATATTTGCTGTACTCACAGATGGTAGTTCTGAAAAAACCTGAATTCAGAATTCAACACTGAGGAATCTGCAGTGAACACGCACAGCAAACTGAGTTAAACCAGCCCATTAGGATTCCTCCCTAAGCAAAACCCACCAAAGCTTGCGACACCAACACACGCCCCGCTCTTACGACACACGATTTGCGTTCCAGCTCGGAATTCCCAGAGCAACACTCACAGCGAATGCCGTAAATCATGAGCGGGTCCAGCTGCTTCTTGCCGTGCTTGCCCTGGCCCGAGAGGTTGGAGATGGCCTGGATCTCGCGGTGGAACAGGTAGTCCAGCAGGGTCAGGGCCATCTTCTCGGCCGTGCGGCAGTTGGTGCTGATGTGCAGCATGTCCGCGGGCGTGATGGGGCAGCGCACGCGCATCTCGGGGTTGTTCTCGTCCCCCAGCCACGTCCCGTTGGGATAATCCTCTGCAAACACACACCAGACACGTTCTAGTTGTGCCACCGGTCACGGTCAACTTACGGCCACCGTTTCTTATCGTGACCTCTCCCAGTCTCCATAAACTTTCAAATTCAAGCGTGAAAAGAGGCTCATGGAATCTGCTACTGATAAAAATTACTCTCGAATCCTCATCACTGGTGACCAAAATTGTTGCCATTCACATTCTGGCCTTGCCAGGATCTGGTACAGTCAGTCCAGATGTCCAGCTCACTCTCAGATGCCTTTTGAAGTGCCTCACAGCAGAGAACTCTCCAGTCACAGTGTTCTCATGCAGCCTTAGTCATCCCCTAAAAATGAAGATTACTGCAATGCCGCCTTATTCTGAAAGTGCAGCTCATTTCAAGCAGCCAACAGCTTTGAACCACATTTCCCCCCCCAAAATATCAGACAAAAAGGAGTCTAAGCAGGAGAATATATTTAAGAAATTACAATCAATAGTGAATTTGTTTAATCACTTAAAAGGAGTATCTCAAGCAATGACAATCATTTAGAAAGTAGCCAGAGATCCCAACCAAAATTTCGGTCTCTCTTCAAATTTACTGGCTACATTACTTTCTAAACAACCAGTATACCAAGGAAAAGGCCCAGCATAAAGATAATTAATCAAAGACTAATCATCTGCCAAGTGACTACTCCTTTCTATTCAAGTGTAAGCTCATCAGGAGCAGAGCTATACCCACTAACACACACATTCTATATATTAAGGAGCTTTTTTATTTCTGTTCCTGCTTCTCAGTTTGGCAGGAAAAAAAAAAAAAAAAGGAGCACTAGGAATTAAATTGATTACATAAAATTAATTAAATTCAAAGGAACAGTATGCACTCACTTGAAATTAATCTGTGCAGATAATGCCAAAAGTTAGTGGATTCAAGACTAACCAGAAACTAGAACAGAGCCCAGGACCAATCCCTACTCAAGTGGAGGATGGAACACAGGACTGAAGATGAGACTCATTCCAGACAAAACCAAAAATTCCAGTAGAATTCTTGACAGAGATAATAGAAATGGGCAGCAAAACATCCCAGTAGTATTTCAGTGCTCACTGACAGGGACCATTTGGATTTGATTTCGATGTTTACTCAACTGTGCAGTAAAACAAGGCTGCCTGTCTCAGGGGTCACTCAGCCCTTCCATACCAGAAAGTTACAGTAATTTACTGTGAACAAGCCATCCAGTTACATGACTGATCCTGCATTAAGTGACTTTAGAGGAGAGCTTGGTGGTATGGACAGTCACAAATTCCTGGGACCCACGACACTTTGTCACCAAACAGGGTGACAGAGTTCACACCGACCACACCGAGCAGGACCCTGAGCAGCATCTGTGTTTCCAAATCCTGGCCTGGGCTAAGCAGCCTGAGTTTTATCAGACTACAAGCCAAAAGTAGTAAATAAAATATAACATAAAAGCAACTCAAACACTAAAAGCTGCTCTTCCAACGTGACCTTTGGGTTGAGTCACAGCACATGTCAGGGGCAGGTTTATGGCGATGAATAATGACAGGATGGAGCAAACGTTGGATTGTGCAACACTGAGATATCACTGGGACAGCAGATTATCAGCTGTAAGGCAATCAGGGAATCCTAAAATGGTTTGGGTTGGAAGGGACATTAAAGATTACCCGTTCCACCCCCTGCCATGGGCAGGGATACCTTCCCTTATTCCAGGTTGCTTCAAGCCCCGTCCAACCTGACCTTGGACACTTCCAGGGATGGGGCAGCCACAGCTTCTCTGGGCAACCTGTGCCAGGGCCTCACCACCCTCACAGCAAAGAATTTCTTCCCACTATCTAATAATTGGTAAGGAAAATTATTTTTTATTGATGTATGTGGCAACTCATCCTCCAACTTTTGTCTGTTGAAATCAGAACTTATATTAAAAAAAAATATAAATATATATACACATATTTAATTTCAGCCTTCCTTTTTACCCTGAGCATGTAACAGGGCACACTGGCTGATTTCTGCTCCCAGAACAAGGTGCTATCTAAAAAATAAGGTGGTTGGGATCAATTCCAGCTTGTTTTGAATGCCACTGTGTCTGGGCTCACCACAAGTCTGGTTAACATTATCAGGGAAAACAACAGGCTGTTCCTGAAGATAAATTGCCTGGTTTCTAAAAATTTGGGCAGAGCTGGCAAAGCACAAACATCTCCGGATAAATGTGTATGTTTTTCAAAGAAATTCTAGGAAGCCTGAATAAATTATTCTCATCCTATCACAAACTTATTTCCTTACCAGTTGACAGGATTGCTGTGGGATACAGGAGCTATTCCTCCTTATGGAACACCTTTTGCCTGCAGACTTGTTTAACAAACCCTGTTAACCTACGTGAACCAAAGATTTTTTTCAATTTGCAAAATAATCTCTTTTTTCTACTGGCACTGAGTCCAGAACATACTGTTTTTACCACATGCAACTGTTCTTTTATTGCTCACAGGCTGGAAAAAAAGACACTATCTTGTTATTCTGACCTATGACCACAATCCCCCCATTAAATTATCTCTTGCATTTTCCTCCTGCTCAAAAAGTTTCGACAGAAAGGGAATTTATTTTATAATCATCTTGCATTAAGCAGGGCTTGCATGACTGGAGTTAACCATGAATCTACTGTCTTACTGCAGGGCACAAAAGCTGAATTATTCTTTATTATATATAAAAATCATTCCTACCGGGCTGCCAACACATCTGGCACTTTGCAGGGAGCAAACACAAGATTGGCGCATCAAATCTGGTGAAAAGAGGAAATCCAGTGCCAGTTCTGAGCAAGGCAGAAACACTCTGAGCCCTGGTGTGTGTGGGGGGGAGATGGAATGAATAAGGGAAGAGAAAAGAGGTTGGCAGTTGGATGGAAATTCCCTCTGAACAAATAAGTACACGAACACATTAATAACTGCATTATTTGAAGTTCCTACACTCAAACATCCTTTAATGCTTTTGGAATGATTCTTTATTTGTATTATCGGGTTTGTGTGTAATATCTAAAGAGAATCTGGATGGGCTGGATTATTTAGTACATCCACTGGAATATCCACACACTGACTGGGCTCTGCACAACCACACTCAGCTGCTTCCATTCCTTAAAGACTTCCAAAAAATCAACAACTGGGGCTGGGAGGAAAAGCACATTCAAAGAACACACTTTTCTTAAAATTAAGGGAGCACAAATGTGCAGACTCTCCTGGAACTCAGTTAATCACCTTTCTTATTTTGCCCAAAAGTATTTTTTTTCCCTAACTCATTAAGAACTTCTTTCCATGAGAATGGCAGAGCACTGAACAGTTGCCCAGGGAGGGTGTGGAGTCTCCCTCTCTGGAGACATTCCAAACCCACCTGGATGTGTTCCTGTGTCACCTGCTCCAGGTGACCCTGCATTGGCAGGGGTTGGACTGGACAGTCTCCTCCTCAGTCTTCCAACCTCAACTATTGTGGAATTCAGTGAATTTTCCTAATGACCTCCCTGCATTTTGAGTGCTACGTGGAAAGCTACTTTCTTGCCTTTCTTCACACCAAATGTATCATCACAGAAGTGGCTCTTGATCATTTTTACTTTCAATGCAAAGTCCTGCCAGTTTAACCTGGTCCTCTCTCTGTACTCAGAACCTCATTGCCAGGACACACGAATTTCTAGTTCCTCTTCAGTGTTTTTTTTAAGATCAGAAAATTTCCCTTTACCTCCATTCTACTGAACCCAGAACTAATTTATTTTTCAAGGCCATTTTTGACTCTTTTTTTCTGTACTAAGTCCATTCTTTTCTCTCCCAACACTGCTGACCATCCCAGTGCTTGGGCAGGGATGTGCCGGGGCTGCCACGCAAACAAGGATTTCTGTGGGAAAAGGAGGAGCCAGTTTGAGCTTTGCAGCAAGAAAACCCCTGTCAAGAGAACACAAACCAGACAGGAGTTGCTGAGGCTTTCAGGCTCCCTCTGGACGTGTTTTCCTGCCCAGGGAGATGACAGACATCGAGCTGCTCCTCACGTTTTTCCATCGAGACACACTCCCCTGCTTTGACATGTGAGCCTGGAAGCAAAGCCCGGCTCTGCTCTCTCTCTGGGAGCTGTCAGTCATTCCTTCGAAACAAGGCAAAACAAAAGGAGACACCTGCCCACACAAGCACTTGAATTAACATGTTCCACTATTCCAGTATTGTGTTTATTTTACTATCCAGGCTGGGTGCAGAGCTGGCAGTGGCAGCAAACCACTGGTAGGTACAGAAAGGCAGAAAGATGAATTAATCTTTGAAATTTTTTTTTAAAATCCCAAATCCTAACCTACAAAAATAAACTACCATTTCTAGAGAAATTAAATAGCATTTTGGCTGATGTATAGAAGATTCAACATCATCATGTGGGGGGGTTGGAACGAGATGAGCTTCAAGGTCCCTTCCAACCCAAACCATCCCAAGATTCTGTGATCTTTTTAAATAAGCTTCTGTCAATTAGGCCCTGCAAGAGTTCACAGGGGCAATGATTACTTGTCAGAGACTACAGAGCACTTTATTAATAAGCAATCATTAAATCTATGAAAAGGAGTGACAACTGGGCTGTAGATTAACCTACAAATCCAGCAGTGGGGTTTAAAGCTGTGCTAAAAGAAAGGTTAAATAGCTCATTTGGATTTTGCCCCCTTTTTTTGTTTCTTGCCTCTTCAGTACATTTAACTTTACACAGTGGCCCATGTTAATTCCAAACATAACCGTGACAGACACCTGGAAGAAACCATCGTTCATTTGTTGGCTCCCAATAATTGAAAAAACATCAAAGCAATTCAGATTCTATAATTTTCTTTGGCTTTAACAAGTCATTGCAGCTCCTGAAGTCCCATCAGTGCCTTCACATCAGCTCTAAAATATTGGTTTAGGGTACAAAAGGTTCCCTATTGCTCCAATAGGGTTCATTCTTCCTGTATCTGGTCTTTAGGAGCTTGGCAGGAAAGGGCTGCAAATGCTCCTCCAACGTGTGAGATCTGATCTTGCCATGAACTGGAAAATCCTGTGCACAGATAAGTCTGGGCCACATACAAAGAGCTGCTTGAATTCACATTTGGAAAGCAAATTCTAAGTACCATTTAATGATACTATTGTAAAATGACTCAGGTGCCAAGTTGAAGAGACAATATGGGACTCCAGAATTTTCTTTGGAAAAAATATTATTCATCCTTTAATTACCACACAGTGCAGAGCAGTTTGCCTTATCTTCTCAAAAAATACACGTTTACATTTCTAATTTGATATTCTCTTCATCAGGATCTGGAGTGACAGGCCAAGGGGGAATGGCTTCCCACTGCCAAAGGGCAGGGTTAGATGAGATAATGGGGAGAAATTCTTCCTTGGAAGGGTGGTGAGGCACTGGAACAGGTTACCCAGAGAAGCTGTTTAGATAAGTATATTTGAGACTGTCAGAATGTTTTCTAACAGCTTTGTGCTGGTGCCAGGTCATGGTTTAGTCAACTGAACACCAGCCCTGGGCAGGATTATGGCCACATTCCTGCACGGGAGAGCTCATTCCAGTCAGGAAACAACACAGGTACTGAACAGAATGGGTTTAAAAGTCCTCTAATTTAAAACTAGTGTGTTTCCAATGTTCTTCCCAGTGTTATTTTTTTCCAGTGGAAGGCAAAATCCAAAAGAACACAATGTTAGGATGACAAGTGGTATGAAGAGAGACTGCTTGTGAGGCCTTACTTAAATTAGTGCCAAGAGCAGGTTGGATGGGGTTGGTTGGACCTGGTCTAGTGGAAGGTGTCCCTGCCCATGGCAGGGGGTGGAATGAGATGAGCTTTAAGGTCCTTTCCAACCCAAACCACTTTGTGATTCAATCAATATCTCCAGAGCTATGAACGCCTAAAGAATTGATTCACAAATTCTGTCACAGTCTGAAAGCTGATGATTTTTTGCCTTTTGCTGTGACTTTTGCCTTCTATTGCTGAAGAAAACGAGTCTGCACAGCAGCCCTATCATTCTTCATCCCTTGCTTTATTAATAATTTCATCTGTGACACCCTGCAGGAGAGGTCGCTCAGCAGCCCTGCTGTGCATGGGCAAGGAGAGGGAGGTGGGGATCACTGATCTGATTCTCAGAGCATTCATCCATCTCAGGGAGGTTTTTAATGGATGAGTGTTCTAAAGGTCTGAAGAAAATCAGATCTGAAGACATTAATGGATTAGTTGTTTCTCCAAAATTTGCATGTACAACAACGGCATAAAGAGCCAATGTCACGTTTGTCTGTGCAAATCTGTGCCACAGCAAGTCAGAAAGGGAATTATACAACGAATATCCTCCTGATGTTGGTAACTTTGTTCCTGGTATGTTTGTCTTGCACTGATGGGCCCAGAACTGGACAAAGAACTCAAGGTGTGACTTCACCAGTGCCCAGCACAAAGGGACAATCACTTCCCCAATCCTGCTGGCCACACTATGCTTGATATAGAAATATTAACAGACTCCACAAAAAGTACATTTTATATTTATTTTCACACTGAAATATCAGCACTATCTGCAATCTGGTCATTTTTTGGGGAGAAACTTCTCAGTCTCGATCTGCTTTTGATTCCCCATTGACCTAAAAAGAAATCCCCCATCCCTGCAACTGTTCAAAGCCGGGTTGGATGGGGCTTAGAGCAACCTGGGACAGTGGAAGATGTCCCTGCTCACTTAAGGGGTTAGAACAAGAGGATCTGTAAGGTCCCTTCCAACCCAAACCATTCCATGACTCTATAAAATACTTTCAAAGCAACTCCACAGCAAACAAACAGAACCTAAAGGCTGTTTATAACACGTGTGTGTTGTATGAATATCTACAAAAACTGCAGCATCCTGGGGTCAGGTGCCTTAGAACACGTTTTCAGCAAGCAAATGATTCAAATACATCCACCCTTATCTGATCTCACCGCACTGCCTAAAAATCCCGAGGAAAACCCACAACACGACCTGGGAAGCTCCCAGTTGACTCTCAGCTGATCCCACCCCCACATTCCCTTCGCTCCACGGCCTCGCAGCCAACGCACCTTCGGAGTTGAGGGTGATGAGGGTGACGTTGTTGCCGATGCTCTGGCTGCCCCCCTGGCCGCTGTTGGACACGGAGTCGCTGGCCTCAGAGCCGCTCTCGCCGTCCTCGTTGTGACTGTCATCGTGTCCCGGCACCTTCACCACGATGGTGTTCTGCCGGCGGCCTGGAACAGCACTGTGGGAGAGGAAGGGGTGGAACTTTGGGAAAACATAATCCTTCATCAGGAATAGCAGAGAATCACAGGATATCTTGAGCTGGAAAGGACAGAGCTTGTTCAAGGGATGACTGGGCATTGGGGGATCATTGAGCCCAGCTTGATGGCCCTGCACATCATTGCAAGGGAATTAAAACCCCTACCAAGATTAAATGTAGTATTAAATAAATTATTAAATCATTTATTAAACAAACTCCTTTAAACTCCTTAATCCAGTTCATAACCCAGAGCTATGTAGAAAAATGGAAGGAAAATAGCAGAAGAAATCAAAAAGTCTTAGATACAATGTCTAAATTTGAATCAATGGAAAAGCCTCAGCCCAGTGTGCAAAACAAACAAAATATTTAAATTACTTATAAAAGCATATAATTGAAGACCATTTTCTACCCAGAATCCCCAGTTCTACTTATTTAAAATTTGCTTAAGATAGTACAAGCCTTCCTGGGCTGCTGCTCATTCCTCCTTCAGAGGGTTAAATATGGGATTTTGGTACGTTCCCAAGTGATTGTGCAAAAAATATGTGGCTGTGGGCACTCTGTCTTTAACTGTCAGCTGTCAACTAACATGGGGCCAATCCCAGATCCTCCAGGACACTCTTTCCCATTGAGAGTGAAGCACTGCTCTCCCTCTACTGTCAGCCTGAGAAAATATCCAAGTCCAGGTTCAATGTTCCCATCACTCTTACCTTGAGTATTCCTCATTTTGCACTCCAAGTTGCACTTGAAAATTTAAACTGATATTGCTCTGTCAAAGCAGGGAATGAAGGGGAGGATTCCTGGGAATGCTACTAACTTGCTAAGGATGTTTTCCAGGGAATCCGCTGCTCTGCTCAACGGCTCTTCCTGCCCGACCATCTTGGCTACGATGGAATTCTGCCGGTCGTTGTTGAGGATCACTGTGGTCTGAGGGACAACGCTGCAAGACAGAGATCAGAGAGGAAATCAGGATGGAAAGGAGCAAACCTGACACATCATACACTGACACAGCTTTGCGGTTTCAATAGTCCTGACGTGGCCTCCAGGTCTGGCTCCTTCTCCACCATCGCGGCCACAGATCAGACGCTAAAGCTGCTCATCCATTGACCCTGACACCTGCACCATTCCAAGCACTCCCATCTTCTCAGAGGATGGATGGATGGTTCCAATGGAATTATAGAAAAGTCCGTGAGCCCTGGCAAAGTAATAAAGAATTCACCAATTCGAGATAGGCAGGGCAAAGTCTGTAAATCACAGCTCTGAAGATCCACCAAGTTCTTCTTCGGAGAGTCTGAGTGAGTGTTTTCAGAGGTACAATGGCCAATTAAATGGGAATGCACCAGTTTTAGTAGGATCATTCTCAGGAGAAAAAAAATTTAAAAGGATTTGTTGCAAAACTGGATGATGAGCTTGGTTAAAGAGCATGTGTTTTCTTCCAGGGCAGGGAGACAAGAGTGGCACAAGGGGTATCAGGGCAGACAGGGCCAGGCTAGAACTTTAAATAACAAGAGAATTAAACTATTTCTTGTGTGCACTTTGCATATATATTTAAAAAAATCTTAAAACACAGAAAAGCATTTCACGTGTGAGAAACCAGAAAACCTCTACCAATCCTGATGACAATGTAGAAGGAAATAACTAAAGAAATGTTGTCTACGTTGTACTGCAAAAGGAAATATGAAGTAAATAATTGTCTCCACATGCAGATTAGCATCCAATCTGTTTTCAGAGATTATTGACATTATTCCCACACAATTACTCAATATTCTGAGGGTTTGATAGTTAAGACTGTTTCTGCTCAGGCTGAACTTGAGGAAAGAACTTGGAAGAAAACTCGTGTTTCAGTGACAGGGAAGGTTTTCCTTTCTCCCTCTGCTTCCCTCAGTAAACAGTCCACTCTTGTTTTTACTGGTCCAGCATCTCAAACATGACTGACGGTCATTTATTTTCCTTTGGCACACAGTTGAAATACAAATTAAACAAATCTGATGACAGAAGTGTGTTTACTTCAGCTCTAACAGAGCACACCCTCACTTGAACATTCATGTGTCTACACAAGACTGAAGCACTAAATTATCCATCATCAAGACCTAAAGGAAAGATAAGAACCTGTCACAGGAGCAAACAATTAATGCAGCCCAATTTTGGCACAGATAAGAGGGTTGACCACAGGTTTTCTGGCTCCAGAAAGCCCCGGGCTCTAATGGGCTGCCTCCCCCTTACAGTAACTGCATCTGTCCTAGCAACATATGGGATTCCTCATGGACTGCCAATGAGCTGCTGGATTGAAACCTGGAGAAGCTCTGGAAGATGTTTGGCTGATCACAGACAAGTACAGACTGTACTATGGCTCTTCAAGTGCATGTAGAGCTTAAACTTCAGCAAGCAATAAATGGGGTGGTTCTGTTGGTTTCCTTTTGTTGCCGTCTAAAATATTGTCTAAAGTGGCTTTCAGAGTCACCTGCGCAAAATTTTCTCCATTATCAAGGGGGAAAACATTCACATACTTTGTTGGTTTTTTTTAAAAGGAAAGTTGTTTCTATTTTCTCAGTGCCAGCACTGAACATTTTAATAAAAAACCCCATCAAACACTTGACCACACAGCGATACGTGGCAATGCTGTCCAGCAGCAACGTTGCTCCCATTATATTTCCCAAATTGCCCAAACAGCTCCACTGGAATTTTTTACAGGCCAGTTTAAAATGTCTACACTTCCTTGTACACACTGTCGTTTATCACCATCTTCCCTGCAATCACTTCTGGCTGCCTGTTTAAAATGTCACTTACCAAAGCTTATTTTTAATGAAGACTCTGAATAATTAATTTCAACTGTAGAGATAAATGCAATAAAAATTACATTTAGAAAGTCCTCAGCATTTTGCTCTTATTAAGTTTATATTTGAAAAAAAAAAGTCTTAGCACTAAAAACTGGCATAAAATAAGGAAGAAGTTGCAGGGGTGTTGCCTTTTTTAAGGAATGTTCATTTTTATGAAGTTGCTCAATTCTTTCTCAGTCTTTCAGGAGAAGGAATTTCTTGTGTTTAATGTTTAACTCCTGAAGAATGATGCTGTCAAAAGTCTGCATGAGGAGGAGAAGGAGGAGGAGGGAACATTTCTATTGAAAACATCCTAAATGTTAACCAAGAAATGACAATTCTGCTCCGTGTGTTCTACGTGGAACAAGAACGGCCACGGGATTCGCTCACAAATTGTGACAACGAGGCATCGCCGAGGCAGAAACTCAGCAGAGCTGATGCTGTGAAACCTGAGCTGGGGGAAAAGGAAATAACCAGGACCAGCACAAAAAAGCCCCACTGTGTTTGAAAAGGAGAGTTCCATGGGGTTCTCCTGGACTCCAATCCACAACATTCCCTGCAGGTCACACAATCACGGAATCACTGAGGTTGGAAAGGGCTCCCAGCCCATCGAGTCCAACCCATGACTGATCCCCACCTTGTCACCCAGCCCAGAGCACTGAGAGCCACCTCCAGTCATTCCTTGGACACCTCCAGGGATGGACTCCACCACCTTCCTGGGCAGCCCCTTCCAAAGCCTGACCATCCTTTCCATGGAGAAATTCTTCCTGATGTCCAACCTGAACCTCCCCTGGCACAAATGGAGGCCAATTCCTCTTGTCCTGTCCCTTGTTTCCTGGGGGCAGAGCCCGACCCCCACCTGGCTCCCCTCTCCTGTCAGGGAGTTGGAGAGAGGGATATGGGAATTTGCTTCCCGTTGACTTCCCTGTGAGATGTTCTAATCTCTGTTTTCAGATTTATCTAATAATCTACTGAATATACACAAAATAAACACGGAATTCTACACAAAATCAAAATATCAGGCCAACCTGACAAAAATCCTTCAGAGGAACTCATTAAAACTCATTACAGGCAAGTGCATCCTCACTTATTATTCCAATTTGTTTTTTTACTCTGTCCATCTCTGAAGATGAAATAACTTTAAATCATTCCTTATGTACTGAAATACAGAAAACACCAAGAAGGAGGAGGAAGGCTTTTGATATTCACTGAGATCCCAAGTGAAGCAATTCTTTCTCTGAGTGCTGCCAGGACTCCTGGAGAAGATGGAAAGAAAATATTCAGGGGGTCAGGGGGAGTGTTTCCCAAGTCCAGCATGTCTGCACAGGCTGCAGAACTTTCCACTTGTGCTCACATATTCCTTTCCCCATAAGCATTTGACTTGGAGAGACTGGCTCTGCAATTTGCCTGTTCTTGGACACAACTTCGTAAAAAATTTTAAATGCATGAAACCTACAGATATAATAATATTTAGGGATTTTTTTTTTAAATTTAGTTTACTGAATAACCTGTTAAATTACAGGTGAAAATATTTCTAAAAAAATAAACCTACCAACTAATGATTTTCAAGCGTAGTTTTCAATTTAGCCTCTGATTTTTTTTTTTTTTTTTTTTAAAGGCCATTCTATATTTTGCATAAGAAAATCACTGCCAAAGGTAATTTTGAGTATGGAAAACCGTGTGAGTCAGAAATGCTCATTAATCTTCATGGTTGGGTTTCCATTGCCAATAACCTGCCAATCACGCAGAGTTGCAGCCAGTGACAAAAAAGAACTTTTGGCAATACCAGGCCCATCATCTCCTCCTCTTCCCAGCTGAGGTTTTCATTTGGAGAGGGAGAGAGAGAGAGAGAAATCTTCCACAAGGTGCAAGATCAAAAGTGTTTCTCCAAATGGATGAAAACGACTTGGAAAAAACTTGGATTGAACTTTTCAGACAAGTTGTTCTCCTCATTGTCCGAGCCGCAGCACGAGGAGCCGGCGCTGGAGGAGCTCGGCACGCGGGACGTGGAGTTCCTGCTGGCAGAGCCTCCAGCCAAACACAGCCTTGAGGAGAGCAAGTCTGGGAATGAGACCTTGAACTCTGGTATTTTCCAGATGAACATGAAGGCTTAAATGTATAGTTCATGCATGTGTGGGAGCTCGGGAGGAATATTACAGTTATGAAATTATATCTAAATATTTTTCAAATTATATAGACAAATATCGTTTTAAAAGTGTGGTGTTTTCCTCTTTTTTTTTTTTTTTTTTTCTGATTTATCTTTCACTAACACTTGTGTTCATCTGGAAGAACACCCACTCTTTGCATCTTTTCATCTGTATTCAGGAAGATAAAGTTAAAATGCTCCTTCCTCCTGATGGCCACCTGCTTCCTTTGCCTTCTGCACACACAGTTAAGGATCCCTATCCAAAGAGGAATGAGAAAACCCACTTATGAACTTGCACTACATGAACAAAACCACAAACTGGCAAAGAATACATGAAATCATATTGGATTTATGCCCCAAAAATTAAGGCAGCTCCTCAAGAGAGCAAACTTGTCAACAACCAAACTGTTCCCCAAGCAAGTGGGGAAACCAAGAGCAGTTAAAATGTTAAAGTCCCAACCCATCCATTTGCCTTGTTACAGCCAACTGCCAAAAAAGCAGCAGCGTCATCCATCATTGTCAGTGAGAGTTCAGTCATCAAGAATTATCTTTGGATTCCCTGCCTGTGGAACATCAGCCCAGAGCAGACATTGCAAAGCCAGCCCTAAGGATGAGGTGAAAAGACAAGCCAAAGTACACCAGCCATGGCAGGAGAGATTCATGGATCTGAGACCTGGGAGAGCTGCAATCAATTTATAATAATGATAAAGCAAATGAGGATTTATTAAAACACACTGGTAACAATTTAAGAACAGTCAACATCACATTTCCAACTGAACTGAGCACAAGCCAGACATTCTCCAGGTTACAGATACCTCTCTGCAGTTCATTGCACTCAGCCTTACCTACAGAGGAGCCCCTGAGTTGGCTCAGTTAGAAAAACATCCATTACCAGATTAAAGATCAACTTTACCAACAATTTTAAAAGTTGTTAAAAAGCTGTTGTGGATTATGCTGCCCTGGGAAAAGCTAAACCCACCTGGACAACCAAGTGGGATCAGTTCTAAAGGACAACATCCAAGAACGAGTTCAACAACTCCCCAACAATCAGGTAATGCCTCAAGTGACCCAAAACCCCCAAAAACCACCTCTTACAAAGACAGGTTCATTTCTTCAGGCATTTTCCACCACCTCTATGGGTACACAAGTAAATTTATACCTTGTTTTTCAAAAAACAATTTAAATTTAAAGATCACTTATTTTGAACACAAGTGAAACTCTGTAAAAATTTCACGTGGTGCCACATTAATGAATCTCTTGCCTTAAACAAATACACAAAACCAGGCCATGTGTGACATAATCAGGATTGAGAAATACTATACTAGAAATTACATGAATTATTAGTCTTCTGCTTTTGCTTATGGACAAGAGGAGGCCAGGTCATGACACAACTCACAGGTTAATACCAGCCTTTTTGAAGATAAACCCATAAAAATACAACAGAAAAGAGATCTTGTTTGCAGACAGTATGGAAAGAAATTTGCAGTTATTACCCTTCTTTGAGGCTTCACTTCCTGAGCCAGATAAGTAGGAGCAGTGCAGGAACTGGAGATTGAATTGAGTATAAAATGAGAGGCTGGACTGATCCTGAGCACTAGGAATGGAATTATTTACTAGAACACAAATTGCTTCATGTTTAGAAAACTCTGGGTGAAACAAAAGACTTGGAATACTTTATTATACAATTAACTCTTCTACATTATTTTTGTAATTCTCTTACAAATTCTAAGATCAGCATAAGTCTGACTTAAGCACTAAAAGCTCAGGGGAAAAGAGGCAGTGTTAGAAACTGGCTTTCAAGAAACTAATTATAGTAAGTGAAGCCTTGATGATCATCAGATAAACTGCCAATAAATCCAAGAGCAGGTTTCTGCAAACAGAGTGGTTTGTAAATAATTTCCATCAGGTACCTCTGGTTTTCCTTCTTTTCCTCATTCCCCAGTCAGTTTTGTCCACTTGCCATCACACACATGTTTTTCTAGGAAGGCCAAGGATGCTGCTCTGAGAGCTGGGACAGGATCTGGAATTTCCAGCTGCCCTGAAGGCATTTAAAGAAATGCCACTCTTCACTTTGTCTGAAGAATCCAATTCAAAAGGTTATTCGGAGCAGATTTCCTGCCTCATACTCCACCCTGTGCTATGGAACAAAGAGACTGAGCTAAAGATATGCAAAAATGTACAGTTCCCCAAAAAGGAAAAAAATCCTGTTTGGAAAGACAATCGGATTCCAACCAGTGTGTTTTTTAGTTTGGAAATGTATCAGTTAAATGGCACCTGCTGCCAAATAAAGCAGATGGAACTCTGGCTCTTGGCCACATTACCAACCTTGAGAGATGTTACAGAACCAAAAAGGTTGGAAAAGACCTTTAAGATCATCAAGTCCAACTGTTGAGGTCATTCCACCCCTGGGAAGCTCTGCATCCACCTACTGCTCTTTTCCCTCTTGCTTAAAGTAAAACTGGGACTCTCCAAAAACATTGGAAGTGATTTCTTTTTAAACTATACTACTATGGATTATTTTCCAAGAGATAAGCAGTTGGTTTTGCAACTTTTAAAAACAGAATTCCTGGTACTTCAATCTACTGTAAACTGGTAAGCAAATTAGTTCAAAAGACAACCTACATTTCTAAATCTTCATAACCTAATTTCTAATTTTTCCATTTCCAAAGGCAGAGGAAACCTTGCCCTTTAATCACTAATGGATTACCTGCTTTCCTCCTCACCCCTTTCATTTTGTTGCACTTGCAGAATTAAATACCCAACTTACAGGAAAAGTTTCTTACTGCTGGATTTTCAAACTCTCAGAGACTGGAACAGTCAAAATATTTAAGTTCTCAAGACTGGAACCTGAAAGAATATATAAGGCTTTTCTGCCCCCTTCTGTTTATTATATGCTTAATAAATTACTTCTTAAAATACACAGAATGTAACACACAGTTTCACATATAAAGATTTTTAGAGTTTCACTAAATTATAATCCCATTTTACAACATTCAGGAGGTAAAAACCATCCAATTTCATTAAATACAAGAATTTTTTTCATTGTTTATTTAGGCAGGAGAAAAAGCCATAAGAACCAAATTCCAAGTCGTGCACCTTTACATTTATTCCTGGAATGCAAGAGCTGCCTCTGCTCATGGAGCCATGGAATTAAATGTTCTGCTTCCCCTGGAATTCAGCTAATGGAACCATATGGGATTTGGCAAGGGGTCAGGTTAACCCACATTTTAATACTGTAATTGGGTTTAAATGTTCTTAGAAACTAATTAGATCAGTAAATGTCCCCCTAATTTGCGTATAAACTCAAATCCTGTTTGATTCCCAGCTATTCCTCTTCTTCTCTTCCCAGAAACCCTCACAATTAAAGGATGTTGGTTCTAAAATGAAACTAGAAGGACTCACAGAGGTCTCAGACCCAAAGTTCCTGAATTTCAGCTGAGTGGGAATAAACAAACTGTTTTTCCACATCTGGGTCAGAGTGATCACGAATTATTTCTGATCCTTCAAACCTCCCAAATTAAAGGATTTCACATTGATCATGGGCTAAGAGTGACAACCAGGAAAATTTACTGTAGGATTACCTGGCAAAGAGCAAAATACCAAACCTTGCAGTACATCTGACACCTTTGTCTAATACCTGAAGGAACTTTATTACCTAAAACTTCATTTTCTGTGTATATTCTATATAAGAATTGAAAATTAAATCTTTCTAAAAGTTCATTTCTAGCATTTTAAGCCTTACAGGCCCATTTTAAACACCACCATCACAACTCAAAACATCCAAGCCACACATTTTGCATGCGTTTCTCAGGCTCTGCTCAGCTCTCACTCGAGTCACTGGATTGTTATAAATGATATTTCTTGTTATAAATGACATTTCTTTCATTCACTTCAGAAAAATTGGACTTGGGAGAATGAGCCCACAGTTCAAATCTTGGTCAGTTTGCAAAGTTTTACAGATTAAGTTCCACCCCATCCACACAGGAATTATTGAACTCTACAAGACACAGAATGAACTGCTGGTATTAAATTGTTATTTTAATTCCATGCCTGACCTTGCACTCTCCCCCTAATGCTGTCTGGAAGTCAGACACTGCTTCTCAATTTATCAAATCCCAACACCAAATTACTAAACACTTGGCTCCCCAATATCTTAGTGCAACAATAATGGAATGTGAAATTCCAACGCAAACATTGCTGGACACATCCAAGATGCCACTTTTTAGTCCCGTGGGAATTTTAAATATATAAAATCACAGCTACTATTTTCAATATAAGGTTGTATTGACCATAAATGTAACGGATCACAGAAGTTCATTTAACTCCCAGCAGGAAATTCTGAAAGAAATCCACGTTCCTGTGTGGGTAAAATAAAAACCTGTAAACCTCCAGAGGTTGAGGTTGACAAGTTTTGTGACAAATTAGGAGACTTTGGAAAGCACTGTCATGGTTTTCAGGGAAACAAGCGTGTCAAATTTGGATTCAGGTTTTTTTCATACCAAAGCCAAAGAAATTAAAATAAGCAGGATAAGGAAAGAGGGGCTGACAGATAATCAAATAATTCCTTTATTTCATTAGTTCTGTTTCATAAATTGAATTTTTGAATGCAAGTCAGAACTGCAGTTTTCAGATAAACGTGTCTATTGCACCTCAGGAAGAACTTTGGGGGTTTCATCCATCCACTTACATATTTCAAGCCCCAACAACTCCTCCTGGCTGAAATGCTGCTCATTGCTGGCATTAAGGTGATGGTCACCAATTTCCTTCAGGTCAGAAAACCATTCAAAATATGTTTCACACATTCAGCTTGAAAACAGAGTGGGTGTGTTCACACATTAATACAAGCATAAGAAAGCCCTTTATCCCTTTATCAGTAGAACTGAAAACAGAGACCCCAAAAGGCCTGGAAAGTAACACCTTTGTGGCCCAACAAATGTAATTATCACTTCAAGTTCTGCCTCCCACACTCAAAATTCCACTTTGCCAGAATTTATCAAAAATTCCAAAATCTGGCTTCTATTTTTGTGCTCTTTAAAAACCTTGGGATTTAAACAGAATTTTTAAATACCTAAAAGGGGGTCAAATTCTCAAAAAGTCATGAAGTTTTAATGAAGATCTCACATCGTGTAAATATTGACTCCGTTCCCCAGTTGTGAGTGTAACCAAAGATAACATTATGAAAACAGAGCCCAGACAATTGTGCTATTTTCCTTCAGCCCCTTCCTCCCCAATCCTCGAGGAAAAACCCCATCACACAGGACTCTCACTGGGGGAAGCTCCAGACGGGACACCTGAACTGGGAATTTAAATAAACCTTTGCTCCCAGCTGAGTGATGACAGAAAGGAAAAGGTTGAGAATTTACTGATCCCAAAGGATCCATCCAAAGCAATGACAAAAGTCCATTTGTGCTTTTGTTCCAAACTTCAATTTTCGCACTACAAACGCCGCTGGGTGAGGCCCCAGGAAAGGCTCTGACCTAAGACAGGATAAATAAACCTGGATTGCTTAGAGAGTGGCAGGAATTTCTGAAAACCTGATGAACTCCAAAACTTCTCCAAATAAAATCTTTATAATACCTTCTGATTAACACCCCAAATCGCTGACTCAATTATCTGGAGCACTCCACTCCCTCTCACCCCCAAAATACATCCCTGAGTTTGTCTCCAGGGCTGAATCTGCTTCCAGGGAAATATTATTTCAGGCCTCGAGTTGAGTGTGTGAGCTCAGGCTCACAGCAGGCTGAGTAATGTACCTGCAACTTGAAAATAAACCTTACATCTTGCAGGATCCTCTGCTCCTCAAGCCATGCTTTGTTTCAAACTGGTTACTTCAAATAAATAAAGTAAAATATTCCCGAAAATTGAGGGTCCTCAGGTATTTCCAGGAAGGGACAATTAGCTCTTAACTTCAGTCTTTAAGGGCAATAAGGATCCTGAAGGTTTACAATGTTAATTTATTCATCAGTGAATGAAATAAAAGGAAAGAAAAATTAGCCATAAATTAAACTTGGAAAGTGGTTTAAATCACCTAATGAGTTAATAGTATCAACTGCAGTGAACACAGAAAAGAGGTGAACAATATCCACCAGAGACTGAACCACTCAGTGATAAGGGCTGAGGAATTACTCTTCTTTCTAAAAGTCTGGATTAGCAGAGGAGGATAGTTTCCTATAATCTATAAAAATGCTCCTGATAAAAATGCAATTAGGTTGGTAAAGGGGTTTGTAAGTCACAGAAAAAAGAAATACATAAAAAATTAAAAAATAGAATTCTGGGCATTTTAGGTTTTATACCAATACCTTTATTATATTTCTTTAGGTATGTTTGTTTTCCTAAAGGTTTTATGCAGGGAAAGAGAAACCCTGGCTGCTCTATCCCTGGAAGCGTCCAAGGCCAGGTTGGACAGGGCTTGGAACAACCTGGGATAATGGAAGGTGTCTTGGAAGTGAAAGGGGGTGGAACTGGATGAGCTTTAAGGTCCCTTCCAACCCAAACCATTCCATGGTTCTGTGGACACACTGACTGGCAGTGGAAGCTGCGTTGCCTTCAGTGCTGGAAGGGGAAGAGGGAAGGATACAGAGAGCTGATAAACCAGACCAGGCTTTAATTGGCAATAATCAACAAGTGATAAAGGTTTTTATGAATGAGACACAGGGAATTCAGGGAAACATTCTGTCCCTGTGAAACTGGAGTGTCATCAATGCCAAGTTAAACACATCCAGTCCTATTTTCTTTTGAGTCACAGAGGCCACGGCCCGCTCCGGAACAAAAAGCCCTCAGTGCTTTATTGGCACCACAGGTTTGATAATGTGCAACTTCAGACCAACACCAACAAATATTTGGGGCAGAGAATCTCAGAGCCTTCAAGAATTCAATCTAAATTTACTTTCAGACTGTCTGAGAAGCTGTCAGCAAAAATTGGTACGCCCAGAGCAAAAGACTAAATGCCAAGTTCCCCGTTAACACACAGGACAGATTTCTGATGGTTACAGAGATTTAAAAAAAACAAAGCAAACCAAAACAGCTCAGGTCTGACAAATCCCTGAAGAAACTCGAAATAGTACAATTTACAGAGGAAAGCATTCACTGAACAAGAATTAATAGAGTCCCAAAGGGGCCATTTCTAAAAAGGTCTCTCAAGTCTGTTGTGCACAAACAGTAAGTTCAGCTAATGCACAAGAACTTGAAGATTTCCAAAATAACGACAAAAATCCCACCCCAGATTTAAAGAAGGTTCTTTAAGAAATACTGGTAAAAAAGTAATTAGTATAACACTGGTGTGATACTCCAGATATTTGCTGTATGATCCAAGTAGTTATTCCATGCACTTTATTTCTTTTCTTATAGAACTTGGCCATAATTGACCTTTTCAATGTATGACTGTGAAGCTTTGAAGAGCAGAGGAAAAGGTAGACACAGCACCTATTTGAAAGAAAAATTAAATGCCTAAACACCTTTGTAATGGAGAACAAAAAGGACATTTTTAGAGAAGCATTAAGGATTTTCTATCTATAAAGAAATGAATGAGGAGGAAAAAGTTATTAGAGAAAAGAGTATTTTCATAAGCAGCTTCCTGTGTCTGGAATCATCTCCACAGTAAAATGACAGGAACATCAAGATTTAGATATTTAAAACCATATTAGGCAGCTCATACACCAAGGGACTGTAGGTCAAGCCTGCTCTTTCATCAAAGTGCATTAGATTATTCACCAGATTTTCCATCTCCAAATTCTAATTCCAAAATAAGCACAGATATTTTTCTAGCAGGAGCCTTTGGAAAACAAGCCCATAAAACAAACTCCATTGTATTTCTGGTGAATAGAAGTAAAATGAGAAGCAATTAGAATGATGATGAACTCATTAAGTCAAAACAGCTCCATAAATAAAAGCAACGCAAGCCTAAAAAACCTGTCTGAGGCTTTTCCAGAGGACGGATGAATGAGCCTGGTTTAAGTCAAAATGAAATGTGAGAGTTGCAAACTGTCCGTGGACTCGTTCTGAGTAACATCATGAAACTGGTACAGAAATTACCTCCAAGATAAATTAATTTTACCTCCACGAACAGCCTCTTGACAGCTCTGCAGACAGAAGGAAAGGCCCGAAGAGTGGATTGCTGTTATTTTAAGAGCTCAGTGGTGAGTGACGTGTCCTTACCATCGCACTTTGTTGCAGGTCTGGGTGGCGCCGAGCGGGGACCCGGCCACCATGGGCACCTGGATGGGGCTGTGCTGCTTGTTCATGACCAGGTCCAGCTTCTCCTCCAGGGATTTACAGGTGGCCTCCAGTGCCAGCAGCTTGGCCTCGATGCTGTCCAACCTCAGGCATATTGTCTGATTGATGGAATACAGGAATGACTGCAGAGGGGAGGAGGCAGAAGAGGCTCATTTTAAACACGGATTTATCTCCGGTGACACACGCGGGAGGAAGCTCCGGATAAACGTGACTGGGAAACAATTCTAAAGGAATTAGCAGTGACAAAACTCAGCCCTGTTCAAACCTGATGACATCCAGGAGCATTTTAGCATTCTCAGATTCATCCAGATCTTTATTCAGAAGCCAAAAGCACACGAGCCAAAAGCGTTTTCACCTAAGCACTTTGTAGGGATGATTTCATACACCACAAAATCATTCCCAGTGATGTGCCAAAGCCTTCCATTCCACATGTGAAAACAGAAGGATTATAAATCTATGAATGCATCCTCCTGGATGAAGTTAACTTAAGTTTTTTTCCTGTCCACACAGATAAATTCAGATGATTGCAGTGGAAATTGTATCAACACAAATAACCTTCGAGACAATTAAAGCCGCTCACTTCGGTTTTCTCCTCAACAGCAAATCAAGGAAAGCAAATAAATAAAATCTGTTTTCCTATGCAATCTTTTGCAAAAGAAAACATATTCTGCTCGGGTTCTCTTGGGAAAACAGGCCCTTGAAGGGAAAAGTTACACACACTGTGCTTTGCAAGCAGCAGCTGTGCCATCTTGTGGCCCTGCACTCACTGAACACCCCAAACCGCGCTGGTTCAGAGCTGCCGCTCCTTCAACAGATTCCATCAACATTCCAAAACACAGAATTACACACTATTTAATGTGTGTGGCATAAAATATTAGTCACAAACTTATGCTCCAAGACAAAGATCAACCTTAATGCAAACTAGTGAGAACAGCAGGGGAAGTTCTGAGCTACTGAGCCTGAACCAAATATGAATTGTCTGTTAGGAGAATGTTGGAGGTTTCAAATAATAATTTAAAACACGCTGAAAGTATCTACAAATTGTAACATAAATACATGGTCAAGTTTTAACTTTTCAGTCAACTTCACTGCCTTCATCACAAAATGCACCAATAGTGATGTTTGAGTCACCGGAATTATTCAGATATTTTATATTCCATATAAAATTCTTTGTCTGGACAATCATCCAGATTTTAAAATTCACGCATAAAACTGAACAAGCACTTACAAGAAGGCCATGAATAATTCCACCATTCTGCATAAAGAATTTATTTTACATCCTTTTAACGTATTTTCCTAAGGAAGTGAACTTAACTGGTATAAGAAATGACACCAAAGGCACTGTCACCTTAATGGAGGGGTCCTGGCAGTTGATCTCGATGCGCTGACGTTTCAGAGCAGGTTCCACGTCATCATCTGCCACCTCATGGTTCTCCAGCACAACTGCAAAGAGAAAGGAGCATTGCCAGAGCTCACAAGGCAAGAGGACAAGACTCAAATACAGTAGAAGGAGAAAACAAAATAATGCAAAATGTATCTAATTAACACACTGTAGGGATTCTCTTACATTTACTTGGCTTTTCTCTGAAATATCTGACAATGGGGATCTGACCAGGTTTGTTCCTGGACCAAACTGAGCACAGACTTGTCGAAGGTTGTCCAAAACCCACCAGACAATCCTGAACGCCAAGTCATCAGCAAGGCAGGCACAGGCTTCTCCTCCAAATATTTGGGAAAGTTTCTGAAGGAACTTTATCATTTTGTATCAGAAAAGCAGTTTTTTGGTCTGTGTTTTTCCACAGAAGCAGTTATTGTTCTTTCATTCACTTGCAATGGCCACAAAGGATCAAGATCTAGAGCTGATCTCAATATATTTTTGCTTAGCAGGTCAAGCTCTAAGCAAGGGATATCACAATATTTGCTTTCAGAAGTGTTTTTCAATTCTACTGTAGAAAGAATTTTAATAACGTAGGAGAGAAACTATTTTACAAGTAAAACAGCAATTCCTAATAGATGGATGACAGCTCCCATCTGAGGGACAGGAAAAAAACCAAAAGACTGCAGGAGGTCATATTTCATTCAGTTTTTGGGATAATCTATCCCTGCAAAAAAAGAAGCCCCAGGAAATAAAGCCTTTAAAAGGAAAGCAAAATAAATCAAATAATCTCATCTGAAGGGTTTGAACATACACAAATGAAGCTACTGAAAATGTGGGATGTGGTCTTTAGAAGCACCTTTTGGGAAAAAAATCTGCAGCACTGGTTTGTATTTCTAAGTAAAGCCCAGCAGTGATTTCCATCTCCCTGGGGGCACGGCTGTAAACAGTACCTGGGTCATCTGGATTCAGGTCCTCGACTGCAATTTGAACAACATCTGACAAATCCTGCTCTGACATCATTCAGAACCAGCAGCAGACCCCTCACACACCACTGCAGGTCCCCAAGGCAGGAATTGGACAAGTCATGCAATCCTGGAAAACAGCAGCAGGGAGAGTGTTAATACAGACACAGCAACACCGCCTTGATTTTTCATTCTCCTACTATAAAAGGAGATTCCCAAAGAAATGACCAACCTACAAAGTGATTATCCAGTGGCATCCATGGATATTTTACTTGGCTACCTCAAAGACCAAAGCACTGCACGACCTGCAGCACCTCCAGGAGTATATCCTGCTTTATCAGGACGGAGCTTTCCTTGCTGATCCACCTTTCTGCACTTTCCCAAGGGATAAAGAGAACGTGCAGGTTCAGAGACTTAGCAGCTCATTAGTGCAATATCCAAAATGAATCTTTTCTTTTGAATTGATTTTTTTTTTCCTTTTAGAAGGTCTAAGAACATACAAGACCATTCCTGGACCGCAAAGTTTTAACTTACAAATTATTACTTAGTTCTCAGAAGTGATCAGACTTTAGTCTTAATGTCACAAAAGCACATGAAGCTCCCAAGCCCCTTTAGATTTGCAGTTACTGCACATTTAAGTATGAATCTTTACAGGCCTCTAAAATCTTCCCAAATTCACTCAGAACAATGAGTTCCTCACAGCTAATTAAATTAGACCTGAAGCAAAACTTGACCTTTTTTCTTGAGTATGAACTTGCCTGGTTTTTCTACAGCTCAACTCTGATTAATCCATTTTCAGAATATGGTCCTGCTTTTAAAGCCAAAATATTTCTCAGGCCTGCTCCATTGGAATTCTCTGTCATGGTTATTTATGAGTGTTTTAAGAGAAACCTTCAGCCTGTAAAATTGAATTTAAATCACTGGAATCACTCATATCTGTGCCTTCCCACAGTTTATGAAGGGATGGACAAGGAATACCAAGAGACCAGTGGATTTTTTCCCTTTTTAACCTGAAATAAAGAACACTGGAGGTAATTTGAGGTTTACCAATGGAAATGATAATTCATCCCTTAATGCTGACACAGATTTTCCTCTTCCACTTGAGCACAAGAAATCCATTAAGCCAGACAGGTGGAGGATAAATTTTTAGGAGAAGAATCCTGAGCAAGCTCATCTCAAGAGACTTTAAAGTGTTCACTCAAGACACCAGCACTGCCAATACTGAGTCATTTGAAATTCTGCTCATGGTGAAAACTCTTGGGCCAGCACAGAACTGTGGCAGGAGTCCCAAAAAATCCCTGGCAATCCAGTTGTGCACATGGATGCCATTTTGGCAAATTCCATTTGCCATTTCTGAGAAATCCTGGTGCCCAGCCAGGCTGGACAGAACAAAGCAGCTGGCTCCTCGTGTCAAACACCACCTGGAATAGTGAGAACCCCTCAACCTGAGGGAAGATAGCCACTAAAAAAGGACAAACTAGAAGAAAACCCAACTGTTAAACACTTTGTTATGTGCTGGTGTGCTGCATTTAAATCAGTCACAGCTACAGATATGTCAGGATTTTTTTAAAGCATTCTGAAAGTGTGGCAATGGTTTCGTTTAAATTTTCTTAAAAACTTCATGTGCTGCAGATATTTATCATGGAATATCCTGAGTTTGAAGGGACCCACAAGGATTAAAGTTCAACTCCTGGCCCTGCACAGGACACCCCAAGAATCAGACTACGTGCCTTCAAAATTAATTATAAAAAATCACTCTATTAAATCATTTTTTGACACAAACATAAAATAATTTCACACTTCCAACACCAGTTCTCCCCCTCTCAAGGGTCACAGTCTGAAAGTCTTCAACCTCACCAGAAATACCAAAATACTCTGTCTCAGAGCCCCGAAACAAGGGAACAACCACCAAATTACAACTGGAACAGCTATGACACACATAGCAATGCATCTTCATCAAAATTTATTGCCATTTAAACAAATTCAGTACAATTTCACTGAATCAGAGACATCTTGTAGCCATCAGCCACCTCCTGATGAACACAACCCTGCCTTCTCAACAGGCAGAACCAAATTCCCTTGTGCTGTCACAGTGAGCTCCTGGATCAAAACATGAGGGAAAACCGAATAAGTTTGGTATCAACGTTGCATGTGTGGATTAGAAAAGCAGTGTCCAAGGAAACTGCAACCACAGCAGTTATCACACCCAGAATAAACTACCCCTCTTCCAAATTCACAATTTGAATTTATAGTAGTGAATTTTAGCAGCGGGCTGACCTTGCTTTCGGAACCAAGGGTAAAAGCCAGATAAAATTTAACAGGATGAGAGTTAGATCAGTTTATCAGCTGCAAAAAGCTTCAGTTAACAAATTCAAAATAACTTTCCCAACAGAGTTTCCATATCTTTAGTCAGTGAAGTATTTACCAGCATTTCTCCACGTAAAACACCTCTTTTCTTGAAATTTGCTCTATATTCCCTTTTTTTTTCCCTACTTTTTTTTTTTTCTGGCTGAAGCTCTAGTGCCTATTAATTCTAAATTAAGTATATGTACATTGGCACTGAGCTGCCAGTGCTGAACCATTACCTGGAACAAATATTAAGTTATAAAACAGAAATATTAGCAGAAAGCCGGGAAGCTGAGGATACTACACCGGGGACACGGAACGTACCCACTCTTCCTCCCACAGCCAGCATGTGGAAGTTGGATCAACAGAGATATATTTCATAGTCAATTATCTTATCTGAGGGAGGGTACGGGAGGCAGGTTCTCCCAGGGAATAGAAAATATCCCATTAATACACTGGCTACGTAGGCCTTGGCCAGCCAAGCTCATACTGAGCCAGCCGAGTGCTTCAAGTGGATCTACAGCGACCTCAGCGCTTCCCCCGGGGGTTCTGGGGTTGGAAGAGGCTCCTTCGACCCTCACCCAATGAAAACACCAAAACCAGGTTACGGTGTGAACTGCAGGGATTTCCTTCCACCTCCAGTCCCACTCCAGCCCTGGGTGCATTCAGATTGAACAGGCTGGATCCACGGGCCTAGGCCAATGTCAGGAGGGCAGCAAGAGGACATGCTGGGTCCTGTCCTTGGGTCACAACAAGGGAACGCTCCAGGCTTGGGGAAAAGCGGCTGAAACGATGGGAAAGGCCCTGGGGGTGCTGGTGACAGACTGAGTAGGTGATCTGGAAGACCAATGGCACCTGGATTGTACCAGGCATGGTGTGGCCACAGGATCAGGGCTCTGACTGCCCCTCTGTGCTGGCACTGCTGAGGCACCTCAGGTGTTGTGTCCAGGTCCGGGCCCTTTCAAGAGAGACACTGAGGGGCTGGAGCGTGTCCAGGGAAGGGTCTGGAGCATCAGGAGTAGCTGAGGGAGCTGGGGGGGCTCAGCCTGGAGAAAAGGAGGCTCAGAGGGGACCTTCTGGCTCTGCAACTCCCTGACAGGAGAGGGGAGCCAGGTGAGGGTCGGGCTCTGCTCCCAGGGAACAAGGGACAGGATGAGGGGAAACGGCCTCAAGTTGTGCCAGGGGAGGTTCAGGTTGGACATCAGGAGGAATTTCTCCATGGAAAGGATGGTCAGGCACTGGGAAGGGGCTACCCAGGGAGGTGGGGGCGTCCCCATCCCTGGAGGTGTCCGGGGAAGGCCTGGAGGTGGCACTCAGTGCTCTGGGCTGGGTGACAAGGTGGGGATCAGGTACAGGTTGGACTCGATGATCCTGGAGCACTTTTCCACCCTCAGTGATTCTGGGATTCTGTGAAACCTCAGTAACCCCTCAAACCTCTGGCATCACTCAGCCCATTCCCAGAGCAGCTCTTTCACTGTCCCCCTTTCCCCACCCCAGGTCAGACCTTACTTTGGTCTCCTCCCCTAATAAACCCACCAGACCCCTGTTCCTGTGGGATAAATAACACAAAGTTAAAATTATCTCGTGTTGCCTCAAAAAGCAGAGCAAAAAGCTTAAATCCTTCCCTACAACCACTTGCTTGAAGATGGTTCCAGTACTGGAACACTCAGAAAAACTCATCACAGACAACTAAACGTATAAATCTAAAGCAGATTAGATAAACTGCACTAAATATCTGCCAATACTCTTACTCAGAATTGATACACTTAACACAGAATTAAATCAGCCTTTGTTTAATTAAGTAAATTAATATTTGTAAGCAACTAAATTAAATGAATTCCAGATTAGCTTTTCCACACACAAGTTTAATTTAATTTAATTAATCTATTTTAAAACAGTAATTCAGAATAATTCTTCTGAGCAGTGCCTTGTAAACAAACCTATTTACTGCAATATCTGATGGCTTTACAAAGTCCTGGGGCAGCATTCCAAAGTGGATAATCAAAATCATCCAATGCCTTGTTAACACAGAAAAACATGCACAAAACACAAATCTTGTCTCTCATACTAATTAGGGCGGGTAAACATAATCTTTTAAAAAAATACATTTTTTCCAAAGCTTTGGTCTACTTGGAGTGTTTATTGGACTTCTCTTATGGAGCAGCTGATCATTTTCCTGGATAACATTTCTCAGTGCTATTGATAAATAAACAAACTTCTGCCATACTCCGACAATGCCAATATCTGGTGCTGATTGTGTAAGAAAAGGTGAAGGATGTCACTCGCCTTTGCCCAACCCCACAGTCCCAAATGTTTTTCCTCTTCTTCGTTCCACTTTTCCTTTAAATTAGTTAAAGTCAATTTTCAAACATGTCAGTTCTGTAACAAATATATTCCTCAGTATACAAACACATTTGGAATCTGGAAAGATTTGGGCTGGAAGGGACCTTAAAGATCACTGAGTTCTAATCCCCTGCCATGGGCAGGGACACCTTCCACTATCCCAGGTTGATCCAAGCCCCGTCCAACCTGGGCTTGGACCCCTTGAGGGATGGGGCAGCCACAACTTCACTGGGCAACCTGTGCCAGGGACTCACCACCCTCACAGGGAAGGATTTCTTCCCCATATCCCGTCTAACTCTGCCCTCTGGCAGTGAAAAACTATTCCCCTTGAATGAATTTAGCCAGTGAATTTCGCCCAGCCATTAGTCCAATATACACCATGCATGGGACAAAGTTCCTTATCCTCCAAGAACTCTGATTCACTGACACTAAAGTTTCCCAAAGCAGGTGACTGTGAAGCCAAGCCCAGTGATGGGAATATATTCAACACATGGCAGTGGATCAGTGCTCTGTGAGAAGTGAAATGACCTTATGCCGTAAAGGAATTCCAGTGTAAAGATCATCCACCCTCTGACAGGGCAGATCCAGAGGACAAAACTCATTAACTTTATTTTAGTCAGCCCAGCTTCCCTGAGGTCTCATCCCTGCAGGGAACCAGCCCATGGGGCCTCTGAGCTTTAAGTCTCTGTGTAAGGAAAAAATCCCCAGCTCAGTTAAATCCACTTGGGAAACAAACTATGGAATCCCAGCAAAAAGCACGCCAAGGACAGGACAAAATTGTTCAGGTGAAGGTCTGCCTGAAGAATAACCCCCTGGTGAGGCTCTAACCTGGGCATGGGTCTGCTCTGAGCACCCTGCGGGGTCTGCAGAGGAACTACCTCCATGGGCAGTCCCAGCAACAGAACCGGGAATGTTGGGATAATCTGAAGTTATTCCTGAGTGTTACACGGCTCAGAACCCAACAAGGCTCTGTTAGTCTTGCTCTCTCACTGGCAACAATTAAATAACCCAAAGCCTGGCTTTTCCCCCAGCATAAAGTCACTTGGGTTGGCAGCTGGAATGGAGCCTTCCTACACTAATTCCTGATTCCCAAAAAACCCACACCAGTGCAAATGTTACTGTAACAAAGGAGGAACAACAGGATAAAAAGCAACAATTTAAGAGCATTGCAAATACAAGAGCTGCCAGCCTCCCTTGTGCCCCAGCTCTCTGAAAAGAAGCTCCTTTTTCTGGGAAGTTGAAAATCAGTTTTTATGGGGAAAGAGATCAGATTTACATTTCTTTATTACTACCAAAACCTACAAAGGAGAATTATCTTCCTTAGCATCTGTTTAGCTTTCATCCTTATGCTCAATCCACTTTAAAGAGCAAGTAAAAACACTGTTTCAAATTTGACAGTAAAACTGCACAAGCATTTCAGTTTAACAGTTTAAAAATGAGTGCAACAAAATAAAGGCAGCTTTGGTTCAGCCAAAGATCAGAAAAATATCTGTTCTCCCCAAACATTCCTTATCTGGGAAAGCCCAGACAACAGCCACAACATCCTGGAGATGGACATATAAAATAAATCTCACTCCTAGGGATACTGAGCTCATGGACTCCAGTACAAGTCCTTAAATTCAGGAAGCAACCCAAAAACTGGAATGGGTACTCCAGGAACAAAGGAGCTGGAGACTTTCGGGAGTACAAAACCTCAGAGGGAGGCAGAAATTCTCAAGTACTACCAGGACAGCTCACATCATTAGTATTGTTTTATTGCTTTGCTTTTAGAAATATTCAGCTTTTTAGGACTTTTTTTTTTTTTTTCATTCCACCTGGTACAAGCTGCTGTTTTGCTTGGATGCCTTTTCCCAACTCTTCTACCATGCTGCCACTGGCCACAATCCCAACACAACATACAACAAGCACTCCAGGAATACATTTCCCTGCCTCCCAGTGTCCTCCCAGGCGCTGGACACGCTCTGGCACAAGGAATGTCAGTGGGTGGTCACACACCAGCAACTCCAGCCCGAATTCCCTGCGGATCTTGGACAAACACTCCTGCTGCTGTCATGTGCCAACACCTGCACTGCCACAGCTTGGATGGAATTATTCCCAAGGGAGCTGGGAAGGATTTGTTCACACCTGCTGCAGCTGCGCTTTCAGGTGCCTGGACACAGAGAAAGGGCTGAATTTAATTTTACAGCCATTTAACCTCAGTGAACTCCACGAGCCGAGCCCAGGGACTGGATCTAAATGTTTCCAGACTGGGGGCCTTCAGGCAGAGCTCAGCTCTCACCATCCTGCTGGAATTAATCCAGACACGGGTCCTTCACTCCGGGCACAATTTGTACAGCTTGCTGAAAAACAGCAAATAAGAGACAAGACCTGCCCTGACAGCAAAGTCTGTTCCGTTGTTTTCTTGGTTTCATCCACTAGATGGAGAATTTTATTGATAACAGCTCCAAAACACCTGCAGCTGCTTAAGGGGGAGGATGAGGCTGGATATCAGGAAAAGCTTCTTCCCTCAGGGGGTGGTTGGCACTGACCAGGCTGCCCAGGGCAGTGGTCATGGCCCCAAGGCTGCCAGAGCTCAAGGAGTGTTTGGACAACGCTCTCACGGACAGGGTGGGATTTTGGGGTGTCCTGGGCAGGGCCAGGAGTCCCTTCCAACTCAGGGTATTCCACAATTCCATGAAATTCAAATAATTTTCAGACTTAGTTTCATATTGTTTATATAAAACTATTTTTCTTTTCCACCTCAGTAAACTCCAAACCATCCTGCAGGTGTTGGGGACAGACCTATTTTCAGGGAGATGATCAGCATGAAAGCAATGCTGGCAGAGTGTACCCCAATAGTGAAGGTAGGTCCACAGTGTCAGACTCAAAACATCCCTTAAAATCATGGAATTGGATGGAAGAGACCTTAAAGTTCATCTCATTCCATGAGCAGGGACACCTTCCACTAAACCAGGTTGATCCAAGCCCTGTCCAACCTGGCCTTGGACACTTCCAGGGATGGAGCAGCCACAGCTTCTCAGGGCAACCTGTGCAGGGCGTCACCACCCTCACAGGGAAGGATTTCTTCCCAATATCCCATCTAACCCTGCAATTCCCTCTGTCAGCTTACTTAAAACAGAAACTTTAGTAAAAAAAGGGAAAAATTTATATTTTTTTATCACTTCATCTTTCCTAATAAATGCACTGCACATCTTTTATACGGGGGGAAAACTTCCTGATCCAGCAATTCCAGGGGTGTCCAGGACAGACCCCTGCACTGGCACAGGCTGCTACTACAAAAAGCAGGATGGCCAATATCAAACACACCACAAGTAACCTGCTTACTCCAGCTTTCTAACAGCTTTTCCTCCTATAGCCACGTAGACAAAGGTGCCCTTCCAGCTGCCCAAACAGACCTGAGCACTGCTTTAAAACAGGGATATCAGGATTTTAACATTCTTCCCAAAATACTTATGGAGATCATTTCAGTAGGAAAACATAAGAGTGAATTCTTAATGTTCTGAAGTATTTTCATAATCACTGAGGTTGGAAAAGCCCTCCCAGCCCATCGAGTCCAACCTGTACCCGATCCCCACCTTGTCACCCAGCCCAGAGCACTGAGTGCCACCTCCAGTCATTCCTTGGGACACCTCCAGGGATGGGGACTCCACCACCTCCCTGGGCAGCCGCTTCCAATGCCTGACAGTCCTTTCCATGGAGAAATTCCTCCTGATGTCCAACCTGAACCTCCCCTGGCTCAACTGGAGGCTGTTTCCCCTCATCCTGTCCCTTGTTCCCTGGGAGCAGAGCCTGACCCCCACCTTGCCTCACAGTTCTGCATTTTCTGATCCTGGTTTATCATTCCCCCTCCCTCTAAGTTAAAAAAACACAAATTAAACTCAGCTTTAAACTTACAACATTATAAATTCCCACGATATTAGAGGTAGGTTGGCACATGTAACACACTTGTGCCTGAGAAGCAGGGACATGAAGGGTGAGTAACTTCCCAGTTGCCAGGAATTCCCTCCATTCCTTTCCACCATAAAACACAGGCTCCAATTTTCAGAGGAAAACTTGAATTTCATGTATTTTTCCCTTAAGTGCTCTAAGTCGGGAGTTACAAACAGGAAACAAGATAAAATGATTTTGTTCAACAGACAACATTACAAATTACTTTATTCAAGTCCCAAAGGCAAAGGATGTGACGAAGTTAAACCTTCTCTGTATTTTGCAGTCCAACAACTGGGAGGGAAAACTCAGCACTGAACAGCAGCTTTAAAAACCTAAAACTGCAAGGAAACAAGTGTTTGATGTGACTTTGAAGACAGTTGATTCTTTTTATTTTTACTTGGGGGAAAAAAAAGATTAGTCTTTAAACGGAAAAAAAAAAAACCAAAAACAGAAAATAAAGTTACTTCAATTACTGTTAATCACTAAGTATCAAGTTTCAAAGTAAAAGAAATAAGTCTGTGACTGAAATTTTATTGGCAAAGTTTCACCTACAAAGATCTTTTACGGATCTAATTCTAATCTTTTTCCAATCCCAGCAACTCCAATTCAAGGATTTCTCCAATGAAATAAGAGGAAAACCTTCAAGTTCTGACAAAATGAAACCACGTGTTGCTCCTGCACAAATGGTGTTTTACCAATATTGGCAGAAGCTTAAGAAAGAGACACCCTTCTTAAGAAAGAGACACCTCAAGTCCTTGGAAATGGGAGCCTCTTCCCAGAATTCCCACGGGTCTGAATCCCAGGGACAGCCCAACTCCTTGCAAAGACAAAGCAAATCTGTAATTAGAGCTCCTGGTGACAGGAGCTGGGAGTCAAAGCTCATCCTTCCTCTCCTCATCACCCCAAAACTCCAGAACAGGGATGTTGTTCCTGTTAAAATCAGCGCAGGCAGGAAAGGAGCCTTTTCCAAACATATGTAGTGGAACAAGTGCTGGTGGAGCCCCTGCAGCTGTGGATCTTGAGAATCAGTACCACACTTAATGGTATTATTCAATTATTCTGGGGGTTATTAATCAATTTACCTTTAAAAAGCCTTCCTTAACACCTGGAACCACAAAACTGACACATGGCTAGGTAATGAAAAGGATAAAGCCAGTTACTGTAACACAAATGAGAAATTAAACAAACAAACAAACAAAAAAAAAGTATAAAGTGTTTTCATCCTCTGAAGGAGACAAAATGTTTCCCAAATCCAACCTCAATGGTTTTACTCTCTCAATAAATACATAATCTTTCTTCCTAAGAGCTGGTAGTGAAAACTGAACTCCTGCCAAGATGTTATTTAATGATGGGAAAAGGTGCTCACAGTATTAGAATTAAATCCCTCATATTCTGTTTCATTTCTAAGAACATCTATTTTATATATATATACACATACTTACATATATATAAATACTTTCTAATAGAGAAAACCCACAGTTTAAAAAGTCACTTCAAATTCAGTGACTACACTACAAAATTGAGACAGATGCATTTTTTTGCTTGATATTTAAACATTCAAAATTTCTGCTTCTTGAAAACCTGCCATGGATAGGGCACTACACCTCATAGAAAAGGCAAAAAAAGTAGCAAAAAAAAAAGCACCCAATTTCATTTAGTAACAATTTAAAGCTGCTTCCACTGTAGCAATCGCTCAGTTGCAAATAACTCTTGTTTACTTCAAAAAATCTTCCCTGGAGAGCTCCAAAAATAAACTGATCCATAAACTATCCATGCCATAGCAGGATAAAATTACTATATTTGGTGAAGTACACAGCTTCCCACTGTGCACGGATTTAAAAATAAAGCAAAACAAAAAAAAAAAAAAAAAAAAAAAAAAAAAAAAAAAAAAAAAAAAAAAAGGCAACACTTAAATTGCAAATAAGGGCAAAGGGAAGACCGAGTGTGTTCAAAGGATGCTGGAATGGGTTGGGCTGGAAGGTACCTGGAAGACCATCCAGGTCCATCCCCCATACATTCCACTAGCCCAGGTTGTTCCAAGCTCCATCCAACCTGGCCCTGGACATTTGCAGGGATGGGGCAGCCAGAGCTTCCCTGGACAACCTGTGCCAGGGCCTCCCCACCCTCACAGGGAGGGATTTCTTCCCAAACTCCCATCTAACCCTACACTCTTTAGTCGAACAGTTCACTGGGATGAAGAGGATAGAAAACAACAACCCCGATATGGATGTGAAAACGCCCCTCTCGCACTGCATGAGCACACACCAAGGCACGGCAGGAGGCGGTTTTCCCTCTGCTGAGGGATGTGAGGGATCCCAGGGATGCTCCCTGTCCATGGCCGCTCCGGAGCAGCGGCAGCACCGAGCGCGTCCTGCCCCAGGAGAAAGGATGGAGGAAGCACTCCCATCCCATCCCAACCCCAACCTGCAGCTCCAGCTCCGACCTGCCCGTGCCCCAAACACCCCCGGGGGGACACCCACCCCAGCCCTGACCCCGCGAGGGGTGACCCACAGCCCCGGGGAAGGGACTTTCCAGATCATTTCATTCCAATCCCCTGCCACGGGCAGGGACACCTTCCACTAGACCAGGCTGCTCCAGTCCCGGTCCAGCCCGGCCTCGGACACTTCCAGGGCTGGGGCAGCCGCAGCTCCTCTGGGCACCCTGTGCCCGGGCCTTGCGAAGGGTTTCCCCCCGGTACCAAACCGCGGGTCGGTGGGGGAGCCATGGGTGAGGCGGGGGGTGCGCGCGGCCCCCCCCGCCTCGGCCGCTCCCTCCCCGCCGGGCTCGCGGCCCGGGGGGCGCGGCGGGGGCGCGGTGCGTGTGCCGGGCTGTGCGGCGGGTGCGGCCGTGCGGGGCCGAGCGGGGCCGTGGGGCGGCGCGGGGCGCGGAGCCGCCCGCCCGCGGGGGCGCCGCGTTACCGTGTGAGGCGGGCGCCGAGTTCTCGTGGTGTTTTGTGCGGCGGCTGCGATAATGGCGTCCTTCCTCGCGAGAGATCCGCCGCGCTGCCCGCGCCGCGCACGCGCCGCGCCCGCGCGCATCGCCTCCCCCCACCCCGCCCTGCCCTGCGCCGCCGAGGCCGCCGCCAGGGGCAGGACCGGACTACAAATCCCAGAGGGCACCGCGCGCGCCCCCGCAGGAGCACGCCGGGACCTGTAGTACGCGCGGGGGGCGCGGGGCGTGCCGGGAAGTGTAGTCACGCCATCACGGAGTCGGGCACTCACTCAGGGTGGAAAAGGGCTACGAGATCAGTGAGTCCAAGCTATGCCCGATCCCCACCTTGTCACCCAGCCCAGAGCACTGAGTGCCACCTCCAGGCCTTCCCCGGACACTACCAGGGATGGGGACTCCACCACCTCCCTGGGCAGACCCTTCTAAGGCCTGACAGGCCTTTCCATGGAGAAATTCCTCCTGATGTCCAGCTTGAATCTCCCCTGGCACAACTTGAGGCCGTTTCCTCTCATCCTGTCCCTTGTTCCCTGGGAGCTGAGCCCGACCCTCACCTGGCTCCCCCCTCCTGTCAGGGAGTTGTGGAGAGGGAGAAGGTCCCCCCTGAGCTTCCTTTTCTCCAGGCTGAGCCCCTCCAGCTCCCTCAGCTGTTCCTGACGCTCCAGACCCTTCCTCAGCTCCATTCCCTTCCCTGGACACGCTCCAACCCATCCGTGTCTTTCCTGAAGTCCCCACCTCACTCACCACCCCACACCCTCCCCCACACAACAGCCCCCTCACCCCGTTCCCACCCTGAGCACACACAGAGCCCTGAGGGTCCCACACAACCCCCTGGCTCAGAGGGACCCCCCTGTGCTCCCCAGGACATTTCAGACAACACAGCCCAGTGCTGTGTGCACTGATCCCACAGCCTGCGATCACACCCTGCTGTTCCTCCTCCAGCAGTGTCTCAGGACCGCTGCAAACCCCATTATTCCATGTGTTTTTTACTGCGTCCAGACCTGCCACAGCCCTTGGCCAGCCAGGCGTCGCTCAGCAGATCAAATTGTTATCTGCACCTCGAAAGCCACTCACACACGTTCCCATCCTCTACTCCTTCCTCTGCTCCTTCCATCAAATTCCTCCCCGTTCCCACAGCTCCTGAGCACCTGAAATGGGATGAGCTGGGTGAGAGCTGTCATGTTAAAGAGGATAATGTCCCCGTGCTCGGAGCACAGCTGAGGGGACACAGTGAGTGGGAATTTGCTAAATGAACTCAGCAGCCTGATCCTGCTGCTGCTCCACTCCTGCATGTGCTGTGAGAACAGAAGGGCAGGGAGAAGGTGGCAAATGGTCTGTTCACCTCCTGGGAAGGATAAAAATACACAAAAGCACAAAAAAAGAAGCACAGAGGAAGCATGCAAGTGGCTCTGAAAGAAGACAGAGATTAGACTGCTTTATATCTTTATATATCACAGTGTTGCCCAATAAAGACCATCACCATACTTCATTTTTCAGCTTCGGTAGTGACTTTCAGGCTTTTGTATAAAAATATTCCTTAAATAAGATGCTGAATCCACTCTTGTTCAGCTGTAACTGGTTATCCTACAGATACAACTCCAGACCTAATGGGGCTGTTCCCTGGGTTGAAACGCTGTTCTCAGGTGCTGTAGCTTTGTTTAAAAGTGCTTCAGTCCCTTCTCAAGTCAGTTTTTGATACTAAAGAGTTTTCGTGAGCCTGGGGATTAACAACTGGTGTGTCAGGAAAAGCCTTGCTCCTGCGTCCAGATTTGTAACTGCTCAGCTGAGTCTGTTGATTTACTTACTGTGTTCTCTCCCTTCACAAGCAGATTAGGCAGTTCAAAGGTTAAACTACTTATAAATGACTTTTCACACAGGATTATTTCACACTTTGCTGCAGGAATTTGCCCTGTGGCAGTTTTGCTGAAGAGCTGCTGCTGAACTCAAGCAATTGCCAGGTCCCAGCTTGGAAAACAGGGATAGAAATATCAGTGTTCTACCTGGTGGAGGAAGCTGCTGGTAAAAGCCTTTGTCATCCTAAACCAGCCTGATATAAAAGCTGTCCTGATTTCTTATCCCCTCCCAGAGATTATTAACTCCTGTTCTGCAGAAGGTGTGAGATCCTGCTCCTCTGCAGAGCCAGGGAATCACTTCTCAACACAAACAGAAAAACTAGGATTGTCATAAACCAATTATGGTATTTATCTAAAGCACTCAATTTAACTGGAAACACTGGCGGGATCCAACTGATCTCTGCAACTTTAATCAGACATAACAGCCCAGTAAAACAATAATATAAAAAGTTATCACTAAGAAAGGCTGCAGCACCTTGGGCAAGGAAGGAAATCCACTCTGATCCAGCAATCTACAATTAACTTACCTCTTGTTTTTCCCTCTTTACCACAGCAATGATTTTGGATTTTTTTTTTCCTATAATTTTCCCAAAGCAGGGGGTGTTTCCTTTTAAAATTATGAATTACACCAATAAATCATGATAAGACTCCATTATCACAGCCTATCCCTTGTTCCATTGAGATGGACACAGCCAGACTTGACTAAAACTTCAGAAGGTCTGACTGCAAAACTTGGGAAACAGCAGGAGAAAGAGGATCTTTCTGTTCCCAACCTCCAGTGGAGACCAACATTGTGCTTAATCAGAAGGCCTAGATTTGGCTTTCAGTCTTTAATTCACATGAACACATGAATGACTGAGCTCAGGAGAATTGTTTTCAGTGCTTCACAGTCTCCTGAGCTTTAGGAGCTTTCAAAAATTGAGCTCACCTGACTCATTCTGCAATAATTGAATGAAATTCAGTATAACCCCTGTTCAGTGAACGAGGGCTTCACTTCACCATAGGATAGGAGTCTGTCCATGAGCAAACATGAGCAAGAAATTGATACACTGGAAGTTATTTGTGATTTAAACCATGGTAATTGCTCAATTGGCTACATCAAATCCATTCTTATTTTCCTTCTCCCATATAAAAATAACTGAAAACTTCAGAGTGTAATATATCAATTTAGTTTCTTAATTTTAAAGGAGAAAATACATTCTGTTGCCTTGTCAGTTTGTGTTTCCAAATAAAACAAGGTATTTATTTGTTGTTTTATTTCCTCATCTTTTTCATCCTCTTTTTCTAGTCTCTCTCTTGCATTTTATTTCTGTGCTACCATTTCTCTGTCATGTTATGAAGAATCATTTGGTTCCAGGAAATATCCAGCTTATTTTACCCTTGTATCAGCATCCATTTACCATTGTTTTCTGAGGAAGTTGCTGCTTTCACATGTTTTGTGTGGATCAGGAGAGATTGGTATCTCATTCATTGGTTTCCTTTATTTTTTTGTTAGGAAAAAAAAACCTTCCATAGCATCAAAGGTAAAAAATTAACACACTGTGCACACAATTTTGCAGCTGCAGCAGCAGCAGGAAAACAAAGGTTGCCAAACAAAGCATTTGTTTAAACAAGTGACAGGCATTCCTAATTATCCTCACTGCTGAGCAAGAGGATACAGGAACAAAGGGATGAAGAACACACAAGATGTGAGCAGGGCACAGAAGTAACTCCAGAGGATTTGCTGTAAGAACTCCATAGGAATAATTTTGGTTCCTCTGGATAAAATCCTCAACCACACCCTGTACTGTTAAAAGCAAAAAGAGTACTTGAAGTTCCTCTGTTTATTCAGCTTTTATTTGAGTTTATTAATTTTCTGTACATCTCTTGTAACTGGAGAGGGACACAAATCCAGCCTGGTGAACACAGCAGGTCCTATATTGTGACAGTGATTCTTAATGAAAAGTTACATAAAATATATTTTTAAAACAAGACAATATTAATATAATTTGTAAATGTGCTGTAGAAGCATATGAGGATCAACTGAGGGAGCTGGGGGGGCTCAGCCTGGAGAAAAGGAGACTCAGGGGGGACCTTCTTGCTCTCTGCAACTCCCTGACAGGAAAGTGGAGCCAGGTGAGGGTCGGGGTCTGCTCCCGGGGAACAAGGGACAGGATGAGGGGAAACGGCCTCAAGCTGTGCCAGGGGAGGTTCAGGTTGGACATCAGGAGGAATTTCTCCATGGAAAGGCCTGTCAGGCATTGGCAGGGTCTGCCCAGGGAGGTAGGTGGTGAAGTCCCCATCCCTGGAGGTGTCCAAGGAATGACTGGATGTGGCACTCAGTGCTCTGGGCTGGGTGACAAGGTGGAGATCAGTCATGGGTTGGACTCAATGACCTCAGAGGTCTTTTCCAATCTCAGTGATTCTGTGATTTCTCCTTTTATCAACAGAAACTTCTGTGCTCTTGAAATCTTGTGAGTATTCCTCCTCCAAAACAGGTCGCTTATTTTTCAGAGACTACATCCATTTCTAGTCCTCTCAGAATTGTTGTTTGATTTGTAACAGAAAAAGGTCAGGATCAAGTGGGTTTTGCTCCTGAACCTACTTCACCTGCCTCTGTAACATTCTCTGTTCCAGCTCTGATCTCACTTCTGGTTTATGCTGAGTAAACTCCATTTTATTCAATGAGGATACTCCTAATTTTCCTGGATGAGGATGAAGGAAAAGGCCTTGAATTCCCTCAGCAGAGAGAAAAATGTTGTTACACATTTTGCCATCTGGCTGGTGAAAGTTCATGGTCTTGCAGGCTCATTTCTGTCAGTCTGAGAAACAAGCCAAGAAGGGTCAGGGGTGATCTCAGTGTTCTCTTATTTATTTACATACTCTCCCATCTCCCTGGTACCCCATGGAAAAATAATGATGAGAGGCTATTTCCCTTCTGAGAAACCTGCCACTGTCCCCAGGCCTGTATTTACACTTTGCCTGACCGTGATCTTCCCAGGATCCCACTCCCAGCTGGTTCTGTGCCCTTTTCCCTCCCTTCCATAGCTGATGTTTGCCCAGATTTGTTCAGGTCTGCCCCAGCCCATGTTTACTTGGTCAGGTACCATCATCATCATGAGTCTTTTTTAATCCACCGGGATTAATAAAGTCTGAAAGAGAGCTCCTTACACCTACTGATTTTAGAGCACTTTATCCTTCTATCATTCTAAGCAGAATTTGATCATCTCCTAGTTCTGGACCTGCATCTATTTCGACATGTGTTCGAAACTCTTTGCAATGTAACCCTATTTTTTCAGGTGTGGAAAGTAAATTAAACTGCCAGATTGACAGAATGTCCCCTCCACATGTTTCCACACAGCTCCACGTGTCAGAGCTGCCCTTCGGAGCCATCCGGGCAATCCAGGTCAGCCGGAACCACAGGAAGCACAACAGAGGCAAATTCCAACCCCTGCACTTTGGGATGATGTAATCCTGTGCTTCCCTACAACCTGGGGACTGAAAAGTTCTGGAGACAGAGCTTTTCTCCAGCTCTGCAGTTCCAGGTGTTCTCCAGTAGATCCTGGGGAACACGTGGAACACGTGTCAGTAAATGCACCCTCAGAGCGAGGAAGGGTCAAGGCATAGTGGGGTGTATTGGAGCTTTCCAGCACATCAAGGGACTATTTCCCACCACCCAGCACTTGTATGGACACATCTGGAATGTTCTGTCCTGTTTGGGAACCCCAGTGAGGGAGAATGAACAACCAGAGGGAGGAGAGGTGGTTGCCAGGCTGTTGAACTGAGTCACACAAGGTGTCCCAGCAAAGTGTGGACATCAAAGAAAAGCTTCCCTTAGGCTGAAGTAAAATCTTCCATGGGAAGATTTCCCTGTGTGCTAAGAGATGACAGACAATGAAAACATCACCAAGCAGTTTCTCATTCAAAACAAGTTTGTTAAACAAACAAACAGAAAACCTCATACAACCCCACAAACAAACAAACAAACAAACAAAAACCACTGAAAAATATTTCATAGGTAATTTTATGATTTAAGGAACGAGTTGGGTTTATTGACAAATTTTTAATGTCAGAATGTTAATTTTCATAGTTTGATCATTTATCATTTCTTCTTGCTGTGTCATTGATAGGTTCTGTAGCTTTCAAAATATACCCACCTGTGCATTTAATGACAGAAAACAATCACATGGGCATTGTAAATTCTGACAAGGGAATTATTAAGGGCCCCACAATCCTTTTGCTCTGCCTTGACCCTGAGACCACCACCAAGTTTTAATGGCCCTGACAAGCCTCACCTGCAGCCTCCACCCACCTCCACAGGCCAGGAGCCCATTTAAACCTGAGCTTGAGCCTGGGCCCCTCAGCTCTGCTGTTGGGTTACTTGTCTTCAGGTTTGTCTTTCTCCCTCGCTTTATGAAACACTTTGCACCCTTGTTGCTCCTTGTCTTTGGCCCTGTCACCTTTTGCTCTGTCTGGGCCCCCTGGTTGGACTTTGGACCTGGTTTGTCACTGCCAGGGGACACTTTGGCTCTGCTGTGCAGGGTCATCCTTGGATCCCTGCTTTTCTGCCCTTGGGAAGGACAATTCTATCTTCAGTGGCTCCCCATTTTCATTCGCATTTGGCCTGTAATAATCTGTAACAGTGAGAAGTCTTTAGAGGAACTCTGTGCCACTGATGTGGATTTTGGCTGCGGGAGGGAGAGTAAACATCCCAAAGAAAATGCAAGGGTGAGATTTTCATAAACATCTTCCATGTAAGTCAGCAAAGTTACTGGAATTGCAGGTGAAAATAGGAAGACAATAACGTTTTTCTTGCTTTCGTCTCTAAGAAATGTGGGTCAGGGAAACATCTCCATCTGTTCTCTCCACTGCAGAAACAAACACTTCACCTGGTTCCAAGTGGTGTGTGAGCAGGGGAGTAATTGGGGTTTCTTATGCCTGTTCCTATTTCTAGTCTGTACAAAATTAGGGGATGTTTTTTGTTCTTAACAAAACCTGTTGTTGAGTTTGTTCCTAATTTCCCTCCTCGAGGCTGCAGTGATGCTGCCCAGAGCTAAAACGCTCCTCTCCCTGTTGTCATCAGCGAGCTTTGGATATCTCCCGGATTTCTGGGAATTCCTCAGTTTGAGCAGTCCCCAGCCCTCAGCATTCCAGCTGTTCCCGACAGCAATTCCTGGCTATCAGCATTCAAATATCCAACTATTCAATTGCAAAGCGTGTAGCCTGAAGTTGTGATAAGAAACTTCTCCTTGCCTACCAAAGAGGGGCTTTCTGCTGTTCTCTGAACCAGTTGAGGGGGAAAAACCTGGAAAACACGTGTAGAATAATCATCAACCAGTCGGGCCCCTCTGAGCAGATGCAGAGCCAATGAAGAAGACAGTCCGGGGACAAGTTGAAAATTAACCACTTGGTTGGCTCCACCTCTGAACCAGCAAAGGGTGTTCTCCAATATTTTCAGAAATAAGCCTGGCGACCCCTCAGTTCTCTTAGAGCTCTGTATCTATAGGGATCTTTTCCTCTTTGTGTTGATAGGTCCATCGAGCCTGGAAAACTTCTCTGAGTGAGGAAGTGAAGATTTTAAGTGCCCGGGTGGTGGCAATGAATGGTGTGAAGACAAATGCCCTGGGGCGTCTCTACCAGCAGCTGAAAAGCCTCCGGAGCCCAGCACGACCCTGCAGCCTGGCTGCCTGCTCCAGGAAAAACAGGAATGCTGCCTGTAAGTGCATTTCATTTTACCCAAAAATAGTGGATATGTGCCTAACGGAGATGCTGAGGTAGGAAGAGAACCGATGTAGTTAAGTGTTGTTCTTATTTGTTAGGTAATCAAAAGGGGGAATCTGAGAATGTGACTGAAGGATGAAAGGAAAAAGAGTGAGAGGAACTAGAGATGGAAATACCTTACGGAATTGCAGGGTTAAAACATTGTTCGCTATTTCTGCTGTGTCAGTGCTATCAGGTTGTTTGGGATTTTCACTTGTGACTGTAATGAAGAAACAATGCACAATCACTACTTTTTAATTTGGTCCTGCAACATTTGAGTGGTTACATGGAAATAAGTGTAATCCAAATACATTTAGCACAAGTTGAGTCTGACTTTGAATTTCATAGACACCACAATGTTTAATCTTGAAAATGAGGCCCAGTACAAACCAAAGCCTTTCCAAATGTGCTGTACAGAAATACAATAAATCACTGTGAGATGCAGGATACTACTGGAAGATGTTAAAGATTTAGTTACTTAAAATACTGATTAACTTGCCTACAGATAAGATGAGGCCACCAGAGATTGTGTTTCTACACAGATCATGTCAGCTGGAGAATAGTCAAGAGTCATTTTTTCCATCTAGAAAATCCTTTTGCTTCGTATTTTTTTTCCTCTTTAAATGTATTCGGTTTCACTTTTCCCAAAGAACAGCCAGAGCCTTCCTTGAATACTGAGGTGGGATTCCCTTCTTTTCCCATTACCAAACATTAAATTTTGTATTTACCCTATTGATGATTTTGTGGCACAAGGCTTTGTTTCTATTGAAAGCCACAAGAAATATTCAGTAGTTACAATATTTAATAGCTTTGCACTTGTAAATGCATTTTTAAAAGGTGATTTTTAAATCTATAGAAGATGCCTAATCCTAAAAGCAAAATTAGCATTGAATTGTTTCACCAGTGGAACAATCACAAGAAAGAGCCTAATTCCAAATGTAAAATGGAAATTATCCCACCTGCATCCATGACAGTGCTTTCCTCTTTTCTGAACTGTGCAGAGCTTTCTTAGCACAGCTCAGAGGTCTCTTAAACTTCCTTCCCTACCAGCTTTGTCTTGACAAGCAGGCTCAGAAACTTCATTTTCCCCATTAAAATAAGGAAAAAGACATTCTTCTATTCCAAGTAAAACACTAAAGTTTAGAAAAGCAATGTTTCAGCCTCATAAAATAATAGCTTTTCTAACAAATTAGTATTAATTAGGTGCATGTAATAGTAGCTTTTCTGCTGAATTCATATTAATTAGATGTGTTAATTAGTCTGTATAACCCACTGCACAGATGGGTGGATGCACATGAGGGGATATATTAACAAGCACTGTCCATATCGCTTCTTTATCTCCAGTTTGTGATAAACTTTTTAATTCAAGACAGATTTAAGAGCTAAACCCCAAACCTGTGCCAGACAGTGCAATGCTGGGCTCCTACAAACTGCTCATGGTGACAGGAGTTACTGCTCCAGAGGGGAAATCCAGAGAACTCCCTGGAACTGTGGTTGGAAAGTCATTATTCTGAATCTTTATTCATTTTTTTTTATATAATTTATTTGCTGTTTTTATATTTGAAGACATAAACTGAGAGATTGCTAGTGAATATTTATTTTGAGTCCAACAGCTTCCAATGTGGAGTCACAGACAATATAAATCCTTAAAAAGTAATGGAATTGATTAAAAGCCAGCACAGGATCCCTCTATGCAATCCCAATTCTTCTGCTTGTTCAGTGTTGAACATCCCACAAAATTCTATGGCCTATAGAGCTACGAACTTTAGGAATGGAATTTATTAGTGTGAAGTGTTCCCCTTCTGTTTAGTGAGAGAAGGTGTCACTGTAGGCAAATTATCTGCAACTGTTCAGTGGGGCAAGAAGTTAAACTGGAAAAAACCTGAGCTCTCTAGATTTCTACATGAAATGGAGAAAGGAATTATTTTATGACTACCCACCAGAAGACATTCCATTCCAGGAAGGGATCATCCCACGCTGCTCTACTGAAAGCCCACCGAATAAATAACTACAATTGGTGTCTATTTTTACTCACATTCCTCTTTTTTATTAAAGACCGACAAAATTCATTACTGAAATCTTTCTCTACTCCGTGCCATTCGTGCAGGAAATGCCAAAACAAACTGATTTAGGAAAACATTCTCTTTGGAATGGCTGGTTTTGGCAGGCAGGAGTAGACAGGAGCTCTGACTAAGACAAGCCTGGGGGTCACTCACAGTTAACTCAGACAAGGGTTAAACAACTCGAAGGCTGATACTTTTTAGAGCCTTTTTTTGATTTTTAGAGCCTTTTTTGGCTTCTTTTCCTGCACTTCTCTGGGAAAGAACTGTCAAAACACTGTTGAGGATCGTGTCATGTATGTAAAAATTCCTAGTGGTGTGGAGGCCCACAGTGGATGTCTGTGCTAAGCTCTGGGGCGTCTTGTGACTACACATCGAGGTGCTGCTTTCAGACATTATTTTATTACAATAGTTGCTGGAAAAGCACTCCATGGGGATTTTAAGCCTATGAATTTATTTTTAACTAAAAAACAAATTAAAATCAAGAATTGGATCATTTTAACCCTTACCCCCAGTAATTATTGCCAGAGCAGACCTGGCTTTCTCCTTTCTCACCCTTTTAGAAGTAGTTACAAGAAAAGCAGAATCTTTCAAGTTTTAATTTTTACGAATTGTGGAAGTCCAGCAGTGCCACCCAGTCCAGGTGTGCCATCTCCAGGACTGCACAAACAACTGCAGGGACTCCCCAAACTGTCCAGGAGATATCTCCCAAGCCCCTTCCATGCCGAGTTCCTAAGCCTGCATGCATAATTTTAGCAAATGTTTTTATACAGAGGAAGATAAAGCCTCTGTTTGCTTTACCTTGCCAAGTGGAATTACCTCCTCCTTATCTGGATTTAGCCTCAGCCTCTGCCTCCTCATCCAGCTCCTATCTCAGCCAAACATTCTGGAAGCAGAGAAAAGCTCAGCATTTCACAATCTATGCTGCTTTCCCGTGGAGCTCAGGGCCCCCTGTCAGCTCCATCCCTTTGATAAAAACCACTGGGCTGTTTATCAATAGACTGGCCCGAATCACAGGCCCCATCTGACACCAATTCAACAGAATTTCAACACCTTGTCACGATGAACCTCGGCCAACCATCGCTGTTATCCCCCAAAATCTTCATTCATACCAAAATAACTTTCAAAGAAATCAATCTATCCTGGATTTCCTTGGCAATATTCAACCCAAGTCGCTGAAGCAGAGTCCTTTAAAGTTTAAAATGGTTCTTTACTGAGTTTCAGGAATAAGCATAGTTTATTTTCTCACTCGGAATGTGTTGCTACGGCAAGCAGCCCAGCCCAACTTAGGACAAAACCTTATTTCCTTCCCCTGGGTGGTGTTTTTCAGCTCTTCCCACCCTGTTGTCCTCCCTGTTTTATCTTGGAGCTGGAGGAAGCTTGTTTGAAAATCCCTGTATAAACAAATCAAAGGACTTGATTCCACAGATCTTTTCCTCTTTCTTTTTAAAAGATTAAAACCATGAAGACTGAACTCCACTGAAGCTGAGTCATTTTACCCCTCATTTTTCAACACATATGTGAGATCTTCTCCCCAGGATGCTTAAATGGAATTTAACACTGAAGCCTTGAAAAAATGTTCTGTCTCTTTAAAACAAGTTTACAACAGTGTAAATTGGCAGTAAATCCTTTCATTTGACTAAATTTATTTTGAGTTTTTACCACAGAACTGTGGCCTTCAAAATATTTGCTTGGAAACTGTGCTATGAATTATAATAATTCATTAATACAGCCTGTATTTTCATACGGATTTTGACTCCCAGCCTGAAGATTTTGATACTTGTATCAGTGCTAAATGGACTTTTTAATTGCAGTTTTGGAGTAATTGTTAATAATAGAAAATAATTCCAAAGATTGGGACTATTTGGATGGCTCTATACATCCACTTCAGCTGGGAAATGCAGGAAAAGAACCACAATGCAAATGTAAGAAGCCTCCAAATACTATAAAATTAAATGGAACATCACTGTGTCTGTCTGGGAGGCTCAAAAACCGATTAAAACAAGCACAGATATTAGGTCTGTTTGTGGCAGATCTCTCTTCACAGGTGATTCACATCTTGCTCATGCTTTTTATATGACAAAATTTACTATAACTGCTCTGACAATAATAGAGATATGAGTGTAAGAACGGACAGACCCTTTCTCAGTGGGCAAAGGCTGCAAACTGCTCACTTCATTTGTAATTCCCACCTTTTCTTTAAGTAACTTTGGACATTTGAAAACAGATCTGCAGATGATGTTTCTAGTTCTCTTTCCACACAGATCCTGCATCACTTGAGCTCATCTCTTGGGCCAATTGCCAGATTTCTGGTTGTGGAAACCATTCTGAGATCAGGAACAAGAGAGAAAGGAGCTGAAAATCTCTCAGCTGGCCCAGAAATGTAATGATTTGGGGAAAACAGGAGAACAACATGGATATTGTAATTCTGGCTGCTGTTCTCTCCAGCTTTAGCTGTGTGAGAGTCATGTCTCCCCTGTACAATTCACCATCTCTAACCAGAGCATGGCCAAGGGAAAGCTGTTTCTGGAATGGTCCAGAAAAGAAGATTTTGGCCACATTGCCTAAGTGCTCCAAACAAAGTTGAGGGCTTATGTTTCCTCTTGCACAGGTAGTTTTTGTCTTTCTATCTGCAGGTTCCAACACCATCTCACTGCCACTGAGCATTTGGAAGGGTTTTTCTTTCACTCCTGAGAGAAGAAAAGGGGTTTTTTTAATTAAATGCTGGAGTTTCACTGACATTTATTCTCAGTAAGAAATAGCATGTGCACATAAAAACTGGATGGAGACTCTGCAAATGATTCAGAAGGGGAACAAAAGTATTGCAGGTCTGAGTTATTTCTCTTTAGTTTTGCACTGGAACAGCCAATTGTTTCTGAAAGCCTGTGCTGTAAGAACTTCCCTTTGGTTTTACTCTTCAGCCCACAAGAAGTGACTCATTCTGTCCAGCTTAGCAACTCTGCAATCAACTTAAACCTTGCAGGATCAACCCCCTAAAAAGCTTCATGGAGTTGGGTCTTCTCAGTGCCACAGTGTAAAGCAGTTTATGCTGTATATGAACTATCTGAAGCGTTATCTGAGCTGTGATTAAGCTGAAGCTCATCTGGGCTGTCCTGATGATCAGGAGGTACCTGCTGATCATCAGAAGTTTCAGCAGCAGACACGTCTGACCTGTGCTAAAGAATTGCCTAACCATGATCAATAAGCTGTTAAACTGTGTTTAAGCCTGACTGAATCACGATTTTTATGGGCAGCAAGTCTTTTCAAGTTTTTTAAGTACCTTTCTCTTCTTTTTAAGTTACAGGGAGCTCTATATGAGAATATTAAATTAGCCTCCTGAGATTCAAATCGAGAATCCATTTTGCTGCACTTGAACCCCACTATGCAAAAAAGACTGTGCTTTAAAGAAGGTGTGTCTTGGCAGGGAGGAAGCAAAATGAAATCTAAACACAGCTTAACATCCTAAGATCACAAGCTGTTTGTACACCTCCTGATGATCTGCTTTCTGATTGTACAGCCACTCAAAGCAAATAACTCACCAGATTTCAACCTCCTCTTACTCAACTCAGGAGTACTTTAAACTGTGAATGCAATGAAAACTTCTTACATGATGTTGTAAACCAGAGCAAACACTTCTTGGTTGTCTCTAATTGAGTCCTGTCTCCTCTTCAGTAAAACATTGTCAATCCTACATCAGGTTCCTCATGAAAATTCAAAAGTACTCATGCTGACAAAAGAAAAACATCCTTAAAAGATAAATGAATTTAGGAGAGTAGCTATGAAATAAGATTCAAAACAGGTGGTAAGATGAAGGCCAGAGGCTGAGGGAGGTGTTCTGCTCCTGGCTGCCCAAGAGAGCTGGCAAGAATGAGAACACTTTATCTCTGCCTTCACTGACACTTTCAGCTTTTTCCAGGCTTTTCTTTATAGTGTGTTCCTCACTGGCAAGTGGATAAGAGAAAAGGTGTGAGGAGTGACTAAGATTTTAAACAGTTTCTGCAATGTTTCAGTGCCTCAAGCAGTGTCAGGTGAATATGAGTTGAGTTGACCCCTTTTACCATCCAGGTTGGGAGTAGTTTGGCCTCCTGCCTTTGGAACAGCTAAGGAAAGTGACCATAATGATAACTTTTCCTAAGTTTCCTATGTACACTTTGGGGCAGGGACCTTGCTGTGCCAGGGCCACCCATCTCTGTGGGTGATGGGGATTCTCTTGGTGGGAGGTGACACACTTTTGGTGCGAGGAGATAGACTTGGTGCCAAAGAATCAGTTTTGGTGTGAAGGAATAAATACTATTTTGGTGTGAGGGGATACTTTCCTATTGTGAGGGAATGTACTTGGTGCAAAGCTATTGCTTTTGGTGTGAGGGAATAAATACTCTTGGTGTAAGGATGTGCAATTTTGGTGTGAAGGGATAGACTTGCTGTCAAGGAGTAAGTTTGGGTGTGAGGGAATAAATACTCTTGGTATTTATCCTCTTGGAGAGGATACAGTTTTGCTGTGATGGGATGCACTCGGTGCGAAAGAAGAAACACTCTTCTGGTGTGGTGGGACACACTTTTGCTGTGAGGCACAGGGACGAGCCTGCCCACGGGCAACGGCGAACACCCACACGCAGGGAGGGAACTGCTGTGGCTTCTCTACCGCTGTGACAGGATAGAACTCCGGTGATCTCGGCCCGCCCCTGGGGAAGCGCAGCGGGCCGGGCCGGGCCGCCCTCGCCGCCTCAGGCGGGTGCCATGGCGGCCGGGGGGGCGATGGCGGTGGAGGGGCCGTGCCGGAAGGGGCCGCGCCGGGCCGGGCCGGGCTGGGCGGTGGCGGCTCCGCGATCGCCCCGGCGATGCTGCCGCTGCTCCGCCGCGCTTGGGCGGCCGCCGCCGCCGCCTCCTCCTCCTCCTCCCGGCGGAGCATCCGCCGCTGCAGCCTGGGCGCCTGCTGCTCCTACCGCCTGCGAGACGCCCGTGAGTGCCAGCGACCCCCGCGACGGGCTGCCTCGGGCCGGGGCTGCGCTCACCCCTCCAGACCGGCGGCTCCCGGCGCCCCAGGAAGGCAGGGCGCTGCCCCGAGCTCTCCCCGCTGCCCACCCCGCTCTTCCCTCCCCTCGCTGCCCTGTCCTTCCTTCCACCGCTTCCAGCCCCCCCGCCGCTTCCAAACTTCGTGTGGGAGCGGCAGGGACGCCGAGCTCAGCCGGGCTTTGTCGCCGACTTCCTCGGCTGAGACGCCAGGAGGTGCCTGTGTTTTGAACATAGAGGGTATTTTGTACTGCCTTACCTGCGGCGGGTGAACTTATGTAGCCCGATAAAGTTTGCTCCTCGCTGGGAAACCGAGGGGGAAGGTTGTTTGGCCACCCGTCATGTGAGTGGTTCGTTAAAAGATTTAATTTGTATCTAAGGAAGTAAGTAGACTGTAATGTTTCGGGTTCAGTGGATGCACAGGGCACAAAAACCTGTCTGGGGGTCATCAGTGTCGGGGACAGCAGGTGAACAAGTGCTCCCCATCCACACAGATCTCAGGTGTGGTTTTAAACAGAGCAAACTCCTGTAGAAACTCCATCTGTGCTTTTACCCCGTTATTCTGTGTCCAGTGCAATACCAGATCAGCTGATGGTATTGTTGTCCAAGGAAAGCTGAAAGGGGGTGCTGAGACTCTGGCAAAGCTGGAAAACAGAAGCCACCTTAAAATCAACTGGCAATAAAAGGAAAAAAAATGCTTTTTTCCTGGGATATAAGGGGAGAGAATTTCTTTGAAGAGTATTTTCCAAGTGCAGAAAGGTATTGACACTGTCAAGTTACTGCGCTTGCCTGTGGTTTGGAGTCATGCAGCTGGAATGTAATATTTTTGTTTTACTTTCCTGCTCATCAGCTGACTCAAATTAGACTTTGGTGACAAAGCACCTTCCCTTGCCAAAAAGTTCTGAAGTGTTTAGCTCTGTATCGTGCATCACAGCCTGACTCTCCTCATCATCTTCCAGTGCATCCACTTTGGCAGAGCCCGCTGACGATTCCCGGAGGCACCCGACAGTCTCCCATCAATATCCAGTGGAGAGACAGTGTTTATGATCCCTTCCTGAAGCCTCTGAAGATCAGCTATGACCCAACAACATGTCTTCACATCTGGAACAACGGATATTCATTCCTCGTTGAGTTTGATGATTCTACTGATAGATCAAGTAAGCAAACCCCAGAAAAATCTATTTAATGTCTCGTTAATGCTTAGAGGGGAGAAAATGTTGTGTTATGTGAATCTCAGGACAAGTGTTGAAAATGAATCTACAGTAAAAAATGCTGTAGCTAAACATGGATTTATAGTGGTGGGAATTGGAATGAAGAAAGTCTATTTAGGCTTCATTTTTTTATGTTGCACAAATGCCCTGTTGTAAGCCTCAGTGCCTTGTCTTTTAGGTCATAGCTTTGCCTACATGAGTCAATCTTCAGTCATATATGTGTGTGTTTGCCTCTTTTAAATCAGATTCCATCACTGGACTTTATTGAAGTAATCTACCACTTATCTTTTTTGTGGTGTTAACAGTTATATTTAATGCATTTGAAATAATCAGCTGCCAAATTACTTGCAGTCGGAAAGCACACTTGCTTATCTCCATGGGCTTTTGGGGAGTTAAACAATACTGAGCTGCTGCCCAGGGAGCAGGTGTGTGTGTGTGTTGCTGTTGTTTCAGGGCAAGAGGAGTCGTGCGTGGAAAATCCAGTCACGGGTTCCAGCAATTTCATGGAATAATCTCTGACCTGAGCAGCTCAGTCTTTCTAAATGCTCAGTAGGGGCAAGTGGGTTAAAATCAAGATACCGCTCCCAAATTCCAGATTTTTTTGTTCCTTTTTCAAGTTGCCTTTACCAGAGGATATTGCAGGTACTTGTGAGGATATTTCATAAGGCAGGAGAACTGAGCACGGGATTACTCAGCTTGTCCTGGAGGGAGCAATTGAGAGACCCTGGGCAAGCTTGAACCTGTTGGATCAGAGTCATTTATGTTTAAGGTGACTGCTCACTGTGAGAGATCCCACAGCTTCCTGGGGGATTTAGTAATGCTCTTGGGAAGGGAGCTTCCAGCACACAAATATTTTGTGTTCACAATACCAGTATTTTTGATCGGTGCTTGGAAAGAGGCTGATAATGCAGCAAAAGTGGTGGTGGTGGAATACAGGGAGCTGGTATGACATTTGAGGCTTCTTTTGTTTTTATTGTTTCCAGCTCTTCACTCAGAATATCAGTTTCCAAGAGGGAATATTCTTGCCCTTATTTGAGAGCTGTTATATGTAATGGAGAAGCCAAGCCCTGCCCTTCTGTTTCTGCAGCACAAGCTGCTGTTGCATAATCGAGGTGGGATTAGGGAAGAGACATCACTTGTCAGTTTATCATTGATTTTAACTTCCTAACTTTAGGTTTGATTTTAACTTACTAACTTTAGGTTTGCTTTTAACTTAACAGCCTTTTGCTTTGTACAGCCACACCCTGCTATCTCTTGAGGGATATGATCCTTTAAAAGTGTTTGGTGGATAACAATTTTTTTTTTCTGCAAGAATTGATCTAGCAGAGAGGAATTTCCTTTTCATAATCCTCATCTTCCTCAAATGAATTCAAGTCCATGAAGGGGTGGGATGGCATTAAACAATCAGTGACAGGTTCCAAAACGATAGAGAAACACCAGATAGTGAGATGTTGCTGTATAACCCCCCAGTTTTCAATTGCCTGTCTCTCTCTTCCACCTTTCTCTCTTTACTCTTGCCATTTCTGGTTTTTCTTTCTGCCAGCTTCTGTCTAACAAGACTAGAAATCCAGAGAAGAAAGCTTGTGAATAAACAAAGGCAACACAGTTGAAACAGAAGATGGAAAAGACAAAATGAAATGTACACCCAAGATAGACAGAAATTCCTGAATCCTGAGATGAGGCAGAACAAGAGTTGGGCTAAAGCTGAAGGTAGTGCTGCTGGTGAGCAGAGCAGGAGGAGGAAGAGGGTGAGGGGAAGGTAGGTGCAGCACGTGGTCCTGTCTGTGTGTGATGCCATCAGGAAATGAGGCTGAAACAGAACCAGGGCTGCAATAAAAAGCTGGTGTGATTCTTTCCCCTGGTTCTTGTTAGAGTTCCTTTAAACCTCTGGTTTGTTTTGAGTTATCCAGATTGTAATTTGAGAGGAAATGCTTGTAAGGGGACTGTATTTGTTTCCTGCCACTTTCTGGTGTCCCCTATCGGAACCTGAGTCTCTACATCTGTGTGTCTGTGCCTAAAGTCAATTGTGAGGCAAATATTTAAGTGAATGTGACTATTAACACAAATTTAGTCACTAGTGGGTTTGCATCATCACCTGATCAGGAAAGGTTCATGTTAGAGCACAGGCACTTTAATTGGGAAGGATTTCGCACTTCTTCATCCCACCCTTTCTGCATCACAGAGTCAGAGAATGGTTTGGTTTGGAAGGGACCTTAAAGCCCATCTCATTCCACCCCCTGCCATGGCCAGGGATACCTTCCATTAGACCAAGCTCCATCCAACCTGGCTTGAACACTTCCAGGGGTGGGACATCATGATTTCTTAGTGATGGTCAGTATTATATTCATTCTAAGAGCTCAGCAGCAGTGGATGAAATGAATTAAATGCCAGTTTTCATCCCTGTTTAAGCTTCCTCCTTTACCACAACCAGGCCTGTCCAGTTAGAATTTCAAACCTGCTGGCTGGCTTTCAGGGGAAAAAAAATAAGATGTGAAAAGCTCTTAATGCCTCTCATTGTTTTCTCCTTAGCATGAAAGTGATTAACTTATTTTCAAAAGCAGTGTTGGAATTAGGTGCTTTAGACCATGGTTTGCTGTAAAACTTCACCATGTCCTGCAGTGAAGTGAAAATCAGCAGGTGCTCCTGGTTCAGTGGGGAACTTAGCAGTGCTGGGAGAACAGTTGGACTCATGACCCTAAAGCTCTTTCCACCCCAAATGATTCTCTGATTCTACATGTATTATTAGCCCTGTGGCAGTAATTATGGTTTCTCATTTACCAGATGCTCTGATACAATAACGAGCAAGATGAATTTGCAGGACATTCCTGGTTCAATTAGGAGGAAATGAGTAAAACCACAAAGCTGGGCACAGACTTTTTCATTCACATCTTTGCAAAATGGGGAGAGGCCTTCTGAAATCAGGAGAGCAGACTGAAGGTTTGCCTTTATACATAGCTAAAAAGTGCATTAAAGCTTCCAGAACTCAGAGTCTTGCCCAGGGGCAAGTTTAGATACTTCCTGAAGTATAGCTTGAATAGTTTGTAGGCACAATATTTGCATATTTTTGGCTGTGCAGGAAATCTTTTCCCTTTGGTTCTGCAGTCTGAAAGGTGTGTTGAAGCAGAATAGTGTGTTTGGAGTTTTGTAACTTGGAGGAGAATTGAACGTGTGACACGATATATGGATTTTTCTGGCAAAATTTGATTTTTGAAGCCTTGATTGTCACGAAAATATCAATATTTTTTCACAGCTATTGGGGCTTTGCTGGGATGTCATTTAGTACACGTGTCATTGCTGCAGCCAAGCAATAGGTCACTGTTTCAGTGTAAATGGTTGCTCTGCTTTATGTTTTTGTGTTTGTTTTTTTTCCTGGGCAAATTTTTGTCAAGGATTTCCTTGTCTGGACAGTTCTGAGTCTCATGTTTATTGATATGTGTGTCTTGTTGTGTTTTTTAGTAATCGTTGGAGGTCCCTTGGAAAACCAGTACAGGCTAAAGCAGTTCCATTTCCACTGGGGAGCTATAAATGACTGGGGCTCAGAGCACACAGTTGACAGTAAATTTTACCCAGCAGAGGTATGAGATAAAATGCTGAACAAATGCAAACACTTGTCTCAGGTGTAAATGTTTAAGGAGAAAATGGATTATTTAATTCTCCCAGCCACAGCTGTAAGTCAAGAGGCCTGATCCTCCTTACCTTGTACACAATAATTGTCTTGTGTGTGTGACCCCAGAGCCTTGGCTACTGTTCAGAAGTTTATTCCAGTTATTTTTTTGGCATTTCTTAAATTATTAGAATGATGTACAGCAGAGTTCTCTGGCAATATGGTGGTTATTATCATCACCTCATTGTCTGTTTGCAACTCCTAAGCAGTTATTAAAGTAGCAAAACTTTTGTGCTTAAGGGACTACTAAGGAAGAAAGAGTCAATAAAAAGGATGGAGTCAATGGGGAAAAACAGGACAGTGTGCTCTGTTCTTTCTGTTAAGAGAGGGACAATCCCTCCAGTTCCAGGAATAATAAGCTTTTTTTGTTCCTTTAACTATCGTTTCTCCCACAGACTAAATCCCTTTCATATATGGCTCTTTGCCTATTGTTTAAGGCAAAGAAAATAAAAAGGGAAAGGGAAGGACCATTTTCCAATAACACTTTGTTCCTCATTTTTTTTTGGTGTGGTTTCTGAGGCAACTCATTGCAGTGTCTCAAATTGCCAAGGACCAAATGTAGCCAAGATCAAAAGTGAGGTTTCTTTTCTGTGCTCTGTGCAGGTGCTGATTTCTCACATTTCTGTTTCAGTTGCACCTGGTGCACTGGAATGCTGTGGAGTACCCCACTTTTGAGGAAGCTGTGATGGAAGGGAATGGCCTAGCTGTTATTGGAGTGTTTTTAAAGGTAACTTCATAAGCTGTAGTGCTGTCTTTTTGTTTGCATTCTGTTAAAACCAATTCAGGGCAAAATACATCAGGATGCAGCACGGGCAGGGTCCTGCTCCTGGGGAGGAATAACCCCAAGTGCCAGCACAGGTTGGGGACTGACCTCCTGGAGAGCAGCCCTGCTGAGAGGAACCTGGTCCTGGTGGGTGACAAGCTGACCATGGGCCAGCAGTGTGTGCAAGGGCCAGGAGGGCCAGTGGGATAGATCCTGGACTGCACTGGGAAGAGTGTGGTCAGCAGCTCAGGGAGGTGATCCTGCTCCTCTACTAAGCCCTTGCGAGGAAGTGAAGTGTTGTGTCCAGTTCTGGGCTCCACAGTTCAAGAAAGATAAGGAGCTGCTGGAGAGGGTCCTGCAGAGCCCACAGAGATGATGAGGGGTTTGGAGCATCTCTCTGATGAGAAACTGTGAGAGCTGGGCCTGGTTAGCCTAGAGAAGAGGAGACTGAGAGGAGATCTCATCAATCTATACAAATTATCTCCAGGGGGTGTCAGGATGGTTCCAGACTCTTCTCAGTGACAGGACAAGGAGCAGTGGCTACAAACTAAAACCAGAAGTTTCACCTTAACATGAGGAAGAACAACTTTCCATGGAGGTGGCAGAGCACTGGAACAGCTGCCCAGGGAGGGTGTGGAGCCTCCCTTTCTGGAGACATTCCAAACCCACCTGGACGTGTCCCTGTGTCACCTGCTCCAGGTGACCCTGCCTTGGCAGGGGGGTTGGACTGGGTGATCTCCAGAGGTCCCTTCCAACGCTAAACATTCTGTGATTATTGTTCTCCAAAATATGTGTATTAAGATAGATAAGTAGAACATGAGCTTAATGATTGCCCACCTTCTCCCTGTCCCCTGCAGCTGGGAGCACGGCACGAGGGGCTGCAGACCCTGGTGGATGCCCTGCCAGCAGTGAAACACAAGGTCAGTGCTTTGAAGTGCTCCCACTGGAGGTGGGTGGGGAATTTTTAAGGAGCAGTTGTGCACTTGAAGCTTTCAAAAGCTCTTGAGGAAATGAGTCTCTTGAGATCGGATCCGCTTAGAAGGGCACGCACTTGTTTCGTGCTTGAAGTGGTGGTTTATTTACTGGGGAATTGAGGCTTTTTGATTTTTGTCTGGTCTTGGAGGAGGAAATTACTTGCTTTTTTATAAACACTAAGTTTTCTGCTACGAGAATAGGATTCTCTTCCTAGTTCATTCCCGACTCCTGCCAGGAGAGGGAGTGCTGTATCTCTGATAGTGCTCAGGAGCAGCTCCTACTCCTCCAGGGCCCTGTTCCCTTTTCAAAGTACACACAAAAAATACACATGGACAATTGTAACTTGTAAGCGCATCCAGCTGAAATCACCGTGTCCCTATTTCTCACAAGAAGGATTTTTAAAAATTCAAATAAAACAAATATTTATGGCAGTGCAGTGACAAATAAAACGCCAAACAGGTCAATTCGGTGCCAGAAGAGCTACAAAATCTGTGAACATACATCCATTATGAGAATGTAATGTTTTACAGCGTAAGAATTTGAAAGAAACCAAAGTCAAGATTTAAAAAAAAAAAAAAAAGAGTGTCAAGCATCAGGCTCATCAGGCTGCATGTGGACTGCTCAGAATGGGATCTCATTTCCGAAGGGTGTCACCCAACAACTCAACAGCACTTGGTTTAAAAACCCTTGTTGCCTTTCCAACATTATCACTGATTTAAGGACCAAACATCACCCTGGGGAGGAGGAGAAGGGTCAGATAATATCCGTTCTCATCTCCTTCCTCCATCTAGAATCTCTTCTCCAACCTTCTATTTCTGAACAATTCCTGACTGTAATGTTTCTCATTCTAAGTGGGGAATGGATAAAGTGGAAAGGAAAAACGGGATCTTCCTTTCCTGCTTTGCCAGTATATCCTAGAAGTCCCTCAGGAGCAATGTTTGTGTAGGACATCTCAGGCTCTGAAGTTCCTATGTGGTGTCTGATACCTCACTTGTGGGATTGCAGTTCTGGAGATGGGAATATTTGATATGATTTAAATAAAACTTTGCCTCAAATCACGTGGTGAACACTAAAATGCTGTTGTTTGCAGTCTTTTAAGTTGTTTCTGGTGGAACTACCTGAAGTTACTCCACCATTTATTCTTCCTTCTTCCTGTTTGCATCCAGCTCCCACAAAGCCACAGGCACTTGCTCCTTCACACTCCTTGTTTCTTCTGCACTGAATTCCTAATGACCTGTGAGGACAACTGAAATGTCAATTTATATATTTCAATATTTATATTGAATTTCAATTTTTTTCTGCGTGATATTATATTTTTATGTAGATCATCATTAACATCCACAGCACATAATTTCCCACACCATACGTAACACGTCCAGTATTTAATCTCACGATTAAGATCTTTTTTTCATCTTCTGCCTTTTTTTTTTTTTTCCCTCAAAATACAATCCTTACAAATATATTTTTTTTCTCGGTGTTTAGGACACTGTTATCGAGTTTGATGTCTTTGATCCCTCCTGTTTGTTACCTTCGTGTCCTGACTATTGGACCTACGCGGGCTCCTTGACCACTCCCCCCTTGACTGAATCTGTCACGTGGATTATTAAGAAGAAGCCCATAGAGGTTGATGAAGATCAGGTAAAGCTCAGTTTTACCTTTCACATCATCCCTGTTGCTGCCACGGAGGGGAGGATGCCCAGAAGCACTTCTTGCTTGCCAGCAATTCTCTGGGAATACTCAGAGGATTCAGGATTTGAGGAGGAATCCTGGCTAATATTGAAAGGCTCGAGATGTTTCTCCAGCTCTCCTCAACTTCATCAGCTCTTCTCAAGAGATAAACAATGCTGGAGCTGCCCCTTGAAAACATCAGAGGTTTTAGGCACTTCTGAGGTTATTTATTGGAGCGTAATTTTGTTCCCTTCACCAGGATGATTTTTGTGGAGGGAAGGATTTGTGAAATTCTGAACTCTGAGCTTTCTGTCTGTATTCTTGATGGCCACAGAAATCTTGGAGGCACTGCAAGGGCTGATCCTGTGCTGTTCATGTTGTAAAAGGTAGAAGAAAGTAGATGTAGGGATAAGGAAAGTGGTCAGAAGGAGAATCGTGGGAATTGTGCTACAATTGTGGGGTTTGTTGGAAGTTCTCAGGATTTTTCTGCCTCTTCAAAGAGGTGGAGAGGACTTTGAGGGGCATCACAGCATAGAACAAGTCTTGGGAGTTTGCTGCAAAGCAAGTAAAAATGGACAGCCCCCCAAAAAATCTACCATTTATTCACGGTTTAAAAGGAACTGAAAATCATCTGTGCATTGTTGCAGTTTTTTGAGGCTTTGATTAGTAATGAAGTGAGAATCCAGTGACATGAGGCAAAAGAGATATTTGGTTTTTTTAATACAATTTTGCATGTCCATAAAGAAAGTCATGCTCCAACCAAACACCAACTCTGAGGGATAAACCTGCATGTGATTTTAATGTTTTAGTTTACATAAAGGAACAGGATGGGAAGAACTGAAGTTTGTTAACAGAGCAGAGAACTGCAGACACAGGGTAGCAATCTCCTTTTAAATTGAAATTGTTCTCATTTTTCCTTTTTCTTGGCTCTGTACTCTCCTTCTTCTATGGCACTGACTTAACACTGGAATGCCCTTATGAGCATTAAAAGCTGATCTGCTGCATAGTTAATCTAAATCCCAGTTATAAACCACTGAGAGAACAACTACCTGGATTGTTGCTTGCTGAGGTTCCCTCGTTCCTGGCTGACAGCATGTCAGGAAGGGTGTGAATTAAGGCTGGACAGGTTTAGTTCAAGATGACACATGTTCCAGTATCTGAATAGGAATCAGGTCTCCCTCAGATGTGCCACATTGGGGATTTAATCTACCTAAAGATGGCAAGTGACTGACAATTCCTCTTCTGCATTGACAGGGATGATGGGATAATCTTCACCAGCAGGTGACAAAGAAGCGCCAGAAATTTTCTTGAGAATTTCTCAGAATACAAATGTAACAGTAACTTGGATTTTTATTTCCCCCCCCAAGAAGAAATGACTTTGTTTTATCACAACCTCCAATAATCTTCCCATGAGCCAAGTCACTAAAGTGGACATTTCTCTTTCTCAGCTGGAGGCCTTTAGGATGCTGCTCTTCACCTCAGACGGGGAGGAGGAGAAGAGGATGGTGGACAATTTCCGTCCCCTGCAGCCGCTGATGAACCGAACCGTGCGCTCGTCCTTCCAGGTCAGGCACCTCCTGGACACTGAGGCACAGCCCCAGGGCCACGCTGAGCAGGTCAGGCCATAGGTGGCCCATCAACATCAGGCTGCAGCACATGGACATAATGTTATTCTTCATTATTTTCCCCCTTTTCCTGCAGTGTATCCCTGCACTCTCGCAGCCAGCCAGTGGCAGTCCCACTAAGTGCCCTTTGACCTCCAGTAGAGAAGCTGTGGGGGTTTTAGTTTTGCTTTTCTAAAGAAGGAAATAATATTAACCCTTAACAAATTGACTTGCTTTGAGGCAGGGATCAATAAGGAATTATTAAGACAGCTGAAGCTAAAATAACGATGGGAGAGCTCTTCCTCTGCCTGTTCTCTGAATTGTTCTGTGTCTCTTCACATGCTCTTTCAGTGCCTGGCATGAGTTAATAATCCTGGCCAAAAACTTGTTAGCAAGGAGGAAGTTTGAAGAAGTACAAAGTATTAACACTGATCAGGTGCTTTCGTGAAATTGTTTGAGGTCTGGGAAGAGAACTGGAAGAGAAGTAGCTTTTCTAGTCACACATACAGAGATGTTTTACCTTCTTCCTTTTTCCTTGGATGAAAAGAGGAGAAGGACAAAAATGACTTGTAGAATAAAAGCTCTTTCAATTCCGTTGGCTGCAGGATCCCTGTTTGATGTGGAGGCCACAGAATGTCCACTCTGAATACATCACAAGCCAGAAGACCTTTTTTAAACCTTTTAACAAATGTAGAAGCTTTTAGCTTTGGCAGCTTTTATTCTTCTGTGTTAATAATGTATTAGGAGAAGAGACCAGAGGAGAATTTGCCAGTATCTCAGGACTGGCAAGAGCAGCAAATTAGGTGAAAATGTCCAATTGATCCCAGGAAACTGATCACATCAGAGGAGAGCGAGATTAGATAAGACTCAGCTGACCCTCCCAGTGGGATTTAGGGAAAAAAGGACAAAACCAGTTTCTGAAACCTGTGCTAGGACAAAATGCAGCCCTCAGAAAGGTTTTTGATTCCAGTAACTCGCAGAGCACCAGTGCACTCTCTTCAGAGTTTTGCCTAAAGGTGTATTTTCTTATAAAAAGACTTATCCAGCTTCAGGACAACTGGGGAGCAGTTTGTATTTTTAGCACCTTATGGTAACGAGGTCCAGTGGTGGTTGAAGTGTATTTGGGGACCAAACCAAGCTGCTGTGGAGGCGTCACCTGCAGAGTCTTATCCCGGAGCAATGGTCCAATTGCCACGAGCATTATCTACCTCTGCACATCCTACTACTACTAGGCCTAATTTTCTCTCAAGCACCTTCTTCCCTGGCTCTTTCTGCTTTGCTGGATGGTCAGATTTTCTGGTGAGGAGCAGGTCTGTCTGTAAACCATGGTGAGATCTTGACTGATTGTGTTTGATTCCTGAGGAACTGCTCTTACTCATTTGCTTCTCATTGCTGGTGTGATTCAGCACAAGGGGAAACGTGACACTGGCTTGTCAATCTGAATCCAGAGCTTTAGAATTAATACTTCTATTTTTTTTAAGTCCAAGTGTTCGGTTTAAAAGCACTTTAACACTTCTTAGTGGGACCCCGATGATTTTTAGGTTTTGGAATAATCCTGTTCAACCAGTTAAGTGCCCAGATCCTGCCTTTGCTTCCTTAATAGCTCTACCTCAGGCTGTTGTTACTGTGCAACAGTTGTGCCTTTTCTCCCCTGGCAATTTGGAATGTGGCCACTTAACTTTGGAGTGACTGCACGTGGTAAATGTAAGGAAGTCTCCCCTCTATCCCAGTGTGGGATGTTTTTTCTGTGTAGTGAATTCAAGGTGGCAACATCTCACTTTGGTTTCTTTGCTTCTCCCAAGCCCTCTCACTGCTTGGGTGAACCTTTCCATGTTGGTTGAACTGTGCCATTTCTCTTTGGATGGGGCTTGGAGCAACCTGGGCTATGGAAGGTGTCCCTGCCCATGGAAGGGAGTTGGAACTGGATGATCTTTAAGGTCCCTTCCCACCCAAACCATTCCATGATTCCATGATCTCAGTTGAACTGTACAGTCTTTGGCATCATCACACAGACTTTCCACGACATACAGAAACTCATCAGTGATGATTTTTGCTGGAAAATGAGATGTTCCAAAATGAATTTGGAAGGAATATCTACAGTTCTGGCAATAGGAAGAGGATGTTTTTACTTTTTGCCTGAATGCACATGACCTGGTCATGAAGTTTGAGGTTTTTGTTCAGTGCTGTTCTTGCAAACACTTCTCTGAGGAGGACCCTGTAGAAGGATGGCAGTGGTTCAGATACTGTGCTACTCATTATTAATAGGAAAAATTGTAATATAAAGACATCTTAATGTTGCCTTATATTTAAAAATAGAGCAGACTCAGCAGCACTGGGCTATAGGTGACCTGCATCAATAATATCCTTATCATATATAATATATTCCAAAAAGCTTCATGCAATTGCTCAATTTTTGAGTTGCCTTGGTAATTTTCTCAGAGTTTTTGGATGTCTCTGCTCCTCTGAGCTTGTTTCACTCCTGGGAAATACAAAATACAGATTTAGGGAACCACCAGGGTGTAAATGTTTGACCTTCAGGTGCTCTGTAATGCTGGGGTACTTCCCACCCACCTGAGTTCTCCATGCTGAGCTTTGCTCCACTGAACCACATTTTCTTCCTAGGCGTGTAAATCTCTTTTTAACACAACACCACCCCATCAGAGGCGATGCTGAATGTTCCCTTTTCCAGTGATCCATTTCAAGTTCTCATGGAGATTTGCTTTGTTGAAGTATTGTCATTTATTGTTAAAGAATAGGTGAATTATCAAGTCATATAGTTACTAAGCTATACTCCATAAAATCACATCTGTTTTTACTGCCATAAAATTAATAATAATTAATAAATTTCAGCACTGATCACTTCAAATATATGGAAACAGGGTCAATGTAGAAAAAATTAACTTTACTGTGCTACAAAAGTAAGTTTTCTGTTACAGTTATTTTGCTGTTTCTTGCACTTATGTGTAGTGTTTTAGCATGGCTGGTTAAGGCAGGAAGGAGCTCAGCTGCAGGGCAGATTGTTGTTGGAATTTTCACTTTGGAAATGGACAGAATAGGAATTTTGGGCGTTAATTTTAACTTGTATGTTACAATCACTTTATTGGCCTTGTGAGTGCTGACTTCAAGGAAAGGATTGTGTGCCTGCACATGTGTGTAAAACAGGAGATGGGGTAGAATTCTTTTGCCTTAATTCTCTGTTTTGTGTGTATAAAAATGATTTAATTGTTGGGTAAGAGCTGATATTTGTAATGATTTTGCACAATTAAGTTAAACTTTATTTGAAAGATGAACCTTTGGGCTCTTTAGGGTAGTACAATATGAAAGGGTCAAAGCACATATTTGAGTTTTCCTTGCATAGTAGTCACTTTTGTAACTTAGCAGTGCCCTGGGAGGCATTCCTGTGGCAATAAGTACTAGGAATTAAAGACTGTAATAGAAATAATTTTGGGAAAACTGACTGAAAAGGGAGTAGAAGGTTTTTGAGCATAGACCTGTGTCTGTGTTGGCCTGACTTCCAGCTGCCTTTCAATATTCCTGTTAAATGCTGCTCTTATCTCATTCTTGGTCACTTTGTGGTTGGAACAACTCCCTTTGGCATTGGAATGTTTGATCTGTATTCCTGCATTCCAGAACTTTCTCACTTAGGTGTAACCACCTCATACCCCTGACCACTCTTGTGCTGCCTTCTGCCAGGAATGACCCCAGAGCTGAACAAGAGCTGCTCTCAGAGTTTTAAAGTCTCCCTTGGCTTTGAAAGCCCTAGAAACAGAGATTGTTTTGATCTCTCTGCAGGGTTTTAGAGGACTGGAATTGTACTTTGGAGGAAGGGTCTGTTTGTGCCTTAATTTTGACTGGTTTAATCTGTATTTGTTGACACATCTTTGCTTTTTTTCTTTGTTCATTGTGTTTTCGTGGCTGTTATTACATTTTGTGTATTTTAATGTTTGTTATCTGCCTGATCATAATTTACTGAAATCACTCTTAGCAGACAACATCTGTAACAGGGAATGCCTTTTCCCTCAGTTTTTACCTGCTGTGTAGAACCTTGTAGCTGCTGGATTTTACACTGTTACATTAGTGTGCAACTACAATAAAGGACCAGAGAAACCTGTGCCTGGATCTCGTTGTGTAATTAAGCTCTTCATGTTAAAAACTAGATTTTCCATCAAGCAAATAATACAATTCCTCTTTGGGAATGACCCAGTTCATTAGGAGTGGAGTCTGATCAGCTGTCAGATGTGCTGTGATACTTCCAGGCTCTGAAAGGACTCTGCTGAACTGTGTTAGAATGGGAATGAAAGCACAATGCCCTCTCTGTTGCTGCTGTGCTGATGGAAGGGTAACTAATTATTTATTACATCCAGCCAGATGCAACATGCCATCTCCCAGGGGATTCCAGATTTTGAGGATCTTTGCTAAGCTCCTTCTTTTGATGCTGATCATTAAAGTGGACCTGTCAGCTGAGCTCCTTTCTCTGCTGTGTGACTGGCCTTGATAAAACTGAGCCCACGTGTAGTGTAAGTCAAGAGATTCCCAGTTTGTGGTTGTGGCTACAAGAATCTGGCCAAATAACCCTAAAAAAAACTTTGAGTAAAATAAATTACTTACCACAATTAAAAATTGATACAAGAAAGTAAGTTTAGATTAGACGTTCGGGAGAAATCCTTCCCTGTGAGGGTGGGGAGGCCCTGGCACAGGTTGCCCAGGGAAGCTGTGGCTGCCCCATCCCTGGAAGTGCCCAAGTCCAGTTTGGATGGGGCTTGGAGCAACCTGGGATAGTGGCAGGTGTCCCTGCCCATGACAAGGGGTTGGACTGGATGATCTTTAAGGTCCCTTCCAACCCAAACCGTGCTGTGATTCTATGAAGATTGGCTGATTAGCTGAAATGCGCATTAATTTCTCTGTCTCACTGCTGAGCCATGCCTGGAGTTTAACTATCAGAGAGAGAGGTGTTGCTTAGCTGAATTAATTCAAACAAGTTTGTACTTATTTTGATGGGAAAAATAGGAGATAACATTCCTGGTTAAGGAATCCCCCCTAAAATAATAGCGGATAATGCTTTATAGAAGGTGGTGCTGTTTGGCAGGCAACACATTCTGTTATGAAGAAAGAGTGGCACAGGTTGAGAGTGAGGCCAGCTCTGATATTTTTACTATTTAAGGGTTCTAGAAGCTGCCATCACTTCCATTTACCAGAGAAAACAAACTTCCAAGCTCTTTCTCAGTGGAGCTGAGGTGTTTGCTGAGGAAATGGCTGGTCTGGTTCCAGCGGGGTGGCTGGGTGTGATCAAGGCGGCCCTGCCGACACCTGCTCAAGAACATCCACATTGCTCCTGACAAATGGCCAATTTGCTCCTGCTCCTGGTAATTGTTTGTCCTTCTGACAAATCCTTCCTTCCTTCCTTTTTGATGTGACAAACTCCGAGTGCCTGAGTATTAACACATGGAGAACTGATTGGATAATCAAATAGTCTTCAAAGATCCTGCGGAATAACTTGGGGGCCTGAGGAGAGTTAATGTTCTGATAATAACACTTGGCATTTGGGAAGTGCTTTGAAGATATAAAGCACTCTGGGAACACACTGGCAAAGCCAGGATTTTCTCAGGAATACAAATGGAGAAACAGTGGCAGAATTAACTCCGCTGGATTAATTTGCAAGAGAGTCAAGTATGTGGTTGACTTGAAATAGGGCAGTTCAGTGGCTGCTACTCCACTGCCTCTGGATCCTGGGATTTCCACATTCTATTATGAAGTTCCCTGTCGGAAGAATTACAGAGAAGAAGATAACTCCATCCTATTCTTGTAAAACTCAGTGGAAATTTCTGGGCATTGGGTTAATGTCAGGTGTAAAATTCCAGTCATCAAGCAGGTCATGGAGGGATCACTGTGGTCGTCCTGTGCAGGGCCTGGAGTTGGACTTGATCTGAGTGGGTCCCTCCCAGCTCAGGATATTCTGATTCCTGTTAGTTTATTTGCCTTGAGGTAAGAGCTTGGCTTAGAGAACTGCTGGAGTAAATCCCTCCATGAATGATTCTCTTCACTCGAATACAGACCTAAATTGGAGCATTCATCTGGAAACACCTGAAGCCTAGATTTTATTTCTATCCCAGGCCTGTCTGCTGAGTCCTGTGCAACAAGGTCAACAGAGAAACAATCCCTTAACCTGTTTCTTTTTTTCTGATTTCATGGTCCTGTGAAAATTTTATCCAGCTTAAAGCATTAAATGCAGTAACAATTGCTTTAGGTTACAGCCATAGAGTCTATAATGTTAAGGTGGCAGACTAAAAAAGGCTTTTAGGGTCACAGAAAAATTCTGATATGCTTTGCTATTTAATTAACTGTCATAGTCTTTTCAATCCCTTCAGGTTCCCATTTCTAGTTGAAAGCTGGAAGAATGTGCTCGGTGCCAAGGTAATTTTTTTCTAAGCTTTCTTTTTAAGTCTGGATGTTTACATAAACCCAGCAGCAGATTTTTGAGCCCCTGGGCTGAGCAGCCACTAGATGTCAGGTTTGGATAGTGCTCCCAGGATTAGGCTGCTCGGGATTCCTGGAATGGTTGGGAGTAGTGGCGATGGCAATTACCAGTATGAGGTACCTGAACATGTTACTGAAATGTAACATCTTTCCCCAGAATTCCCATCTTACGTTTGCTGAGGTGTCTTGGAGAAAACCTTCTGATCCACCCGCTATCTGAAACCTGCACAGAGGAGGATGGTCCAGGAGGATGGACAACTTCGGGTTTTGGAGCTTGGGCATGACTCCTTGTGTGACACCAACTGACCCCTGCTGAGAAACAGCTCCTCAGAGGTACCACTTCCATGTCTCTGTGAGAAGGAGTTTTGTTGGGAATCAGAGCTTCCAGGCTCAGGGCTCCTCTCCTCTCCTGCAAGGGCAAGTGGGAATCTGAAGTTGGCTCCTTTGGCCTTACTGCAGTATCCAAGTGAGCCTTCTTGGATGCAAAACTTATGCCTGCCTGTTTTGCCTGCACGCTACCAGATTGGTGAATTATTTTATATTTTCAGTTTCCAAACAAGCCTTTTTTGGTGGTTTTGGCATCCGACATGGCAGTCAGATTTCAGATTGACAAATCAGTTTTGGTGGGTTTTTTGTGATTTTGGCATCTGCCATGACAGGCAGGTTCCTGCAGTGCCTCTGCAGAGATGCAGGTGAGGCAGCACCGGAGACTTGGGTGGAAGGAGGATAGAAGTGCAGAGCAAGATGGGACTGGAGGGGCCTGAAACACAGGTTCTGCTGAATGCAGGTTTAGACACACAGGGGTCCGTTCTCCTCTATAGGAACACACAGCCCGTGCAGGCAGGACAGCGGATGGTAACGCGCCCCTCTGTACCCGGGAGCAGAGATGTGGGGTGGCCGCTTCGCTTCCCTTGTCTTGGGGCGCCGGGAGGGGGTCGGGATGAGAGAGATGCGCCGGTAGGAGAGGGAGCCCCCGGTAAGGAGCGAGTACCCCCCGCACGGAGCGGGTACCGCGGTTAAGGGGCGGTTACGGCCGGAGCGGAGCAGGTACCCCCGGTAGCAGAGCGGGCACAGCCGGTAGGAAGCGGAGACCCCCGGCAAGGAGCAGCGGCCCCGCACGGAGCGGGCACCGCCGCTGCCCCTGGCGGGCGCTCAGCGGCTGCCGAGCAATCCCGGGGCGCTGCACCACCCCCCTTCCTCCTCCTCTCCTCCTCCTCCTCCTCCTCCTCGTCCTCTCCTCCCCCCGGAAAGGAGCCCGGCCCCGCCGCCGCTCGCCGCCCACCGCCGCCGGAACAAAAGGGGCGGCCGATGGTGGCGGCGGAGCCGCGCCGTGCCCGCCCCGCTCCGCGCCCCGCTCCGCCACCATGTCGGGCAGCGGCGGCGGCCCCGGCGACAATGCCGTGAAGAAGAGGAGCCCGGCGGGCTCGGCCGCCTCGTTGGTGCAGGAGGAGGACAAGCAGGCGATGGAGAAGATGCTGGGGGCGGCGGGCGGAGGGGCGCAGGAGAACGGCTGCGCCCGCTCGCCCTCGCCGTGCGGCTCCGGGGAAGGGGTGACCCTGCAGCGCTCCATCACGCTGCTCAACGGCGTGGCCATCATCGTGGGCACCATCATCGGCTCCGGCATCTTCGTCACCCCCACGGGCGTGCTGCGGGAGGCCGGCTCGCCGGGGCTGTCGCTGGTGGTCTGGGCGGTGTGCGGGGCGTTCTCCATCGTGGGCGCCCTGTGCTACGCCGAGCTGGGCACCACCATCACCAAGTCCGGCGGGGACTACGCCTACATGCTGGAGGTGTACGGCTCCCTGCCCGCCTTCCTCAAGCTCTGGATAGAGCTGCTCATCATCCGGCCCTCCTCGCAGTACATCGTGGCTCTGGTCTTCGCCACATACCTGCTCAAGCCCATCTTCCCCACCTGCCCCGTGCCCGACGAGGCTGCCAAGCTGGTGGCCTGTCTGTGTGTCCGTAAGTACCATTTAATGGCTTTGAGCTGACGGGGAGTAGGGTTAGGTTGGATATTGGGAAGAAATCCTGCCCTGTGAGGGTGGTGAGTCCCTGGCACAGGTTGCCCAGAGTAGCTGTGTCTGCCCCATCCCTGCAAGTGTCCAAGGCCAGATTGGACAGGGCGTGGAGTAACCTGGGCTAGTGGAAGGTCTCCCTGCCCATGGGACCGGGATGATCTGTTAAAGATCATCGCTGATCTTTAAATTCCCTTCCGACCCAAACCATTCGATGATTCTATGACCCTCTCTGGGTCCCTGCTGCCCTGCTACACGTGGCTCCTCGTTCACCGTCCCCTTCCCCAGAAAGTGTGCTCATCCATCACTTCGGAGGAGATGCCCCATCTCTCCCGTGCTGTGCATACCGAGTTTCTCTGGCTGTTTTGAGTGGCAGCAGAAGGAAACGTGGCCCCATCCCAAATAAATGGAGTGAAAAATTCCCCAAATGCCAGGTGCAGGTTAATGAGCCTCTCTGAATGCAGCGAGCAGTGGGCAATAAATACAGCGTGCATTTTTGCTGGGAGCTGGAATAGGATTTCTCATGCTCTCCCCCAGGACTGCGTTTGGGCAGGGTACGATCCCCTGGTGCCCCGCAGTGCTGCGGTGCCTGGGATGGGCGCTGATGTGCACACAGAGGTGGGGATAACGAGCGCTTGGGAAATTATCTGTCACGAGCAACTGGTGCTGAACGTGGCCTGTGCTCAGTGCTTGGCTGTTTTCAGCACCAGTTGGGAGATGAGCTGTTCCTGGGCTGCGAGTGCGCTGATACCACGCTCAGAACCTGTTTTTATGGGGATTTTTTTTGGTAGCAAACGTTCTGTCTCACGAGGCGTTGCCTTGCAGAGAAGTTCAGTCACGCTGTGATGAATTCAGGGCCACTGATGCACACAGATCTCTCTCCTGCTGCAGTTTTTGTCACCTCTCTGGTATTTTGGAGTCTGCAGTTGTGCTGCTCAAGCCTCATTTTCCGTTCCTCTGGTGAATGCAAAGTCACCCCATCCAAATTCCTCATCCTCTAAATACAGGACTATTTTCTGCCCTTCCCTCCTCATTTCCCATTCAGTCTGTTCTGCTCCACTGGTCTTCCTGGGCCTTTATAAAGCTGTATGTTGGGAAAGGATGTCATTTTTGGGAGGGCTTTATAAAGCGTTTATTCACTGTGCAAAATCACAGCCAGGTGATCTTTTTTCTTTTTGCATTTTGAAGTTGTGAAGAGAAGGCTGCTTGTTCGTGCTGCCCTTTCCAAGGGGATTGTGTTAGATTCCTTCCCCCTCTGAGGATCCCAGGCATCCAAAAGCTGCAGCACGTGGTCGTTACGGGAAGATATACTGTCTGTAAATATCTTTATACCCACACTGACCGAGGCTTTGGGAGGTAAATTACACGGCTCGTTAGTAATAACAGCATTAATAACAGACAGGGCCGTGGATTGTACTTTCTCTGGGCAAGATTAAAACTTCCTCAGTCCCCACATCAATTTTGAGGAATGTAAGGGTACACAGATAGGCATGTGGATTTGCATCCAGGTTTTTCACCACGTGTAGGGCACGTATGAAGGAAATACAGTTATTCAACTAAGAAAGCTTCACCGGGGTTAGGAAATAGTTCTGCTCCTGGGTGTCTTGCCTTTTGCAAATGTGGTTTTGGAGCTTTCCTGCCAGTCTGCACTGTGGTTTCCTCAGGGACCCAGAGGAGCATGGCACGGGTGGACGTGGCATTCCCGTTCCTTTCTGAAAAGCCAGGGAATTAGGGCATTGATTAGGGGCTTTTTTACTGCCTTATGGCAGAGTTTTGCTGTGCAAGCACGTGGTGGAGTTGCCAAAGCCTTCGAGAACGTGTTTCTAATAATAAGTACCTTTTAACCAGCAGGATCATTCCCAAAACAGGTAGGAGGAGGTGTCTTTTCACATTTCATTGGTCAAACCCCAAAGCAGGGGTTAAGTGTGGATTGCAGCATCCAAGTTCTTGAAGCCAGATCTCATTCCCATTCCTGCTTCTCCAGTAAATGTCTCCAGCTTTCCTTTGCTGGCAGTGAGGAGTTTCCCTGAAGCAGAATTTGTTCTTGAACCTTTGTCTTGAAATGCCAAGGATAGAGTTTTGAGTTCTCCAAATCTCCCTCAGTTGCATGTGTTTCTCCTTTAAACTCCACTCCCCCCACACCGCTGGCTCCTGTTTTGTTTATGCTTTGGGTTAAGTTTGGGGTTGTCTCCTTTGCTACAAAAGGTTAGTTCATCCTGCATCGCCCTCAGCAAGTCAGCTTTGGTAACTTTGATTTTTTGGAATGAGCTTTCCAGCCCTCTGCTGCCAAAACCACATCATGGTCTAGGAACAATAAATGAAGTAAATCTGCTCCAAGGACTCAACAGCCACACAACACTTGTGCGGACTAACAAGCAGCTTTGTTTCGTGGTTGTTCCAAACATCAGCTACCCAGGGAGATACTTATTTCTTTTCAAAAGCAATAGAGTAGAAAAAATGACCTATTTGTGCGTATGCTGTAGTACATACATTAATGAGTTTTCTCAAAGAAGGGAAGAGCAGTTTAGGAGGCAATAGAGGAGTCTGGGACTTGGGGCTGGAATTCAGTGTCCAAAATCCAGCTTTCTAGAGCAGTCCCAGCTCTATCCCTCGCAAAGTTTGTATCTCAACAAGAAATGCAGTTGCTGCCTGCTTTCTAGTAAGAGGAGAAATAACAGAAGTTATTTGTTTCCACTTCACTGGTGTTGAACAGTTGGATAAATAATGTGCTGTTTGGTATTTGCCACAATGAAGTCCAGAGGCTGAATTAGTGCATTAAGAGACTCCAAATCACAGTCTTGAATGAAAGAAAAAAAAAGTGGTTGGAATAGGGAATTTCCTTCTCCTGGAGGTGCTGAGGAAAACAAGGTGGGTGGTGAGTGGAATTTAACTACAAATAGGTGTTTTTTGCTCTGAAGATTGTAATCTACATACAGTTGGTGTGCAGAACTTCTTTCATGAGACACCATAGGGTGGGAATTCACTACAGGGAAGTCTTCCTGTAGCAAGGTGGGCTAAGCTGTTCCATCTTGAGCCTGGCTCATTTTATGTCCACTATGAACCCTACAGTGCTCCTTGGGTGTAGGAATTTGGGTAGTTCAGCTGAATGCTTGTCAAGCTGCAGATTATGGGTAATTCAGGAACTTCAGCATCTTCTTTTTTACCTGTGATATTGTATGGCTGATATTTTTAGAGCTGATAAATCGTAACAGCAAATGCCAAGGGACAACAAACACAAAGTCTTGCCGTGTAGGCAGGAGGAGCAGAAAAATTTAAAGTTCACGGAACAGAGTTTGTGCATGAAAACCCAAGAATAAGTTGAATTTACCCAAATCTGATCTCGTCTAAACCAGTTTTATCCCTTCTATGGCTGATGAGGGACAGCCATTAGGTCCTGGCTGTGCATATTTGCTGTACAGTGTCAACACTGTACATGGCAAAGATTTAAACTCCTGAGGGTTCCGTGCTCCCTGTCTCAGGTGCACGTGAGTCAGACTCTCTTTCACAGCTGCCACTTGTGTTAACATTTCTTAAATTCCATTGACAAATCTTAACAAAAACCCTTAAAAATCACAGCCCAGCACACCATGTCCTAGAGGTGGCTCAAGGATGCAAAGTGTCAAATTGGCCAGTTAAAGAGCCCCTGGCTATTCCTTTTTTCCACATGTTATTTTGCAGATTTCCCACTTGCACAGAAGCACCTTCCCATGTATTTTGAGGTGTCTGAGTTGTCGTACAGTAAATTAATTCCCTGTAGATCAGGGAGACGAGATAATGCTGCTGTCCCATAATTTACCCATTTCTTGACAATATAAACTGCTTTCCAGAAGCTCGAGAAACCAGGAGTTGGGCTTGATGTTTCTTGTGGGTCCCTTCCAACTAGGGATATTCTGTTGCATATAATTTTATTCTTGATCTGCACTGTCAAATCAGCAGTTTGATTGTTTGCTGCTCAGTTCTTTTCTCACTTGTTAATTATATGTGCAAATCTGGCACTAATAACCCCAGCACAGCAGTATCTGCTGCTTCCAAAGCCACAGTATTTTAATCTTCTTCACAATTTATTTAGACTTTCTTTGCTGCTTCTGAAATATTATTTTGGGCACTCCTCCTGCGAGCGTGGAATTCCGTGGAAATGATGATGAATTCCTCATTTGTCTCTTTTGTTTTGAACGGCCAAATAGTGAAAGAATTAGTAGCAGCCAGAGCAGAGCTGAGTCATGTGTAATAGCACATGTCATGTGGAAGTGCCTGCCACCCCTCTGAGTAACTTGTGAGTTAGAGGAGGAGAAGGGAATCAAAGCCAGGCTTTGGCAGGAGGGTACAAACACATCCTTGACCTCTTGCCAAGACGCAGCCGTGGCTGTAAGTGAAGGTTCGGTGTCAGCATCTCCCCCACAAGTCACAGATGTTGAAAGCAGGAAAATCTTCATTTGGCGTTAAGGATTTACTTCAAATCTGCCAAGCTCAGCTCTTTGCCCAGGTGCTTGAAGCGAAGAGGTGGATTTTCACCTCATCAGGTATCAGCTGGTGAGCAAGGCAAACACAGAATACATCCCATCCCATCCCATCCCTGTCTGTCTCAGGGGGGTTTATTCTGCAGCATCTCTACTTTTAATTAATCTGCCAGGACAAGATGGGTGTGAAGCTTTGAAGATTTATTTTTCTCTCCTTCAGAAAGGTGGATTAAGTGACTAAAGCTGCATCAATAAATAGGCCCTTGTTTGATCAGAGTAGAGGGAAAGGATCTGTAGGATCCCTGCTGGATGGCAAATGCTGCAAGGCTGAGCTTACCTTTTTAATCTGCCTTTAATTAGAGCAGCGTTAATGAAAATGGGCTCTGACACTCGCAAGACCCTCCTGAAATCAATGAAGGCTTGGAGGACTCTTGAAACACAGCAACCACTGCACTTCCAGCACCTCTTTCTTGGCTCTCACAATGAATGTCCCATTGAGTTTTATTGTATTTGGATGATTTATGTTATCACTTGAGATCCTTCAGAGTCTTTTCCTTTCTGGCATGAACAAATTGGGAAGGTTTTTTTCAGGGAAACCCTCCATGGCCAGTGTCATTCAGAGCAAAATCACTTGTTTTGAGCATTCCAGGAGTCTCACAGTGCCATGTCAGAGGTGGCCAGTGGATCAAATACAGCGAATGAGGAAGCAGTTTTTTCCAGCCAGGGTGCAGAGCTGAATTCTGACCCCCTGCATGGCACAGGTGACATGACTCAGCCCAAAACCTGCCTGGAATTTTTCATGGTGAAGCTCATGATCCAGGATTTGGCGCTGGGTGCTGTATTTCAGCCTCCTTCCTGTGGATTTGTGGGATCTAATTCAGTACAGCTGTGGGAAGGTGCTTCTGTGGAACTGTAACCTCATAGTGGGCCAGGTAGGATGGGTTTTGCAGGTCCATTTTGATGGTGATGTGTCTTTGGGGCTTAATGTGCATATTAGCAAGATTTAATTTGTCATATTAAATTAATGTATGAATAAGTATTAATATTTAGTAAGTGTTGCTCACTGTTAGGAAGACACTTCTAAAAGGTGGCCATGGTGGAGATGTTTAGCTTGTGATAGTTAATTTGCTGGGAAAGGAAGAAATATGGAAAACCTCTTTCTCCCTGTCTTTTCTCTCTGTATTTTGTTTGTCTTCCTGTGGGTAAAACGACCTTTTTTGTGGAATTGCTGCATCATGTCACGTGGAAACTTTGGCAGTAAATCACAAGCTTCTTCCTAAGGAGACAAAGTAGTAACTGCTACCTCTAGTTAGGAGTCAACTCCTCTAACGTTGATACATTCTTTGTAGTTTGCATGTGCCACACAGTTAGAATGAGGTGTACCGCTGTCATTATGGGATGTTGGTACCACAGCAGTGGGTGGGTTATACAGATTTGGGATCCAGCCTCTGCAGTATCTGGAAGTGGTGAAATTCCAGCCCCTGAAGCTGCCTCTTGGCCCTGGCTGTGCTGCACTGGCTGGCACAGCCCTGGAGAGAGATGGCAGGGAAGTGCTTGGCAATTTATTCTTGCACAATTTTGGGCACCGGAGGAGGCAAATTCTTCTGGGATCACAGGGTAACATCCCATCCCATCTTGCCCAAGCTTCTGTGTCTCCCAGCTCCTTGGAACTGAAAGGCAGGGGGGAGATGGAGCTGTGACACTTCCAGGGTATCTGGGGCCATTTGTTGGAGACACCCAGAACTTGTGGTCTTAGGGGGTGGATTTGGAGGTGATCCCTTTCCTTAAACTCCCGTGCCTGGGCAGCCTTTGCTTTCTCCTCTCATTTGTTGATGCCTCAATCCCCGATTCCTGTTTCGGGAAGAGAAATTAAAAAGGAGACTCTGACCCGTTGCCAGGTATGTTGATTATTATAAGTAGATTTTAATATAGACACATTTGCTCCGGGGCCAAGTGCTCCTTTCCAGCAGCCTCATGCGCCCCCAGGCCTTTCCCTGCTCCAGACTGACTGCCCTGGGTGTTAAATTTCTCCAGAGATTTGTCCTTGAAGAAAGACCTGCAAAGTTTTTTTTCTTCTGCTTTTTCTCTTCATCACCTTGCAGGGCACATTCAGTCAATACCCATCAAGCTGAAATTTTCTCAACTATTTTCTGCCTGCATCCTTGCACGTCTCATGTTGGATTGTGCTGCTGGAAGTAGTCACCTGAAACTTTTGGGAGACATTGTGGCATCATAGCCACCAGGATATAAAATTGGTGGGGGGGTTTTTTGGGGGTTTTTTTGCTTTAGTGAATTTATTTTCTCATGGTTTAAACCACTGTGGTCACATAATTCCTTGTTTGTCCTGTGTGGAGTAACTCCTTCTTTTCAATTCCAGCCTCTGGTGAGCTGAGGCCGCAGTTCCCTAAAGCCCACAGACTGTTCTGTGCCTGGGGTTTGTTCCTTGGTGGCCACAGGCTCAGCTTGTCTTGTCTCTGCCTCAAACCTGCTTGTACCATCACTGGTAGGAGAGAAAACTCCTTGTGTGTCACCTGCACTTCATAAGGAGTGAAAGGAGCTGTAGGATGGGGAATGGAGAGGAGCTGGAACCGTTCTGGGAGTAATTCTAATCTGGGAGAAAATCAGCATCATCCAATGGCAGATGGTAAATGGAAGCATCATCTTACAATTCCAAGGGCCAAGCACTTTGGAAATGTGAGTTACAAGCAGGGCTCATGCGTGATAGAACAATTTACAGTCCCTGTTTTCCTGGTGGGGAAGCTGAGGTAGAGAATTTCCCTTCATTCTTCCCCTTATTTTCCACAAGTTCCTCACCCTACTGTGCATTTTCACTCGGTGCTGTAGCACCACGCACAGGAATCCATGGACAACTTGCAGCAAATTAATGAGTTTACACCTTTAAAGCAGCTCCTTCCACACATTTATCCATGTTACAGAGGTGTACTTGGAAATACTCGGCAGTACTCCAGGTCAGGAGCAGGGAAACCTGTGGGAGGTGAAATGAAGGACCCAGGTGACATGTGCAGGGCTCCCAAGGGGTGTAACCCCACAGGCAGCACAAATTCTGGTACCTCAGCGATTCCTACACTCATTCCTGAGCCTTTTCAGCTGAAAAGCTGCTGAAGATCTCGTGCTGAGCTCCTGTTGCCCCACCAGGGCATGGAATTGGATCCTTTTCCCTGTGAGTGAGGGTGATGCAGAGTTGTGGCTCAGCTGCTTGTTTGCTTGATTTATTTTTCCCCAACAAAGCCTCCCTGAGCATTGTCTTTACTCTGTGCCCAGTCCATGTCCACACTCCATTATCCAGGAAAAGCTGCAGCCCTGCCTTTTCCTATAGGAATATTGCCAAGACTGTTGCATCATAAATGCCAGGCCCGGCTTTACCTGTCTCAGGGCTCCATTCCCGCTGTTTGCTTTGGGCAGAGCCCCACGGGAGCTGTTTTTCCATTCAGTGTGTCTGCCGTGGACTTGTCCTAGATAGGATTGTCCCAATCCCTTGCTGTGTCTGCTCTGTAGGCATTTACTCCTGTTGTCATCTAGGAATTGTGTTTTTGGGAGGGATCTTGGAATGCCCATTCAAAGGAATACAGCTATAAAATGTGACTTGAGGTGGGGGGGGTAAAGTCCTGGGCCTGTTGGATTAGTCAGTTTGTCCTTGTTCCTATCAGTCCTGGGAATTACCTGGCTGTGCAGGTGAGGGCCAGTGGAGCAGGTTCAGTGACGTGCCTGAAGGCAGCAGGGACTGCTAGGCAGAGTAAATATCGAAGCCAGACCTGCTGATGTCTTTAAAAAGCCAAATTTATCTTTGAAAGCTTCTGGCTTCCCCCGTGGCTTAAGTTACCTTGGAATGAAGATAAGGGATGAAGGATGGAGCAGGTGAAGAGCACCTGGTGAGCACGTTCTGCAGCAGTGAAACAACAGGATCTGTCCTGCTTGTGCCAGAGTGATCTGTAAATAAGGAATGAGATTTAGATGGGACGTAAGGAAGGAATTTGTTACAATGAGGGTGGGGAGGCCCTGGCACAGGTTGCCCAGAGAAGCTGTGGCTGCACCATCCCTGGAAGTGTCCAAGGCCAGGTTGGACGGGGCTTGGAGCAACCTGGGATAATGGAAGGTGTCCTTGCTCATGGCATGGGGTAGGACTGGATCTTTAAGGTCCCTCCAAACCCAAACCATCCTGAGATTCATCCTCCTGCTACATCTGCCATCCCTGCAGCTTTCTAGCTCTTATTATCCCAATTATGTAAAGCCTTTGGAGAGGGGCTGCTGGATCAGCCAAGCTGTGTCATGTCAGGTCATGCTGAAATCCTTATTCCTAGAATGATTCCTGGCCCGGGTGGGTCACTCCAAAGGTCTCCCTGGCTGGTGTCTGCCAGGGGCTGGTGGCTGGAGCCTTAGGGAAGATGCTGCAGGAATTAGGGCAGTGCAGGCTGATCTCTGCCTGTGCTGTATCACTGCCCTGATTTAGAGTAAAGCCGTTGCTGTGCAGCTTTCCCATGTTTTTCCTGGGAGCAGTTCATCTGAGGTGAGGGAGCAGTGCCAGGAGGAGCCCCTGCGTGGCTGGGCAGCATCTCAGATCAAAGGAATCAAACTTGCTGCTTTTAGACATCCCAGCCCTCTTGCTCTCCTCAGAAGCTGAGCAGCCACTGGAATTCGTCCTGGAGTTTTTACTGAAAAACTTCTTATCCTGGTTGTTTTTTTGTTGTTTTTTTGTTTGTTTGTTTTTCTGTAGGATTCTTCCTGATGGGAGAGGCTGAGGGTTTTTTCCAGCCTTTCCTATGTTGAAAGCGTTTGAGTGGAGTAACTCCCCCACGCTCCTTTAGGAAAGACAAATATTATTATTATTATTGCCTAGTGGGAAAAGCAAAGCAGAGGGGCTTTGCAGGGCTCTGGCTCAGGGCAGTGGCAGAAGTTCTCAGCCTTCTTCAGTCTCTAACCCCAAGTGTTTTCTTATTTTTAGGGAGCCTGTTTATCTGGCACCGATGGGATTTTAGGGCTGGGTTCAGACACTTGGACTGTACAGGAAGCTTTTGCCTTTTATTTTCACCACAATCTGTCTAGGGGAGTCTGTTCAAAACCAAAACATGAAAAACAGCCCCAAAAATCAGTATCTCAGTGGAGGCCAAAGCATCCATTGTCCTGGACACAGAATGCCTAAATGGGAAGGGAATGTCACTGTCACACCTCTCAGGGCTGTCCTCACCCACGGGAGAAGCTTTTAGCTGCCTGAGCTCATCCTTTAAATATCCCTCTGTAAACAAGGGAAGATTTATTTTTAGCATAATCGCTGGTCAAAGGCAATCCTGGATCCTCGGCTCCCTCCCCGTTAGGATTCACTGGACGTGCATTTAGTAGGAGAATTGTGAGCTGTGCTGTGTTTTCTTCTCTCCCTCCATGGCACAGACATAAGTTGACCTGCCTAACCTTTATTTTCTCCTTCCTTGTTATCTGACAACATCCCTTTAAGCTCCTGCTGGAGGCAGATGTGTCCCAATCTCTGTGGAGGTGACAGAGCTGTGACCCTGCAGCCCACAGATAGTGTTGGGCTGCTCTGGGTGCTGAAAAGCCTCCAAACCTGGGCATGGGATGACTTTGTAGTTGCTCCATATCTTCCTGGAGCAGTGTGGGGTGGAGGGACCCTGGGGCAGGGATGGGCACAGATCCTCCTCCTGCCCTTGGCCATGAGCCAGAGCAGCTCAGCTAGAGCCTGGTTTGTCCCTCCCCAGAACCAGGTCTGGGACCTTTCAGTCTCACCCACACTCCCCAGGGGGCTTGAAGGGCACGGTACAAAACAAAGTCAGTCTCAAATTCCTTGTTTACTTCTCACTTGTAGGACGTAGTGGATCATGGGGTTTGCTTTGTGAAGACATCCAGCTCTTTCATTTCCCCAGACTTTGAATGCTCTTATGTTGAAATGGCTCTTGTACTGAATGATCTTGTATGGAATAGTGGGGGGTTGCAAGGAGCCAATGATCCTGAAATCCATCATGTTCTGGGACACTGGCATAGAGAAGCTGTGGCTGCCCCATCCCTGGAAGTGTCCAAGGCCAGGTTGGACGGGGCTTGGAGCAACCTGGGATAGTGGAAGGTGTCCCCGTCCTGGCAGGGGGTGGAATGAGATGAGCTTTAAGGCCCTTTTCGACCCAGACCAGTCTGGGATTCTATGAATAATCCAGTTTAGGGTGGATTCTCCTACTATCCAAATCGATCCTCTCTCCACACCTGCAGGGCAGGAGGCTCCACAGAAGCCCCAGCCACTCTGTGATTCTGTGATCTGATACTCTGGGCTTTAAACTGTGAGTGCAGATCCAGCCCATGACTTCAGGAGAGGGGGATCTGGATGTTTTGGGGTGCAGCTGTTTGGTCTGTTCAAGGCAGTGGGGTCCTGGGAAAATGAGCTGCAGGGTGTGGGAAAAGAGCCTTTTCCCGAGGGCAGAGGCCAGCAGGAAAAAGATCCCGCAGGGAAAAGCCTCCAGCTCCCAAAGAAGAGTTGAGTTCTGCTCCTCCCTGAGCTGCTGGGGACCAGCTGGGCCAGGGGCTGCTGCCAAGCTGGTGAGGGGACAGCGAGGGGTGACTGTGCACAAGGGAGGCAGCAGGAGGGGAGGGCATCTGTCAACTCGGGCACTGTCACCCTTGGGGTGACATTTGCCCATCTCTATAAACAAGCAACAGGCTCTGGGCAGGGAGCAGGGCACCAAAATAGTAAGGGATTTGGAAGAGCAGCAGGTTTTAGCCATTATTTTCTCTCAGCCAGGAGCAGCTTTGTGGCTTTGGACAAGCCCTGGCTCAGGCTGTGCCGTGCCTGGCAGGAGGGTCACAGTGCCAGGAGCAGGATACAGAGCTGGGGGGAAATAAGGAAAAAAAAAAGGTTGGAAATCAGGCTTGATTGGTTCTATAAACCACAGGGCAACTTGTAGGAAATGGGAGCTCCTTGGCAAGCAGAATGCTGATGGGAATGAGCACAATCCTGGGCAATCCTCTCCAGCATCCCCTCTGTGTTTGGCCCTGGGGAGCATCTCTGAACCCTGCACAGCCATCCCTGGCACTGCTGGTCAAGCAGGTCAGGCACAGGATGAGGATTTCCACAGATCCAGCTTCTCTTCCCACCTGCCCCACTGACCTGCAGGTGTTGTTTGTGTTGTATCCCAGAGGGTCAGGATGGGGACAGCTCCTCCTTCATGTCCAGGCTGGGGCAGCATGGTCTGGCCTTGATTGTTTTTTGGTGCTATTGGTATAAAATAAGTATAAATCAGTCCTGGAAGCTTGTCCTGACATTTCTACATTGTTTTCACACAAAAGCAACATTAAATTGGATGGACTGAACAGGCATTGGGGCCGGGCACTTTGAACCTGACAAGTCCTTTTATGTATATGCCCTCAGAAGTGTATTTTTCAATTCAGGGCTGTTCCTTGTCACAAGGACTATGCAGATTATTCAAATCACCTATTGAGAAAAACAGGTGTGGAATTGTAAAGTGTGAGGCTGCAGAGCCTGGCTCTTGTCTAGTTTCTTTTTTAGGAAGAGACTTTCTGATGGGTTAAGTTTTAGCGAAAAGCAAATCATAGAATCACAGGATGGTTTGGCTTGGAAGGGACCTTACAGATCATCTCCTTGTAACCCATGCCATGGGCAGAGACCCCTTCCACTAGACCAGGTTGCTCCAACCTGGCCTGGAACACTTCCAGGGATGGGGCAGCCACAGCCTCTCTGGGCAACCTGTGCCAGGGCCTCACCCCCCTCAGAGCCAAGAATTCCTTCTCTATATCCAATCTAAACATTTGTCATAATTTGTCTTGCCCATGAAGTGTTTCCCTGGTGCTGATGTGTGTCCCTGTGTGTCCCCAGTGCTGCTCACAGCCGTGAACTGCTACAGTGTCAAAGCTGCCACCCGTGTCCAGGACGCCTTTGCTGCGGCGAAGCTGCTGGCGCTGGCCCTCATCATCATCCTCGGCTTTGTGCAGCTGGCAAAGGGTGAGTGCTGCTCCTTTTCCTTGGGGGAGTGCTGTGGACTCACAGCAGAATTAGGGAGAAAGCCCAGGAGTCCCACCCTGAGCGTTTCAGGGCTGGCAGAAAGGGCTTCACAAACCTTGCTTGTTCTCTGCTGCGCTCGGGGGGCCTTTTCCAGCTCGTGCTTTGCTGACCTTTGCTGAGGTTTTGCACTTTATTTGGGAGACTTTGTGTTTCTGCCACAGTTTAGGCTTGATTTCATACTAATGGAACCCAGCACGACTCAAGCTCTTTCCCACTTTCACAGTCACTGTGGCCCCTCCTTTTGGGATTGCAGGAAAGTCTCCAGAGAATGAAAATTTTGGTGCTGTTGCACTCAGAAATCTTTCTGATTCGGGCTGGTCATGGCTTTTTGCTAACAGACAGTTATCTGTGTGTAGAGATCATGTGTAAACCACTCCTGGTCATTTTAATCCTTCCACAAACTGCCCCTGCATGTTTCCCTTCATCCTGCTCTGGGTATGGAATAACTTGGTGGAGCCCGTGGGTCACCCAGGGCCACCTGGGTCGGGCAGGGCTGCAGGGACCACATGAGGAACAGAGATATTGGAGCTCTCAACTGGCACTGGCACATGCCTGTCAGCCAGCACCTGGAAAAGAGGATAAAAATGAGAAGATAAAGCACATTTTCTGGTGGTGTCACTTGTTTGCTTCCCACACACATAAAATCCTCGCAAACCCAGAGATGTATTTTGTTCCAAGCCCATCTGATTAGTTAATCCTCACAGATAAGCTTTTTTTTTTGTGTGTGTGTGTGCTAGTTTTGTGGAAATAAATGTTTCTTAGGGAACAGTACAATCCTTTTTTGCTAAATGGGGATCAGATCTCCAGGGAATCCTGTCTCTGCACAGTGTGTGTGTCTGTGTGTGCTTGTGTCCTGTCTCAGCCCTGGGAGCCAGTGCTGTCTTTGCAGAATTTCTTGCTTTGTCAGAGGTTTTATTTTCTTCCAGCTCGGTGCTGACACTCAACAGGGACATTGTTTGGGGCTTATCACAAAATACACCTCCCTCCACAACTGCCCAGCCTGCTCTGCTGAACTGTTTTTTGTCTCTTAGGAGGATAAGTCACCATAAATCTCTGTTAGTTCGTTAACATAAAGACCTTTACAACTGTGCTTTGTTTGCACACATAATCTTAATTTGCATCTTCAGAGCCACCTTCCCTCCCTCTGTGCTGTTCTTTTGGCCTTTTGTTCAGGTGGAACCACTTTCTGCTCTGGTTCCTCAGGTGTAAATCCATGAATTGTATTGTATCTGGAGCCAATAAGAGATTTCTGTCTTGTGCACAGAAACATTCACCCTCTGCTCTTGTGTTATTTTACTTCCTGTGAAGTTGATTTTAGTTTCAGCTCTGGGGAGGTACAAGCAGGGCCTTGCAGTACAGGCAATTCCATGGGATTTAGTTTCCTGCTAAACCACCTGGCAGCTCCAGGCAGGGTGAAAGATGGCCAGATCAAAAGCAATTCTTGAATAAGAACACCTGAAAACAAAGTCTGAGTACACAACACTCTACAGGAAGCAAGCTGGATCAGAGTGGGATCCTTGGGATCTACAGAGGCTGCTGGTTTACACCTTGTTCCTGTTTTACAACTGGGATTCTGCCTGAAGTCTCACATGGATTTTATTAATCTCCTTAGGGAAGTTCAAGCTCTCTGCTAAGTCCTTAAGAATGTACAAGCTCCTTTTCCTGTGCCCTTCCTCAGGCTGCACCTGCATTTTGCACCTTGCTCCATTTTCCTTTCAATCATGCCAGGTGACCCAGTGCTTTTAGCAGGGATACATCATGAGATTGTCTCTTTTCTTCTTTTTCTTTTTTTTCTTCTTTTTCCATCTTTTTCCTGTTCAGAACCACACTTCCACACCTTTACTGCTCCTCCACGTGGCCTTGTGTCCTGTGTTCCCATTCCAGTTTTTTTTTTTGGACAAAGAGGGCTCTCCCCACCCCCAGCTGGGTAGATCCATCCCCAGCTGACAGGTGGTTTTGGGGTGAAATCCTCTCCCAGCTGGTTTGTCTGGGGCTGCTGTTCCAGGGGCCGTGGGGTCGTGTTCCCCTGAGGAGTAACTGGTTTTACTGGTTCCTGTCCCACTGCTGGTTTGTGTTTACAGAATCCATAAACCTACAAGAGGAGCAAGACCACATTTTTTGCTCAAGTGTGGAAAGTTCTTCGATTTCACAGAAATTTTCTCTTTGTATTGACCTCCCACAATTCAGCTTTTGGCTTTTCCTGGGTTTATCCTTCCTGATTTTCAGAGGGGCAGTAACATCCCAAGACAAAGAACTCTGTGGCAATATTGCCACACAGCAAAGAGCGTTTCCTTGTGATCTCCCCATGGCAGCTGTTTTCCATCCCTCCTTTCATACCACTTCAAAAGGAGGGTGGAAATTGGTTTCCTGCTCAGTCTGTCAACTGCTTGAAAGTTTGTCTCAGTGTAACTGCCCCACTTGGGATGAAATTATTTTATTAATACAAAAGTTACACTTTTAAAAGCCTTTTGTGGGGCTGGAGGTGTGTTTTAAAATTTCAGAGCCCTGCACTTGGTGTGTTAAACCACCAGTTTGCAGCACTTAAATAATATAGATATCTTATAACATAGACAGGATCAGGATTTTTCCACTCCCGTGTTATAAAAATGAGGCTCATTTTGGTTCTATTATTTTACCAGCTCTCAATTTCTGATATTCTGTCATCAGAAAAGGTTTTGATGTCAAATAATTCCAAAACCCCAAAACACAGACATGTTTCAGACCTGTTTTTTTCTGTTCTGATGCCCCAGGGTGTCTGGAGTGTGTTGTGTGCCCTCAGGCAGCTGGAGCAGTGAGGGGCAGCTCTTGGCTGCTGCTGCAACCCTTGCTGTGATGCTTCACCAGCAGTTCTGCTTGAAAACCCAGGATTGGGCATTTGGGACTAGGGCAAATAGGATTTCACACTGATTTTATTGAATTCTTTTTATTGGATTTATTGTCCCGTTATTTATTGTCCCTTTTCCTTCTTCTTGCCCAATTTCTGAGCTGAAATTCCTCGTCTGTGGTGCCTCGAGCTCCTCTTTGGTGGTAGCAGCATTTTCCTCTCTCGACTCCCTTCCTTGGGCTGGTCAGAGACCAGTAGAGCAGGGGGTAAATCAAGGACAAAGTGGGCAAATTTAACTCCAAGTATCTGCCATGGAGAGCTCAGACTGGGCAGGGAGGTTTGGGGTTTATTTGGTGTTTTTTTTTTTCATAAAATCCCAGAATGGTTTGGGTTGGAAGGGACCTTAAAGCCCATCTCGTTCCACCCCCTGCCATGGGCAGGGCCACCTTCCACTATCCTAGGTTGCTCCAAGCCTCCTCCAGCCTGGTCTTGGACCCTTCCAGGGATGGTGCAGCCACAGCTTCTCTGGACAACCCTCTCCAGGGTCTCCTTGTGCATGATCTCAGCCAGCTCTGCCACCCTCACCCATACTGTCTGTCAGAAGGTGTTCAGAGATGATGTGTCTGGAACATCTGATCTTGAGACAGAATAGTTTTTGAAAGTACCAAAAGGAGGATTCAAGCCTTCAGTGTGCTGAGCTTGGCTCTTAAAAATGCCACTTTTAGTACCCCAGGTGCAAGGCAATGTCTGGGTGCTGTGGGTTTGGCACATCTGGGAGCTGCTTTCATTTATCAAATCCTTTTGTTAGAAAACGCCCCTTTGGTCTCTGTCTTTCCCTGTGAGGGTTATTTTCGTACTTCTCAGTCCAAACTTTTTTCTCCTGCCTTTTGTTGGTGATGAATCCTGTGATTAGGAAAGAGAGAGGGTAAGTTTACTCCCTCTTCCTTTCCTCACAGATTTTCTTTTCTTCTGCCAGAGGCAATGTCAGTTGAATGTCCAAAAAAAGCCCCTGGAGTCAGACCCAGAGTGAGACCCAAGTGAGCTCTGCAGCAGCAACCGAGGACACAGCTGGGCTGTTCCAGAGGGGTCCTGGCAAGAAAAGTGGAGTTTAGGGCTGGTAATTAAAATTTCAGGCTTCCCCAGGTCTCAAAGTGCAGTGACAGACACTGAAGGGGAACAAGAGTGGTCGTTGTCCAAATTCTCTGGGGTTTGCACCTGTGTTTAATCACTTTTGACCTTCGGGACGTGATTGAGGACTTTGCCTGGCTGAAGGAATCTCCATGAGTTTTCCTTTGAAGGGATCGTGGTGTGAACCTGATCAGCAGGTCGGTGTTCAGTACCTGAAGGGAGCCCACAAGGAAGGTGAAGAGAGACTATTTACAAGGGCCTGGAGAGGAAAGAGAAGGGGGAATGGCTTCACACTGATAGAGAGGGGGTTTTGATGGGATACTGGGAGGAAATTCTTCCCTGTGAGGGCGGTGAGGCCCTGGCACAGGCTGCCCAGGGAAACTGTAGCTTCCCCATCCCTGGAAGTGTCCAAGTCCAGTTTGGATGGGGCTTGGAGCAACCTGGGATAGTGGAAGGTGTCCCTGCCCATGGCAGAGGGTGGAACAAGATGAACTTTGAGGTCCTTTCCAACCCACACCATTCCAGATTTCACGATCAGTCGTGCCCTGCTCTCCCAGGGTTGAGGGCGGGTGCAGCAGTGCCTTTGTCTGTGCCTGGAGGAACCAGCTCTCCCAAGGGAGTGGATCCTGGACACAGCCTGGGATATGAGGAGCAACTGGTGATGAAGCTGTGATAGAAGTTTGGAGCCCAAAGGCAGAGCAGGTGGGTGTTCACCCAGCCAGCTCGTGACTAACTCACACTGGGAGTCAGGAGCCAAATCCAATGGATTGGATCAGAACATCCCTGAAGCCTCTGAGTGTGTCCCTGCATGCTGGGCCTGAGGCACCAAGGACTGCAGGAAAACATGCCCTGCAGCTGCCTGTGCTGCTTCTTGTTCCTGGGCATTCCAAAATGCCTCTGGGACGGGATTTTCCAGCAGGGAGCTCTGACGGGAGCTTTGCTGCACTTCCCTCTGGTTCCCAGGGCACATGGAGAGTGGAATACTGTGCCACAGACAGGGAAGCTGGGAAAGCTGCCAGGATCCTGCCCCGCTAAATCACATCAACCATATGTTGGAGATGAATCAGGCGTCAAACGCTGGAGGGCTGATACAGCAATTATATTTTATGGGCCTCTCACTCTCTAATCCTGGATTTCTCTTTCAGCCAGAGGTGGATGGCAGTGCCCAGCCCAGGTGCTCCTTGAGGGGAGCAGCACTTTGGTTCTGCTCAGACAATTCTTTTCTTGCCTTCTCTGCTCAGCAAATTTTTTGGCAATTAGGGATTCAAGGGTAGAGTTCAGCCTCTTTGGGCTTTTGCATTGTACAAGTGTGAAGTGGCCTGTCCAAAAATAAATAAATGCATTTAATAACAACAAAAACCCCACAAACCAAAAAACCAACCAAACTAAAAAAGAAACAACAGCTCAAAATACAGAAACAGTTCGTCAGTGACCTGTGATGATTGTTTTGATCACTGAGCTGGAAGCTCGGCCTTTAAGGGTGATGTGAGCTGTTGTTTGTTTAATATGGAGCTTTGAGGATGGTGTGAGCTGTTGTTTGTTTAATATTGAGATTTAAGGATGGTGTGAGCTGTTGTTTGTTGAGCTGTTGTTTGTTTAATATCGAGCTTTAAGGACCCTGTGAGCTGTTTGTTTAATGTTGTGAGCTGTTGTTTGTTTGACTTTGCAGATGGAGGCTCAGCGCTGTCTTAACTGGGACTGTGCCTTTGACATTCCAAAAGCTGCTTTAGCCAAGGAATTGTGCATTGCAGGGTGTTCATTCTGGATATCCTGGATGAAATGCCAGGTGCAAAGCTGGATCAAGGTGGAGGCTCAGAGGGCATCTGGGATGTGTCAGTGGGGACCCTGCTCGCCCCTGAGTGGGTTTTAGGGCAGCTGACACAGGAGGCTCCGTTGGCTTGTCATTTTTCCAAGTGCAGCTATCCCAGCAATGCAGCCACATTTAATGGGGAGCAGTTAATACTTTGGTATTTGCTTTGCAGCTCTGTCTGATCTCTCTCTGCCTCCCTTGAGTCTCTGGGTCATGCCAAAGGTGCATCAGTGCAGTTGTTGTCTCCACGTCTGTGTGTCCACATGGACTTTTCCTTGCACTTTAAATTCATCCTTTCCCACAGCCTTCGACTGCTGGGCTGAAATTAGTGGTGCTTGTGGTGCTGGAGGATCTGCCCTCCCCAAATGTTCTTGGCTCTCCTGCATGTTGAGCTGGTTGGCTCTTTTAGCCCCTCCAGTGGCTCATTCCTGTTTGTCAGTCTCAATCACGGGTTTTTATGGATGTGAATTGAACCTGTTGGTGCAGATATGAAAAGGGAAAACAAGCTCGTGGAAGTGGATGGAAACCCACTGGGTGGTTTGTTCAGGGTTTGCACCTTGCTGTTCCTCTGCCTGGATGGGGATAGACAAGGAGGAAATGCCTTTCCATGCTGTGGAAATGCATGTTTGTCCGTCCTGCAGGGTCTCTGCAGTGCCGTTGGACTCAGTGGCTCCTGGAGAGGCATCACTCCAGGGCTTCTGGGACTGCTGCCTTATTTCCCATCAGCAAACATTCTGGCAGCACAGATTGTGAAAATCGGGAGGTGTTTGCTTAGGAGGAGGAGGGGAAAAGGTTTCTGATGTATCAGCAGGATGCAGAGGAGGTGGGAAAGGTGTCAGCACGTTGTCTGGCCTGGGAGAGAGGCACTTTTGCACAAAACAGAAGGAAGTAGCTGAAATGGGGGGAAGGGTCATGGCCTGTCCACAGCCATTGGTGAGGACCGGGATGTAACCCAGGAGCTCTGACTTCTCCTTGGATGCCCTCCCTGCTCTGCAAGGTCATGGCTGTGTCTTCCAGGCCATAAACACCTCTGCTCCAGGACCCCAATTTAAAGGCTGCTGTTGAGAGCTGCCTGATGCTGAGCTGGCTGCAGAGGGGAGCAAACAGCTCCTGTGGGCACCGAGCTGTGCTTCCTGGGAGCTCCGAGGATGCTCCTAACCCTGGCCCCTGCCTCTCTCTTGTTTTTCTGACTCAGTCCACTGAATTCTCGCTGCTTTTCTCAGGAAATGGCTCAGCAGCTGAGTGGATCATCTCCTCTGGGGATTTTGGTACATACACCACGTTTCTCCCTGGCTGGGTTTCTCCCCCCTCCTCGTGCTGAGCTCTCTCCGTGGCCGTGTTCCCTCTCCTCGCTGTTTGGGCAAGTTAAAAATCCTTAATTATCATGAAATGCTTTCTGCAAGAGTAGATTGCTGTGCCATTAAAACCGGAACAGACATGACTGGGGAGCAAATGAACATTTTTAAAGAAAAGGTCTGAACATGCAGCTCCTCGACCCAAAGCAGTCCCTCGCACAGCAAGGCCCCGGCTGACCCGGCGCAATTACTGCAGTCTTGGCAGCTGGCAGGATCAGCAAATGGGGTTTATGTCAGAGCTTGTTACCTTAATTTGGTTAATTGTAGAGCAGAGTGCGATTGAACAGCCAGTTCAAACCAGGTTCCAGCTCTCCAGGGTGCCGGGCACGGGCAGGGAATTGCCTGGAGAGCGGTGGCGGCGGCAGCATGGGATGGGGGGTATGGGGAGCTGGGGGTGCCAGGGATGTGCTCTCTTACAGGCCTCGAGCTCCCCTGGGGGAGTTGAGGCCGTGCTTGGCAGCGTCACCTGCAGATTTGTAACCCTTGGTTTGATCCAAAGTCTGCAGATGAAGCCTCCAAAAGCCCGGAGGCTGGAATTGCACGTCGAGGCTTGAGGGATGCTGAGTGTCTGTGTCTGGGAGGTTTTGTGGGCCATTAATACATGGTCCAGCACAGTCACTTGTCCCTCCTCCCTCCAATACACCCTTGTCTAGTTGACAAGGTGGTGTTTGATCAAAGGTTGGACTCGATGATCTTGGAGGTCTTTTCCAACCTTAATGATTCTTTTGGCAGTGCCTGTTGCAATAGGATGAGGGGCATTGGTTTTAAACTGCAAGAGAACAGGTTTAGATTATATAAAAGGAAGAATTTTCTTATGATGAGGGTGGAGAGACACTGGTATAGCTTGCCCAGAGAGGTGGTGGATGCCCCATCCCTGAAAACACTCACGGTCAGGTTGGATGGGGCTTTGAGCCCCCTGATCTGGTTGAAGATGTCGCTGCTCATTGCAGGGGTTGGACTCCATGGACTGGTGTTTGTTAAGCAGCCCAGGCTCCTCTCCTGCAACCAGGAGGTGATAAAACATGGAAAAAGCAAAAGAGGGCCCTGGAGGATAAAAGCCTGGCCCTTTGGAGCAGGATGAATCACAGAATCATTTATATCAGAAAAGACCTTTAAGACCATGGAGATGAACCATTCCCCAGCACTGCCAAGGCCACCGCTAACCCCTGTCCCCAAGTGCCACATGCACAGAGCTTTTAAATCCCTTCAGAGATGGGAATGGGCAGCTGTGCCAGGGCTGGACAACCCTTTTGGTGAAGAATTATTTCCTAATACACAACCTAAAGCTCCCCTGGCACAACTCGAGATAGATCTTGATTCCTCCGTTTGTTCAGTCGTGTCCTGACACGTTGCTGAATCCATTTTACCGTGAGGGCACAGAAATGTGAAATTTAGTAACTCTCTGCGAGTTTTTGGGGAGCTACAACTCTCTGTGGGTGAGGTGGGGAGAGGGCATCGAGGTGTTGGCTCCTCACATGCTGAGGAGGATCAAAAAGCCCCTTTCTTCTTTCCTTGCCTCCTTCCTTGTCCCCTCTCCTGGCTGCCCCTGCGCTGACTTGCTCCTCCTTTGCCCGCAGCAACATTCTGATGTCTCAAAGGGATGGGTTGGGTGCAAGGAGAGGTGTGTGAGTAATTAGTTATGCCCCACCCATCCTTCCCTCCCTCCATCACCCTCACCCACCCTCAGGGAATGAAATTACAGCCTTTGATTTCATTCCTGTGCTTCAGCTCTGCTCCAGACGGTCCTGCTGCCTTTGCTGGAGTCATGGAAAGCCCAGATGGGTTTAGGTGGGGAGGGACCTTAAAGCTCATCCCATTTCACCCCCTGCCGTGGGCAAGGGCACCTTCCACTATCCCAGGCTGCTCCGAGCCCCATCCATCCTGGCCTTGGACACTTCCAGGGATGGGGTGTGGCCTTGGACCCTCCCTTACCCAGAGGCTGAGGATGCCTGTGGTTGCCAAGTGGGTGGCACATCCTCAGTCCAGGAATGTGGTTTTGGGTAGGGACCACCAATGCTCCCCTCTCCTCCCCTCCCATCCAGCTGGGCCAGGGCAGCAGCTCAGCCCTTTCTTGGCAGCACCAGGACCGGGGTTTGTGTGAGGGTTGGGGAGGCACCAAGTGAAACCTGCCGCTGCCTCAGGAAAAGGAACCTCAGAGGGTTCTGTGACAAACAGAAAGGAGGTTTCAGGGGGGGCTGGTGACCAACTGTGGGCAAGAAATGGAGTGATCCTTGTGGTGTTTCTTGTGCCCCGCTGCTCATGGACTGGAGCGTCCTCCTGGTGTGGTGAAGGTGATGATCCATTGATCCTGGTGCAGAGCCTGAGAACCTTTGAGAAGAGACATCCTTAGGGGTGTTAGAAATGTCAGGAGAGCCTCCTGCTCTCCTAGTCCATCCATGTGCTGTTCCAGTAGCTAATTACAGGCACTGTTAACAAAAAGTGTATCTTATTCCCATAACAAAAGACCTGGAAAGAACTAGACTGGTAATTATTCAGGAAGGGCAGCAAATGAGCTCGGGAAAGCTGAGCCCAAGGGATTGAGCAGATTGTGATACCCTGCACCCCCCTCCTGCTCAGCCCTTTATTTATTTGTGCTAAATTAGGATTCTATGGCTGAACCCATAAGCCAAGAATTAAGGTTAAACTCAGCATTAGATCAGTCTCTGCATTTCCTGGCTTTGCTGTTACACTTGGATGTGTTTTAAAAAGGATTGGTGCCTTTGGTCTGGAGGTTCACTGGCTCCAGGGGCATTAAACACATCCAGCACATCCCAAGGTAGATGCAGAACAGACTTTCCTGCTGCAAGGAGATGCTGGGAGAGAGGGACAAAGTGACTCCAGTGAAGAACAGGAATTGGAACTGGGATCTGGGCAAGCAGAGCCTTGCACACCTGCGGGACATCCCTGCACTGGGTTTCCCACTCCTGATGGATTCCCAGATGGTGGATGAGCTGCTCCTATGGCCCTGGCTCTCCTACAGCTCATACCCACAGCATCCCCTTGCAAATGGCATAGCTTCTGCCAGGGAAAAGGCAGAGGGTGCTGGTTTCCTGGGCAGCTGGGTTAGCAGAGAGCATTTTGCACACCGTGATAGGGAATATCTGTTTGCCTGGTTAGGATTCAGCAGGAGGGAGAAGGGAGGGAAAGGGAGCAATCCCCAGGGTGGAAAGGCTGGGATGGAACTGGAGGGTCAGGGAGAGAGAAGGAAAGAGAAGAGGGAGCTCTCCCACTCACACAGGGCAGCTCTGTGTCTCTGGCACAGGTTTGGAGCAGTCCCATGAGTGACAGATGCACCTCAGACTGATGGTGCTGTCAGGAAAAATCCCTCTTTCCCAGCACTGGAAAGATGAGTGGGAGGTGTTACAGGGTCTGTGCATCCAGGTTTGTCACCCAGAACCTGCAGCAGTGGCTTTTGGTGGCGTAGGGGAGGGAAATATCCGAAGAGAGGCCATCCAGAGGGAAAGTGCCCGGTGTTTGAGCATCCCCTTGCTTTTCCCAGCAGCACATCCTGGGTTTCCTTGTGCTGAGACATGAAGGGTTAAGCTCCAGGCCCTGCTGACAGCCATGTGATGCAGTTGCTGGGGTGATTAGTAAAGATCTGTGCCCTAAGAGGAATCACATGGGCTTCCACAGGGCTCCTGGATGCAAAGGTGCCCCTGGACCCCACCACGTACCGAGGGGAGTGGCAGGTCTGGGAATGGGAATGTGGCTTTACCGTCCCAGCTCTACACCCAGGCCCCACATCAAAAGGCAGGGAACAAAACAACTGCAGAGCATTTGAAAGCAAAATAAATAAAGCCTGGGCTGCTCTGGGGCAGTTGGGAGCGGAGGGACAATCGAGGTGCCTATTTCTGGCCGTTCCTTTCAAAGGCAGATCCATAACAGGAACTTTTCATCGTGGGGCCCTAAAGAAGGTGACTTCTGATATCCAAGCCCCAAAGAACCTGACTTCCCCCAATCAAAGGGATTGCCACAGCCCTCTGCTTTATCAGGTGGCTGGTGGGACCGGAGGAAATCCTGGGTTTCTGCTTTATTGGGTGGCTGGTGGAAGTGGAGGAAATCCTGGGGCTTTATCGAACGCCAGCAGCCTTCAGTTGAGAGGACAACGTGACAATATCTGTGTTTGCAAAGCATCTTCCAGCAGGAAGGTCCCCAGAACGTTTTCTTCACAGGGGAGAAGGTGTCGGGAGATCACCTTGGAGATGGCACGTTGCAGTGTGAGAAAGTCTGGAGGAGTCACTCGTGGCCAGTTGCTTGAGACACATAATTCTGGGGCTTGTTATCAATGCAGATGAATTAAGCACTGTAAGACTGGAGGAATCAGCCCAGCAGGAAGATGTGCACGTGCTCTCAGCATAACCTGAAATTAAGATAATTAATCCTAAGAGCAGCTTTTCCCTCCAGGTTTCTCTGTTTCAATCCCCACAGAGGCCCTAAGGGTTCACAGCCCATCACTGATCCTCTCCTGTGTCCTGCAGGTGATGTGTCAAACCTGACTCCTGAGCACTCCTTCGAGGGCACGAATGTCGATGTTGGGAACATCGTGTTGGCTTTGTACAGTGGCCTCTTTGCCTATGGAGGATGGTAAGATGCTCCCTCTCTCTCTTTTTTTTGGGAACTGAATCCCAACACCAAACTGAAGCTCCTGGAGGGCTCCTTTGAGCACCTGCAAGCACGAGGAGCTGCTCAATCTGTTGTGGAAACAGGCTGGTTGCAGCCTCCTTATCATGGAATCATGGAATGGTTTGGGTTGGAAGGACCTTAAAGATCATCTTGTTCCATCCCCCTGCCATGGGCAGCGACACCTTGCACTAGGCCAAGTTGCTCCAAGCCCCATCCAACCCGGCCTTGGACACTTCCAGGGATGGGGCAGCCACAGCTTCTCTGGGCAACCTGTGCCAGGGCCTCACCACCCTCACAGGAAAGGATTCCTTCTCAGTATCCCATCTAACCCTGCCCTCTGGCAGTGGGAAGCCATTCCCCCTTGTCCTGTCCCTCCAGGCCCTTGTCCAAAGTCCCTGTCCAGTTCTCTTGGAGCCCCTTTAGGCACTGGAAGAGGCTCTAAGGTCTCCCTGGCTTGCTCCTTGCAGGTTTGGTCCTGTAGGTCTTGGAATTAGGCACCAGCCATCCCAAGTGTTCCCACAGGCATCTCTGTGCCCCTCCTGAAATCCCTGTGCAGATGAGTTAAACTGCAGGGCTTTATATGTTCCATGGACTAACCAGAATGAACCCCTGTTCTTTTTAAATTCCAGGAATTACTTGAATTTTGTGACAGAAGAGATGATAAATCCCTACAGGTGGGTGTGTGTCTTGGGATGGCATCCCTGGGAGCAGGACCTGTATTTTGGGGAAGCCTCTTCCTCGTGCGTGTAACAGGGGTTGCTGATCAGCCCAGAAGCCAAGGTCTTCATCTGGGGAAATAAAAAACAAGATAAATTAATGGCCTTTTTTCCTCCCTGGAATCAGGGAAGCGGAATAATAATCTCTGTAGGAGAAGGGCTGTTGTTTACGCTGCTTTCCTGTCCCACTAATATCAGCGGTGCTGGAAAGCCCCGCTTCCTTGGCGTGACACCTCAGTGAGTTATGGGCGAGGGAGAAGCACTCAGGGCTTTATTAGTGCCTTGTATAAACTCCCAGCAGAGGGTTTGTGCTGCTGTCCATGTGTTTGTCCCGTGCTCTTCCCATCCTGTTGAGCAACAGCTGCTTCCTGCGCCGCTCGTGCCTTTCGGGGTTACTCGGGGGCCTGGCGAGCTCAGGACAGGCCACAACAAAGCAGGACAATGCTGAGAAATCCCTTTTGCTCATGGGATGGTCCCTGTGAGCCACTGGGATCCGAGTCTCAGGGTCACTTGTGCAAAGAACCCGTTCTGGCTGACCCTGGGGGTGGTTCGTTTGTGCTGGGAAGGATTCGATACTCCCTTTCCTTCAGAAACAGTTCGAAAAAGGGGGGTTGTATTTTGCAATTCTTTGCATGTCTGCTGAATGCAGTCATGGGATTTGACTCTCCTCCTGTGGCTTTGAGCTCCACTGGACCAATTAGACGTGGCACCAAGCAGGGTTTTCTTTTTCAGTTTCCATTCGCAAATGAAGTTAAACTGCTTGGAAAGGCAAATTTGTACCGACACAGCCTGTTTACAGACCCACTCAGGCTGTGTCTGGACTCATTTTCCTCGAGTTTCCTCAGCCCATCCATCTGCACAGAATTAGAGGCTAAAAACTGCCTGCTGGGTCCCTGAGCTCCCCATCTCTCCCAAGAAACCCAGCAGCACAAGTGAATCTCCTTTGCCCAGGAGAGAATGCACATGCTAATGCCACTGGGTGTTTTTAATTAATTGCCATTGCAGTGATCTTGGATTGCTGCTCAGTCAGCCAGAGCCTCTCCATGGAAAAAAGTCCCTTTTGCCATCGCCCTTCACTCTCCATCAGGCTGTTCAGAGCATCATGGAGTTGTTAAGGTTGGAAAAGTCCTTTAAGACCACCAAGTCCAGCTGTCAGTGCAGCACCGCTAAACCATGTCCTCAAGTGCCACATCCATGTGTTTCTTGAACACCTGCAGGGATTCCACCATTTCCCTGGGCAGCTCGTTCCCATATGGACATCTCCTCTGCCCTGGGAGCAGAGCGTGGCTGGGAGACCTGACACTCTGAGAAGCCAAAGAGCAGAGGGGCTCAAACAAACCTTGAGCGAGCACAGGAGGGTGGCGATCCCTGGGATCAGCAGCTCCCTCCTCTGAACTTCTCCATGACAGTGTATGTTTTTCCCTAGGAACCTGCCCCTGGCCATCATCATCTCCCTGCCCGTGGTCACTCTGGTCTATGTGCTGACCAACTTGGCCTATTTCACCACGCTGTCCACGAATGAGATGCTGATGTCTGAGGCCGTGGCCGTGGTAAGATGGGGCTGCTCCGACGGGACTGTTTTCCAGGGCAGGTTAAATCACACTTGCAATCTCTGCTCACATTTGCTTTGTTCCAGGCTGGTCATGGCTGCTTACAAAAAAACCCTGATGTTTAAACAGGAGACAAAGAGCAGCTGTGATGGGAGCAGGGGAGAGCAGCGTGATACCGAGCGGGATTCATGGCAGACAGCGAGGGTGGGCAGCAGATAGTGCTGCTCTTAGTTCCCAAATAGGGAAGGTGGCTGCTGGCCTTGTGACTTCTCATCAGTTACCAGAGCATAATATTTATGGGGAAAGGTCATTCAGTCAGTACTGAACTAGATCGTTGTCTCTTCTGTATCTTCCTTGTTTTAATTAAGAGAGGTAAATAACACTTCTATTAATTAAAATGCCACGGCGGTCAGAAATCTTGGTTGCTTCAGGAAGGAGCAGACCTCGCAAACAGCATGACCGGGATTGTTCAAGGCTTCAAAGGGAATCTCCTAGCCCAGGATGAGCTGGTCTGGGCCACTCAGGTGACAGTGCTCCATCCTGTGGGTTGGCACCAAGCCCCTGCTCCAGCCCACAGTGATGTGGTGCTGAGTTTTTGGGTTTGCAGCCTGTGTTGCACTGAATCATAAAAGGTTTGAGCTGGAAGGGGCCTAAAAGATTATCATATTCTAACTGCCCATGGCAGGGACACCTTCCACTAAACCAGATTGCTCCAAGCCCCATCCAACCTGGCCTTGGACACTTGCAGGGATGTTGCTGTAGTTGTGTCCATTGCTGCAGCCGTGAGCCTTTGCAAGGCTGGAAATCAATATCACAGCAAAGGCTGCAAATCAATATAAACTGGAGTAAAACCACAGTGGAGCAGCCCAGGGTCACTCTGTGACAAAACACTACAGCCCCAGGACACTCCATGTCCCCAGGGCTGTGTCCCAGGTCCTGACTCAGCACTTGGCAGCAGCTCCGTGTTTGAGGCTCCTCGGTTTCCGTTTGATCTTGAACTTCCCGATGGCTGTTCTGATAAATGTTGTGTCCTGACCCCGAGGGAAGGGCTGGCTGCTGCTTTGGTTTAGCAGTTCCACAATATGATTTTTCAGGAAAGAGGGGCAGCAAATGGCAACATGGAAAACTTTGTAACAGCTTCAGCACTGAGCCCTGTGCTTTGCTCAGATTTCTGCAAAGACGAAGCCTTTGTAGGCAGCTGTGAGTTCTTTTGGACGTTCTGGGTTGTGAAATGTCCCTTGTTGTCCCCCCATTTAGGATTTTGGGAACTACCACCTGGGTGTCATGTCCTGGATCATCCCTGTCTTTGTTGGCCTGTCGTGTTTTGGGTCGGTCAATGGATCTCTCTTCACTTCTTCCCGGTAGGTTTGTTGCTCAATCCTGTGGGGTTTGTTTACAAGCTGTGCTTAGTTCCTCTTCTTTTGGAGTCGTCCCCCAGAGAGTGGCTGTGGGCAGACACAAAGTCTGAAGGGTCTGGAGGCCATGTGGGGAATGCAGGGGGAAAAAAAAGTCAGCCTTTAAAACCATATCCAGATTAAAGGAAACCTTCCAGTGGTCCTAATCTTCTGTTCCTCAGGCAAAGTGCTGTTGAAGTCAATAAACCAGAAACAGACACATGCTCGGTGATGATGGGAAAGTGGCTTTAATGAAAAGCAGAAAGTTGTGAAACTTCAGGGCTGAGAGTCCCTCCAGGAAGAGGAGAAAGGACGGGTCAGGACGGGGACTGAGATGGTTCTGGCTCTGACACATCTCCTGGGTTGTCTTAGGACACTCACTTAATGGCTGTCTCTGGAATGGAGATAAATACATCTTTCCTGCGTTCTTTGTCCATCTCCAGCCTCCCTTCTAAGTCAGGGATTGGCATTTCAGTCCTGCTGCCTCGGTCTGGGCTGAGCTCGGGCTATCCCTGTTTGTGCTGCAGACAATCCCCAGCTGGGTTGCAGGGGTGTAACTGCTCTGTGTCCCCCTCCAGGCTGTTCTTCGTGGGATCCCGAGAGGGACACCTGCCTTCAATCCTGTCCATGATCCACCCCAGGCTCCTCACTCCTTTGCCATCCCTTGTGTTCACGGTAACACCCAGGGCTGGGCTGGGCAGGAAGGGGTGGGGGTGGGATCCCATCAGAGGGGTTGGAGGGAGGGCTGCCACCTCCAGTCACAGCCATTCCTGCATTCACCTACAGGAGAGTGACCCTTCTCGTCATATCCTCATAGTCCACTTCTGGTTTGAATTCTCCCCCAGCCTGTGCCAGACGTGTTCAAGGCCAGGTTGGACGGGGTCTTGGAACAACCTGATCTAGTGGAAGGTGTCCCTGCCTATGGCAGGAAGTGGGACAAGATGAGCTTCAAGGTCCTTCCAGCCCAAAGCATTCCGTGATTCTATGCAATCATTCCAGGCACCAACTGAAAAATAGCTTAAAGAAGTAAAAATTGATGAACAGGATCCTTTTCCTGGCAGGCAGTTCTTCTAAAATCCCCGTGTTTAGTGTTGTACTATAGGTGGTTTTGCCTCCTCCCTTTGCTAATGGCTTTTTCCCTCCTCAGTGTGTCATGACCCTGCTCTATGCCTTCTCCAACGACATCTTCTCAGTCATCAACTTCTTCAGCTTCTTCAACTGGCTGTGTGTGGCTCTGGCCATCATCGGGATGATGTGGCTGCGTTATAAGAAGCCGGAGCTGGAGAGGCCCATCAAGGTGAGAAGGGTGGGAGATGGGAGGTGGGTCCTCCCCGAGTGCTCCCTCTCAGCACCAGGGAAGGTTCAGCTGCTGCTCCTGGGTGGGAGAGGGACTGGGATTGCAGGGAGAGGTGGGGTTGTAGCTAATGGAGATGTTGCTGCTGCTGAATGGGAGTTGGTGCAGGAGGATGAAGAGCTGCCATGGCTGCGGGGACAACAGAGTGAAGGAGCTCTGGGTGCCAGGGACATGGGATGTTGTGGTGGGATAACACAGCGGGAAGCTCTCCGTGACTGACCCGCTCCCCAGGGCAGAGCCCAGGCTGTGGCTCTCAGTGAAACACTCTGTACCATCAGGGAATTCACCTAAAATAGTTCTCTGCTGAAACAGCCCCTGCACTGGGAGCTTTGTTCCCTGTGTCCTTGGCCAGCTTGGCAGCTCCGTGGCCCATCTGGGAGGAGGCCAAGATCGTGTCACCCCGGTGTGTCTGATGGCCTTCAGGGCATGTTTCCCACTCATCCCTCAGCACAGTCGTGTCTCTGCCAGGCAACAACACCCAGAGAGAGACAAACCCCCAGGCCTGTGCTGGTGCCTTCCCAAAGTGACTCTCTGTGGGGTGTTTCCTTAGTGGTTTTGGGTTTCTTAGTGGGTGCCCTGCTCAGAGTCCCCCGAGGAACAGCCCTGAGGATAACATGGCTTATGCTGTGGCTGCTGCTGAAGCTGGGGCTCTTGGTACAGGTGCCTTGTATAAGGCATCATGGAAGTATGGAATTGGGATCCAGAGGGGTGCTGAGAAAGGCTTCTGGCTCCTGGCCATGGTGGAACATGAGCTCTGTACCCCCCTGGGCTGTACAGCTGGATAAACTTCCCTGGAAAGTGTGACCTGTTGCCCTGCCACATCTCCTGACCTGTTCCTTGGTCCCTGCTCAGGTGAACATCTGCCTGCCCATTTTCTTCATCCTGGCCTGCCTGTTCCTCATTGCTGTTTCCTTCTGGACGACGCCAAAGGAATGTGCCATCGGCTTTGCCATCATCTTCAGTGGGATCCCTTTTTACTTCTTCGGGGTCTGGTGGCAGAACAAGCCCAAGTGGGTTCTCCAAGGCATCTGTAAGTACCCCCCAGGGAGGAGCAAGGGTGCAGCTCTTGCTCCAAAAAGAACAGTTTCCCAGTTACATCCTACGGCTGGGAGCGCTGGCTCTCCTTCCTGTGGAGGAGGTTCCAAAGTCTTGGCTCTGATCCATTCTTTAATGATGACAGTTCTAGCCTGATGATTACCATGTCTATCAAGCGCCCAGAATGCACCCTGACTTGCAATAATTGCAAAGTTTGGGACAAATACCATCTGCTGGGGTTTTTTTATCTTGGAAAACAGGTGGTTGTTACTCATCAGAGCATTCTTCCCTGAGCACATTGCTCCTCCTCCTGGAAAAGCCCAGCTCCAAGGCTTTGCTCAGGAGAGAATCCCTTTACAGGGGTGTAAGAAGGAGAAAAGAGGAATGGAGCTCAGTTGGCCTCTATTTGACTGCTGAAAATTCACAATTAATCCCATTCCATGGTTTAGCCAGTGCTAACGTTTCAGATTCGGGCACAGCTTTCCTTGGCATCACACCATGGCAGCAGAGCAGAGGGAGGGGAAAATCCCCTGGATGTGTTCTCTCAGGAGGTTTATTTTTAAGGTATCTGCTCTAAGGTTTTCCAACAGCTGACGCTGCCCCACAGTGTGTTTAGGGATGGAGAGGCTGTGCTTGGCACATGGAACCTCTGCCTGAACAACTGAATCCAGAAAGTCAATCCATGTTGTCCAAGTAACTGAACTCCACCAGCTGCCTCCCAGCTCTCCTACAACGGGCTGACCTAGAAAAGCAGACAAGGAGAAGTGCCCAGCCTTAGCTGGGTGTTTTATGAGGAAGAAAAAGGCTTTCAGAGCAGTGCTCAGCACTCCTTACTCTTTTTTTCCCCTGTTTCTGTTTCCCTCTCCCACACTCACTTTTTATCCCGAGTATTAGGCTCAGTTCCTGGAAAAGCCATTTTTGCAGTGCCTGGGTGGCAAATTACCATATTCATTGTTTTTCTCCACCAAAGGCTTGTAAGGAGAATATAGAAAATATTCTGGGAACAGAGACTGATAATCCTGCAAATTCTCTGGGAACAGAGAATGATAATCCTGCAAACATCCAATTAAAAACATATGACATTTAAACCTGTATTTATTGATGCATTGCAGATAATTTGAGCACCTCCAACTGATTTGAGTCAGACCTGGTTGTATTTAGTTTTACCAGGCAGGAGTATGTTGTGATCTCCAACCACAAGAGCAGCAGGGAGCAGAGGAGTGTTTGGATGTCGGCCACCAACACTAATGGGTGGAAAAATAAAGTTCCTTCAGTTTAACACCTTTTCCTGGGCAAACCTGCACCTGAAATGGTCCCTTTGTTCCCACCTGCCCTGGGCCAGGCAGTGGCCTCTGCCCTGTGGGCAGGACAGGTGGGTTTAGGTGGGTTTGTCCTTCCAAGAGGCCATGGGCTCACATAGATTACAAAATAGGAAGTAAAAACTTCACCTTGGATTTTCCATACCCGTTCCTGACTCAGTTTTGGCTGCTCACACCTAACGGCATCCAAAATGAGCTACCCTGTCACTGTGCAAGTAGAAACTGGTGTCCAGAATCCCAGAGCCTCTCCTGGAGCATCCTTGCTGCAAGAGCAGAGCTCCCACTGTTACATGTTGGAATTCTGGGAACGAGTAGGGAGTGTCCCATGGGTTATTTCAAGGCTTAAATTGGAAGGCAAACGGGTCAGCCCTTCTCTCCTGAGCCCAGACCAAGCTTTATGTCGGGTCCCTGCGTGTGATCCCTGATCTTTCTTTTGCTTTCCTCCCCAGTCTCTGCGACAGTCCTGTGCCAGAAGCTGATGGAAGTGGTTCCTCAGGAATCCTAGGCAGGAAAAGCAGAGACATTCAGCTCGAGGAAACGCACAATTTTATTTTAGGACGACACAAGAATCTGCTCCCTCACACCCAGATCCCAGGCCCCAGAGCCCCGCGGGAGCTGCTTCCTGCTGACACCACATCCCAGCTCTGCCTTGTCTCCTCCAGCCCCTCCAGCCCCACCTTCCCCTGGCACATGGGCGACCCTGCGATGAGTTCTTGGTACGGACACGAACCAGGAGGAGGAATTCCAGAGGGCAATTCCAAAGGGGTCCTTCCTGTCCCATCAGCATCTGTGTGTGTGACACTGAGGGCTGTACTTGGTTCTGGGTGGGCTCATCTGGTTCGGGGCTGGGATGTCCCAGATGAGGATGGATCTGCTCAGGAACCTGGTTTGGGTGTTCAGACACGCCTGGGGCTGTCACAGAGCCGGGGGGGTCCTGAGCCTGCTCCACCTGCCTTTCCTGGCCAAGGGGGATGGTTGGGAAGCAAAGGTTGGCTGGTGTTGGCTCACACACACACTAACTCACACCAAAATGTGCTGCTGGACACTTTGGGCTCTGTCCACTGGCAGTGGCTGAGGTGAGACAAGGCAGAGCAGAATTAGTGTCAGAGAAACGACGTGGGGAGGCCCTGCCTGCCTGTCACTGTGTTCCTGACAGAGCACTCCCCTGCCAGCACCTGGGTTTTAACTCCCAGATCAGTCCCCTGCTGTTGAGCCAGTTCTCCAGGATGCTCTTCACCAGAATGCCCATCCCATGGCCCTGTGAAGGAGCAGGTGCAGGTGCAGGCCTGAGGGTGGAGTTCCTCTGGATAAACCGAGGGAACTGCAATCAGCAGAAGGCCAAATCCTTGGCTTGCTCATTCCATGCTTTTCTGTGGACAGGCTTTCATCCAGCATGGGATGAGCAACACTGTTCCCTCCACATGGCCCTGCTCATTGCCCTTGGTGTGATCCGTGTTTGCCCTGAACCATCTGCAAGGGGAAATAAAGGGTGGGGTGCCCTTGGCACGTTCCCTGGGGTCTGTCCGTGCGTTTCCTGGTGCTGTGCCTTTGTCACACTGTGTCTCTTCTGGAATGTGCCAGAGATGGGACCAACCATGTCTAGGGTGTAGAAAGGGCAGGAGGCTGGAGCCTGGCTTTCACCTCGGGCTGCTGTAGATCATGGGGTGGTTTGGGTTGGGAGGGACCTTAAAGCCCATCTTGTTCCACTTCCTGCCATGGGCAGGGACACCTTCCACTAGACCAGGTTGCTCCAAGCCCTGTCCAACCCGGCCTTGGACATTTCCAGGGAGGAGGCAGCCACAGCTTCCCTGGACAGCCTGTGCCAGGGCCTCTCCTTGGAGTAACGATGGGAGATGGTGTGTTTTGCTCGGAGGAGCCTGGCCTGGGGCCTGGGCCTGCTCTGCGCATCAGGTTTGGCTTGGCGAGATCCTTCCACCACTCTCCCATCCTGGGAGTGATCCATGAGCACAAACCCTGATCCGCACGTGAAATCCTCTTTGGCTGTCGTGGGTGGTGCAATCCCATCCCCTGAGCACACCCAAAATCCCTCTAGTTCCCGAGTAATCCAGCTGTCCTCTTAGGAACACGTTGCTTTATTTGGTCAAAAGCTTCGCCTTTTCAGCAAAGCTGCAGTTCTTGAACACTTTGCTCATTGTGCCTCTGCTCTCTGGTATCAGTTGGAATTCAAAAGCATCTCCCCACAGCTGAGCTGCTTCGCTCTCTGTTGCAGATCTTTGTGCTCGTGCTTTGTGCAAGTGGCTCGTTGAACAACTACTTCTCCTCAGTGTTTTTATAAACTCGGCCGTTGGGATCCTCCGAGAGCTTTCTGCTGGATTCTCCTCGTTAGCATGGGGTTATTTGGGATGGAGAGGCATTAAGGACACCATGGTACTCGCTCACACTTTGTCCTTTGAAGCTCTTTAGTGCTGGGGGTGTCAGGGCAGGTGCAGCTCCTGTCCAGGTGTGTGGCCGTGTCCACGTGAGCTCTGTGCCGTCGCTTTGCCAACCAGCTCTTGCTTCGAGCGCAGCAGGAATAGGTGAGACAATCAGCACATGGAGAACCTTGGCTGTCAGCTTGTTTATTCCATGGCAGCTCAGCGTGGAGATCCCCAGACCAGCTCAGGTGCTGCTTCACCTGCGTGAGGTGCTGAGCTCTCCTGGAGAGACAAACCTGCAGCTGGTTTGTGTGGATCTCCAGGGCAGAACCCAAAGTCTTTGGCCAGTGCCTGGCTGTGCAGGGACCTACGTGCAATGAACTGGAGCATCTCGGATCCGGTGCCTGTGGGGAGGTGTTTGCATAAGTAAGGTGGTGAAGCGTAAAACCCGAACTTTTTTGGCATCTCTTTCAGCTGAAGGCTGAGATGTTTCGGCAGGGTGGTGGTGGGAGGTCACTGCTCCTGCTGGACTTTCATGGAGAGAGAACCTCAGTCTGTCATCTCCCACTTGCTCTGCACATTTTCATCTGTGGTGGTATCGGGGCAGCTCCTGCAGGGCCTGGATTCAGTGTAGGGGCTCCTGGTGATGAATTCCCAGCAGAGTCTCTTGGGATGCAAAGCAAAGGGATTTGAACTCTCAGCCACCTCAACCCAATGTCAGTTGGCACCAAGATCCCATCCACAGAGCTCAGAAATGGGTCCAAACCTCCCAAAGGTGGGGGGTGCTTTGGACACATCTTTGAGCAGTGATGACCATCACTACATGATGTCCTCCTGGTGACCGTTTCATGCTGGTTTTAAAGAGGAAACATCACACTAAGAAATATTTTTTTATTGATTACCTGATCTTAATGGATTCCTTGACTTGCTTGCTTTGCTTTTTATGAATTTTCAGTATTTTTCCCTTGCTGCTGAAGATCTTTCTCATGTACTAACCTGCAGCTCTGGCACTGATCCATATGCTCACAGTGATCTTGCCAGCATCTCCTTGGCAATAGAGGTTTAGGAAAAACCGAACCAGGTACCAGCACAAAATGACAAAAAAATGTTGAATTTGCCCAGCCACAGGTCACATCTCAAAGTTTAAAATACCTGATTTCTTTCTTTCTGGATTCATTGACCCCCACAGTTCCCCTCCACCAGAGCTTGGTGACATGGCTGGAAGAGGTTGGGTTATTTTTCCCTGGAGGTTTGGGAGATAAATGAGCGAAGGGGTAAAAGTGAATTTCCTTTGCTAAAGAAAACACAATAAAGTAGATTCTCCAATGGGAGAAACTGCTTCCAACAGCATCTGCTGTCCGGAGTGACATCCTGTCCCTTAGATCAGCATCAGTGGCATCTGCTGCCCTTGATTTGCCCTGGTCAGCTGGATTTTGGTATGGAAAGGGGAAAACTCATCCTTGTGAAAGACCTTCTTGCTGCTTGTTTTCCTCAAATGTGGAATGGGATGTGTCAGGGAGGGCGAGGGGAGCAACAGAGACTTCACAGAAAATTCCTTGTCCTTCCCAGCACTGGATGTGGGATTTTTGTGTTGTTTCTCTGTTGGTTTCTCTTTGGAGCTCGTGATTGGTCACGGCTGCGACACACCGAGGGAGATAAACCCTTCCCACAAAGGGCACTGCAACCACAGGGACCTGAACGAGGTTCCACGTGAACCTATTTCATATGAGTGTCCTGCAAGTACAGCTGGAGCCATTGTGTCCATGGAATCAGGGAATCATTCAGGTTGGAAAAGACCTTTAAGATCATTGAGTCTGACCGTGGGGCCGTGGCTGCTCTGCAGTGACCCTGTGGTCCTTGTACCAACCCCCCGCTTCAATTATTGCCCTTAACTTGTTTTTAAGGATTTAGCCTCCCAGGCAGGCAGTTGTTTTGGGTGTTCACAGAATAGCATCCTGCAGGGATTGCTAAACAGAGCTGGAGCTGATGGCCAGGCACTTCCGTGCCCGTTGGGTTCCTCTTTCAGAATGAGAAACCTGCTTCCGACCAGGAGGGGACCCAGCCCTGCTCAGCCCTGCAGAATGCTCCCAGCCAAAAATCTGGGGGATTTATGTCAGCCTGGGTGGATTTTTTTATGATTCTTTTTTTTTCCCAGCATCCTGCAGAATTTGCAGTGTTTTCCACCTCAGATACCACGTTCTGGTAAACAAGGCTTTTGTTTTCAGCAGCTCCCTCTATGGCTCCAGAGTTCAAAGGGACTCTGGCACAGTTGAACAAACTTTAAAGACCCTTCAACTGGATTGAAACTCCTGAGGAGTGGCTTTGTTGTCCTCCAAGGCCTGTCCTAGTGGGTGGCTCAGGCATTGGGCTCCTCCAGGGGTTCCTCCGTGGTGGTTCTGAGTGGGAGCGGAGCCCTCGAGGAGAAGCGGTGTTGGAACAGAGCTTTTCCCTGTAGCTGTGACTTCCCAGCCATGGAGAGATGTTCAGAGTGGCAGAGTCCCAGTCTGGCTGTGGGGAATCCCAGGGAATGTTTCCAGTCAGTCTGGGAAGGTACCCGTGCCTTCAGCCAAGGCGACAGTGTCCTTGGGCTTTAATATAAAATAAAAATTAAAAAAAAAAAAATTAATGAGGAAACTGCCAAATGTTGTCATTACACAACACTCTGGCTGGTCGGGGTGTTCCTGTGGGATGGCAGCTTTTCCATCCCCCCGTTGTGCAACTCCATTGCTAACGAATCCAAGGGGAGGGAGGGTGATTGGGAAAGGGCTGGAATGAAGCTCCCTCCCGGAGCTTGGGAAAGGGCAGCCCAGTGGGCAGATGGCTCAGGTTCCCCCGGGGCTGGTGCCGGGGCTGTGCCACGAGGTCTGTGCCACGACCCCGGCACAGCCCACATGCTGAATGGTCGCCTTGTGCCGGCCCTGGAGCGTCTCTGGCTGCGGGATGGACCGGCACAGCCCGAGCCAGGGCTTGGCTGCCGACCAGGGAGATCCCTGCAGTGATGGGAATCTGCTCCCTCCTCCATGCCAGGGCATCCCAGGAGACCTCAGCACTGAGGGATGCTCGGGGAGGGTGGTTCCAGTTCGGGTGGCTTCTTGAGGTATTCCGGAATTATGCTGGGTTTGCCTGAACTTGAGGAATTTCTTCCCAGTTTTCATGCTCCAAACTGGAACTGGGAGCTGGGTGGGGGGTGTGTGTGATGATGCTGGGCTTGGTGGCACTGGGAGCTCCCTGTTTGGTGCAGATGATACACGAGATGTGGTGGTAGGAAACGTGGCTCGGGGTCGGCCATCCCTAAGGATCCAAAATCCAGAGGATTATCTCTTTGCTTTGCCCCCTCCCCGTCCCTCACATGAGAAGGGGTGTTGCTTCCTCCAGCTGTTGAAGTGTTAATGAGAGAAATAAAAGTATTTTTTTAAACACTGAATTAATTTCTAAACTGCCTAAAAGAGACTTTATAGCTACACCTGAGTTATTCCCTTGGGGTGACGTCCAGCTCAGCCCAGGGGATCTCCCACATCCAGCAGGACGTGGGGCTGCAGCTCCTGTGCTGGGATTGACGTCACACGCAGGGAAAAACATCCTTACTTGTTCAGGGGACAGGGAGAGATCTGTGTCCCACCTAAACCCTTCCAAAGGGAGGATTCAGAGTGGCTCCCAGACCTCGCCCTGACCCACAGAACAAAGGGTGACATTCACTCCTGGTGCAGAATCTGACTTTTCAGAGATATTTTTCTTTGTACTTTTGTTGTTGGTTTTTTTTTTTGTTTTTAAACACACACACAAACACTCGAGAGCCTAACACACACACAAGAAAACCTAGATCTGATTGACGATTTTGTTATATTTGGTTGCTTTAAAAAAAAATTATTTTACTAATTTAAATGTTGCTGTAGATGACAATTCTATTTATTTTAAGGGGTAAATATCTTTTAGTCTTAATACTTCTCCAGTAAGCGCTGTTTATTCCCAATGTTTGTGTTCCTGGCAACACAGCTATTCCACTGGTCAGCCAGTAGTTCCTGAATCCAATGGCCTTGTAAAACAAGATGTCTCTTGCAATGTATTTTTTGTAGTATTTCTTGATTCTTTTATGTCTGTGGTTTAACAAATCTGTTGAATGTTTGGGTTGTTCTATGTTTTGGGTTGTTTTGTTTTGTTTTTTTAACAAAGAAAGCTGAATTACAACTCTCTTGTTGCTGGTCTTTGCCTCTAAAACTTTTCTTTTACGTGAGATTGCCTCGTTTATCCCACATCCCAGAGCCCTGGGTTTTCAGATGTTCCTCTTGCAGATGGATTTGGGAGCATGGCAGCATCCAGGCCTCCATCACTGTCCTCCTTTTGGGAATCCTAGATAACTTCTCTGGTTTTGCCTGTGTTAAAACCAAGGGAGTGGGAAAGGGGATGAGGCTTTGGGCATTGGGTAGGAGCAGAGGATGGAGGTCCCAGGTCTTTGGGATCTCCAGGCTTTTTTATATGCTGTAGCAGAATTAATGTCCAACAGCAGGCAAGTATCAAGCTTCATAAGAGGAAAGTGATCTTCTGCTGCAATCCCTCCTTCCCATGTCCCTCCACCCTGAAGAGGAGGATATTCCAGTGGGAAAGGGCCAGGGCAGGGATGCTCAGGCTCACAGAGGTGGGTTGGTGGAAGAGCTGATTTTGGGTGTGCACGTGGCAGAGCTCAGAGTTTTTCTTTCCTGAAGGAGAGGGTGGTGCCCAGGATGTTCTGTTGGCACACACACATCCCATGGGGAAGAAATGGGCAGGGAATGCTAATGGAGCTTAGAAAGGCCGAGGAGAAAAAACAGGAGTAAAGCCAGTGATGCTCAAATGAGCTGAGTAAATGTTACACACAAATTTCATGCTGAATTTAGGTGTCACAGTCAACCAATGTCTTGAACAAGGAGAGAATTCATGAGAAAAAGGCAATTCTTGATTTACTCCCAAGTGTTGTGGCTGTTTTGGGAAGTAACACTGGAAGAGAGAATCTGCTTAAGCCCAACCACCTCATAAAACCAAACCCTGGGACCGCAGTAGCCTTTAACTAAATACTTATTTATAAAAGGAGGAAGGTGGAGATGAGGAAATGAGAATGGAGTTACAAGAACCCTGTGTGTGACAGGGCTCTCCCAGAGGCCCTTCCAGGGGCTCTCCCAGATGGGATTAGAGGCTCTTAGTGAAGGAATTAGAGTAATCTAAGAAAAGCATCTCCCTAAGCCAGGGTGGAATAGCCTGTGCCATCAGTGATTTAAAAGATACCATTCCAAAAGTGACAGTTGTGGCCAAAGAAGGAAACCAGGGGAGAGAATAAACTCTGGCAAATTAAATATAAAACCTCAGTAAGACAAGTCAGCAGGACACTCAGCAGTGGGACACTGGATGGCACATGGAGGAGCAGGGCCGGGACACCTCGGGATGCCTGGCAGGGCCATGGAGGGAAAAGCACTTTACCAGGCAGATAAGGCAGTAGCACAGAGATGAAACGAGTTTTTCACATCCATGTTTGCTACGGGCTCGCTTGGAAAAGTTCCTGTGCTGGAGCATTGCTTCCCAGGGAGCAAGCTGCCAGAGGAAGCGTGGTGGTTGGGAGCAAAGCTCCAGCTGTAGGATCCTGAGGCCTTCCAGAGCACATCTGGAGCTTCCAGCAGGTGTGTGCAGCCACTGCCCAACACTGCGATGCCCTTGGGGGTGGAAGGTGGAAAACAATGTGCTGGTACTCCAGGAGCAGCCAGAGGGCTTCCAACAGGTTGTAGTGGGGAATACAGTGAGCAGAGACATGGGGAGGAGCATCCTGGGGGGAGAACACATAGCTTTCCTACAGGGAGGTCCATCCTCAGCAGACCACTGAGCTGCCACTATCTCCATCCTTGGATTTTCAGCAGGCTCAGGACTCACTGAGCTTCCCATGGGGTTTGAAAAGGGGAATTATATTGGAAAAAATTGTTTGGGAGAGAGGGAACAGGTATCTCTAATGGAGGGAGGTGTCTGCAGAGCTTTGCCTGTGGATCTTCTCCGCTCAGGCCAGTCCAGCACACAGGATCTGGAAAAGGAGACAGGCACGGTGGCAAAGGCTGGGGAATGGGTATTGTCAGCATGAAACAAAAAGGGAGTGAGAATGAAAAAGAAAATTCCCAGTAATGCTGCTCCATGCTCCTGCCTGAGCACTGGGCTGGTCCAGCCACCCCTCCAGGCCTGGGCTGTGGGTGGGAAGCAGGAGAGGCCTCGGACAGCCAGACAAAGGCAGGAAGTGTTGTTTGCTCCCAGCCTCGTTAATCATGCGCTCGGTGTCAGGGGATGTTGCTGAGACCACTTTTATGTGAGCACTGAAGTTCAAAAAGCCCAGATAAAAGGGTTTGTTATTGACTGCAGGAGTCCTGGTGCAGCCTCAAGGAACAGTCTGTGAGTCCAGGGAAAACCTGGGCAGGGATCAGACCTCATGTTTCATATGAGCTTTCCCTGAAGGTCACTGTTGTTGGCTGCTGGAGACGTGGTCCTTTGGCCATGGCTGCCCCACAATTGACCTTTCCTTGGTGCCACTGTGGCAGCTGTGTCTGCACAGAATCATGGAATCATGGAATGCTTGGGGTTGGAAGTGACCTTAAAGCTCGTCTAGTTCCGACTAGACCACATTGCTCCAAGCCCCATCCAGCCTGGCCTGGAACACTTCGAGGGATGGTGCAGCTACACCTTCTCTGGGCAAACTCATCCCAGAGAATGAACATTGATTCTTCAGTGGTGCCAAGGGTGGCAGAGGAATCCTCGTGGTGGGATTTGCCCAGGAAGGACTCGTGGCATGAGAGCCAAATGTGACCCAGTGCTGTCCAGACACGTCCTCAGCTCCGGCCTTGTGGCTGCCGGGCTTTGTCCTGATGGCTGGAGGTGATGGGAGAGAGAAAACAGCCCTCTGGAAGACACACAGGCAGCCAGACTGACAGTCTTCCACCCTCAAACCCAAAACATGACGTTTTTCCCCCCAAACCCAGGAGCAGCTGTGAGGGAGTGACACGGAGAGCAGGACGGGAGCTGCCACCAAGGAAGGGAGAGCCCTCGGAGCAGCAGGTGGAAATGGCCCTGAGAACTGGAGGCAACCCAGCAAAAAGCCATAAAACTGTTGTTTATTTGAAGATTTGTGTGGAAGATGAAAGGCACTGAGTATGTTTGGGTTGGGAAGAAGCCACTAAGGGGTGTAACATGGGCTGGGAACAGCCTCAAGGGTGCACATCTAAATCAAAGCAAGGAGCTGACAAGGAATCGTGGATGGAACTAATAAAGGGATCCTCCAGGGCAGAGAAATTAATCCAGTGAGAACAAGATACAGGTATGAGGAAAATTGGATAAAAGGGGAATTGATGTTGACAAACTTCCTTGCAGCAAAAGGCACCCAATAACAAAATTGTTCCCTAAATATTGAGGCAATGGAAGTTTTGCCTGGAAGGGTTTTTTTTAATCATGTTTTAAAGGAGTTGCTAATATTTCACCTATTGTGCAAAAGCCATGAAATAAAGGTGTCCCTTCAGCATGTGCTGAGTTTGCTGGAGACCTTTTTTAGATATCAGAGTTCAGTGGCACAGGATTTGTGGAAAAGTGGGTGTTGGAGATTTTTAATAAAAGAATGTCTCCAACCCCCTGATTCCAGACCTTGAAATATCTCAGAGGGATTTTTTACAGACACCTATAAGGGTTTTTCCCCTGGCATAATTACTGACTATGCAAATTGCCTGCCTGTCTTGGACTGCCCTTGCCCAGGCTGGGGATGGTGGCACAGGAGATGGAGGTGTGGGCAGGGAGAACCTGGATTGTGCCTGGCTGTGCCTCAGTTTCCCCATCTGTGCACGGTCCTGCTCATCTGCCAAGAACAGCTTAAAGCTCTGTCTCAATCAGGTGGGGCAATAAGTGCTGGAAATTCCCCTGGTCTTCATCCAAGCTGCACAACACGAAAGATAAATCCCTACATCAAAAGAGAGACCAGGGAAGCAAGAAATGACAGTTCTTCTTGCCTGAGCCTCTTTGATAATTTAACTGATGGGTCCTTCTGGGGCCACCGTGCAGGACACCTCGTGTTCACACGGAGAGCTCTGCCAACACCCTGGCCCCCAAAATCAGCTTCCAGTCAAGGTTTGCTGGAGAACAAAATGTACCTGTTGCTTTAGTCCTGTTCAATCCGTGCCTTGGGGTGCCTGTCCCTGGATTCAGTGTGCTGAAAGTGCTTTCAGCACAATCCAATTACCCACGTGTGCCTGTGGAGAAGTGTCGGCCAGGAAAGAGCCGGAATGGGAAGGAGCTGGCAGGGCACTGAGTGAGGGACAGTGCCTGAGACAACGGAAACAGGCAGGATGACACATCTTGGAAGAAAAATAATGCTTTTTTTGTATTAAGAGCTCTTTGCAACACCTCCTTTTGGAAGTGATTCCCTGTTTCCCTTTGAAACCAGGACAGTAAGCACTGGAATGGTCCAGCTCGCAGATCCTACCCTGCTCTCCCAGTTTTTCTGCATGAGTTGGCATCACTTGTCACTGTGTCCTTCAGAGCTTAGAGCACATCACCAGCAGTGGCAGGGACATGCACAGGTCACGAGTCACCTTTGGGATGCATTTGGAGCAGACCAGTGGGAACTCTTTATATCACAGAATCATGGAATGGTTTGGGTTGGAAAGGACCTTACAGCTCATCCAGTTCCAGTGCTCTGCCATGGGCAGGGACACCTTCCCTTCCCTGTGCTCTAAGTCGTCCCAAGTGCTTTGAGCATCATCACAGACCTCTCCAGACTTCTGGAAATGAGATATTATCTGTAACAGCATCAGGTTATGAACCTTGTAGCCTCTGGAGCAGACAACAGAATTACCACAAAAACGAGCGATAAAAATCACCGGCCCAGAGCCTTGTGTGCCCCGAGCCATGAGCAAATCCTCGGGATGTTGCAACATTCCTGTCCAAACCCTGCCTGCATGATGGGAACACGAGTGTGTGCTCCACCTTGGACCAGCTTTCTGGCTGCTTTGGTCAACGTCTCCAGGAGCTCTGGCTCTGGATTTCAGTGAGGTCATTTCTGCTCCGACTTGCCTGGGAAAAGCAGGGGCTCCCTCCTCTCCACGTGCAGCTCCTCAACTTGTGTAACCACGGAGTGCTGCGAGGGCTGAGTGCTCATCCCTTTGGCTTCCCAGGGGCTTATAAATCAGGTCTGGGCACCACAGGAATTTGGGAGGTTTGTGGTGTTTGAGGTGCATGGAGATGCTGGTGCCTGTTGGATGTGGGAGCACAAAAAGCCACCGGCTCAGTTAAAAGACAAATCAAATGTCTGGAGGGGACGTGCTCCCTGTGCCAGGAGGAGGGCGGGGGGTGAAGCTCCTGCTCAGCCCACGGGGGATAAAGCCCTGCAAGGTGGGATGAAGAATATGCAAAACACACCTGGGGCCTGTGAGGGCTTGAAATGAGGTTGTGCCGGGCCAGGTTTCCAGCAGCCAAAAGCCGCCAGAGCAATTGCATGTGGCTAATAGAACCACCATCCATGGAATCTTTCTGCTTCAGGGCTTGGGAAACCAAGCTGAACTTTCTGGAGTTGTAGCAGCAGCAGCTGGGGAGGGGTTCTGTAGGCACAGGGAGATCTGGGCAGCCGAGGACATGGTCAGAGCTCAGCTTGGAGATGTTCTGCATGGACTGAAGAGGATGCCCAGACTTGGCAGAACATCCTGCCCAGCCCCTCTGCCAGGCACTGGCAGCCCTGGAAGCTGCCTGCAAATCTCTGGGATGTGGGACTGCTGGGAGGGAGCTGGATCAAGGAAAAATCCACTATAGCCACAGGGAATGTGCTTTGGTGACCATAAGATGCCCGACACCCTGGGCATTACCACCTTCTCATCATGTTTGAAGTCAACTGATCTTTAAAAGGTATTCCAGCTGCCCTGACACTGCAGGGATTGCAGGGCTGGGAATGCTGGGAAGGCTGAGCTCCCTGCTGTGAGCTGCAGTTTCCTCACCCTGTCTGTCCACAGCCTTCCTTCTGCCAAGTGGGGCTGAGCCGTGTGCCAACATTGTGTTTGCATTAGGGAAAAAAGAATAATCCACACTGACAAAGTTGCTTGAAATAGGCTTTTCAAAGAGGCACTGGCTTCCCACAATGTAAAGAGTTTAAGCTCTCACATGATGGATCAGGTTGTGCAATTCCTGCAGGAATCAGTACTGGCTCTGCACAGTCCCAGGGAGAGCAGGATCCTGGGAAAGCAGCCCCACGGAAAGGTCTGGGCTGCAGAGCTGATAAAACTGGGGAGTCCTTCTGCAGGTACAGAAAATAATGGCTTCAAAATCAAAATCCCAGTTCCTACAACAATGTAAAGCCACAATAATCCCAGTGTAGATCAGACCCTCTGAGTAACCCAAAATTACTATTGCTGGTCATGTGCCTCCTTCAGACTATTCGGGGATGGAAAAATCCTTTTGTCACCTATGCTTGTTTTCTTCATACACCTCTAATATTTTCTAGAAAAAAACAGAAGCCTGGCATTACCTAGTCAGAAATCCTGCAAGCCTCTCTCTATTTTCCACATTTAAATAAAAATAATAAATTAAAATATAAAGTATTTAAGCAAAATTAGTCTGTCTTTTTTTTCTGGTACCCCATGGAATTTCTGAGCAGGTGCTATCACTGCTGAGCAAAGGTTAAACAGGCTTTGTCTGTCTTATTCATTAAACCAAATTTGAGAGGACCTCCTGCACCCAAGTCAAACAAGATAAATCCCAAAATCCTGCAAAATATTCTCTTTGGGATTTGCTTCTCGCTGTGTGGGCCAAACACCAGCTGGATTTCTTCCCTGCCCTCCACACAGAAAAATAAGCCTGAAAAAGCACTTTTATACCCTCTTAATTCTGGCCATGGCTTGCAGCATCCTCAGGGACTGATGCAAGACCCTGCCAAGGGCTGTTGCATCAGAAGAAAATAGCAGAGACCGGTTGGCTCTGCCCTGTTTTCCCCCCCAAAATTGCAGACTCTGCTTCCTTCCTCACAGGAGGCTCTTTTTTGGATGAAAGGGACTTAAACTCAGCCCAGCAGCCACGAGGCTGCTCCAGGCAGAGCTGTCCTGGTGTCTCAGGGAAGGGAAATTCTGCTGCAGAAGGAGAATTCCTGCAGAAACACAGTTTATGGCAACTATTGGATTTAAGCACCTGCCTGTTGTGGCCTGTTCTCCTCTGGGAAAAAGGCTCCAGCCTGGAGCCTCTGGATGCTCTGTTGATTCATGCAGGGGATTAGGCAGGGAAGGATGCTTTCATTTGATTTTCCTCGTCTTATTAAATGAATTCCAGCCTTTCTGTGGAGCTGCACACCCTGTTTTGTGTGCCACAGTCTCCCAGCTGCCAGTCCTGATCCTCTGAGCTTCGACTTGCTCCATCCTCACTCCCCAAATCCTGCCAGGATGGGGAGCTGCAACTGGAAACCCACCCACAGATGTGGGGGAAACTCCTCTCCCACCCATGTCTGAGAACATAGCACGGACCTGGAAGGTCAAAGTTAACCTCAGGGGTGGTTGACTCCAGTCATTGTGATAGAAACAAAGATTGGGAAGAGAGAGGGAATAGAAGACAAAGAGGAAAATTGACCTGGAATGAAAAAGGGATCTTAATCCTGCTTCAATCAGAGAGTAAAAGGCACATCAGGGTGAGATTCCATGCCAGGTACATAGTTTGGTGGTGGGGAAGGAGGAGAAACTGGAAATCCTTCCCTGTACACATCACCCCAAAGGGGTGGCAGAAGGGATTGGGCCACAACCTTTGGAATGTGGTGCCTTGGGAAGCAGAGGGCTCTGGATACAGATGCCCAAAGGCCAGCCCAGACTCCCTGCACCCTTTGGGTGGCATTCTCCGTGTTCTCAAGGTGATGGAGTTACCCCTGGAGCTAAAGGATTTGTTGAGGCACAGGCAGTGCATTGACTCACTGCCTCTCCTCAATAAACAACCATCAGCTCCTTCCAACCCTGCTGGACTCCAGGTGCGGGGATAAAGGTGAGGGATTTGGGAGGAATGAGGAACCCCAGCACCAGCCCGTGCCTGCCTCCAACTGAGCCCTTCTCTAGGCAAGTCTGTGCCTGGGGAGAGCTGCAGCCTCTCCTCGGAGCTGCTTGCAGCTCAGAGCATCCCTAGCTTGATGCTTTTGTCTGATATGCTCTGATTCCACTGATAAAACTTGTCCCACGGCCCTGTGACCATCCTGGCAGGATGTGGCTGTTCTCTGATAGATGTCCCATGACGGTGTGTGTGGCACAGAAGGACTCTGTGCCCTGTGTGGGCTGTGCAGCTCCTTTCTGTGAAATATCCAAACTCTTTCTCATGGACTGGCATCCCCCAGTGCCACAAGGGAGCAGGAGGAGCCAGTCCATGAAAGTAGATGGGAACGGGCAGCTGGCATTGCACAAACACATTCCCTGTGTTCTCCTCTTCCAGGTGCCTGTCCTGATCTCTCCCTTTGCACCTGGAAAGAAGGGAAGAGCCATTGTATTAAATCCAGGAGTTGGACTTTGATGATCCCTGTGGGTCCCTTCCAAATTGGGATGTTCTGTGATTCTCTGATTCTAAATCACAGCACGGGATAACCCTCTGCTCCCACTGGTGGGTGTGGGGACAGCCTGGAAAACGGGAGCAGCACCTCACAGACATCCTGCAGCCCCAGGAACTCGGCCACCATCCTGCTCCCTCCTGGGTGGCTTCTCCCCTTGCCCTGCAATGGGACAGTTCATCCCGTGGGAAGCGTGGAGCTGTCCCGAGCGCCAAGAGCCACCATGGGAACCCCCTTTACCCTCCCAAGCAATGCCAGCCAGCCCTGCACAGCAGAGTAAGTGTTGGTGTTCAAACGGGACCCAATTTCCATCTGCTTCCTCAGGGGGTGGATCATGTGTGGTGTGCCAGGATGTTCCCGGGGTTACAATGAAACCTGTGCTTTCCACGGAGGCAGAGCAGAAAAACCCCCGTTGTGACACCTCACTGGCATCTGGGGTTTGCCTTCATGGGTGGCTCTTTCTTTTCTAGTGACAGAAATGACATCACGGGGCAGGAAACCAAGGTGGTTATTTTCAGAGAGAGCAGTTCCTGTCACCGTTAACAGGTGTTGTTTTCACTGGGATTGAGGGTTAATATTATACCTTTTCTTTAAAAAGCGAGTCAGTGATAGACAGATATGGGACGATCACCTCTTACATCACATCTGTAAAACACCCTGAGACATGTTCAGAAGAGGATGTGATGTGTTTTAAAAACTAAATTACACTAATTGCTGGAGTGTGAATCCATTCAAGCAGTCATGCAGGAGACAGTATTGTGAGGAGGACAATACTGTGTCGTGCTGGAAGGAAAATTTTAATTCACATTTCATGGTCCCTAAATTGCCAAATACCCTTGGAGGGTCTGCTGAGGCTTTGGGGGCTCACAGGGAAGGAGGAAACTTGATATAATTACAACCATGGAACAGGCATCTCCCCTGTCTCCTGCTCCATGCATGGTTTCTCACGCCCATCACAACCAACACAATCACACCAGGGCACAAATACCACTACACAAACCCTTAGGAGAACATTCCTGCTCAGGAGGGTGGTTAACACACCCAACTGCACCTTTTTAAGCCCTTGAGAATGAGCAAATATTTTCTTTCCTTCTGCAAAACCACAAAGGAATCTTGCCAGGGTCATCATTTCCTGAAGGTAAATGTTTAGCAAGATAAGGGATGGATGGAGATATCTTTACTGAGGGGCTCAACAAACCAGACCAAACTGGAGCAGGACACACCAAATCCTCCCCAGGGCCTTGCTCAGACTGGTAAAGCCTTGTCAAATGCCTTGACAGCAGCAGGGAGGGCAGTAAGTCGATAATCTGATCCCAAAGGGTGTCACAACACCACCAGGAAAAGCAGTGCCAATCAGCTGTGGAAAAACCTCCTCACCCATCAGGCCCGGGCCAGTGGGTTTGGGGAAGATAAACAAAATAATTTCATCAATGTCACTGTTATCAGGGCTGAGGTAGGTAAAAATCAAACACTAAGGGTCAGTCCTTGTCCTTTAAGTCCTCAGCTGTAAAAGCCGGGCACGGGAGGACAGGCAGAAATGATTCATATGCTCTCTTTGCACAGGGCAGGTCAACTCACTCCAATTATCTCTACTGGAAATCAGGGGCTTAGACATGGCTTTGGAAATTCCACAGCCACCCCTGTCAGCCTCTTCTCATGTCTCACCCTCCTGGAAGTCAGAAAGTTTGCTATAATGGTTAAATTAAACCTTTTGCTGCTGATACATAAGGCGGCCTCCCCACACCCTCCCTGCCATGAGATCCGTCAGCCAGGTGAGCCCAGGTTGATGTGCTCCCTTAGGAACTGACCCCGGGAAGTTGATGCTGGAGAACACTTGAATGAGGGCATTGTATCCCCAACTGCAACAAAAGCCAGCGAGACACCAAACCCTGCTCTGCCACAGGGTTTATCTGTCTTTATCTCACTGGTGATGCCATCTGCCCCAGCACTTCCTTCCCCATTACAGTGAAACACTCCTCCGAAATGTTCAGAGGTCCTAGGAGGGTTTGTACTGGGAACAGTGTTGGTTGCATGTAAATGGAGAACGGATTTTCAAGTGAATTTGTATCTGCTTTCCGAGGGCAAACAGGACTGGTAACTATGGCCAGTCCTTTCAGCACCCACCACACACTCTGCTTGGGAGATGCTGTACCCCGATAAAAGTGTGGGCTATGCAGGCATCCCACAGTACAGTAAATCTCCCTGGGTGAAATGAATGTGCTTGGACTTGCTCTCCAGCAAAGAACATGGGATTAACAGCGAGTCTCTGCTGGAACTTCTTACTCAGTCACCTAATTCCTGAGGATTGAAGAAGAGGAAGGCACTACCTGAAAGCAGTGAATGGCGGAGAAATTGAAATACAGAGGATTTCTCCATCTGAACAATGTCTCGTCCCTGTTTCCTCCTCGCCTCCTGGAGCCTGGGAACCTGAATCCCGCTCTCCAGAGCTCTGTTCCTGCGCAGCTGATGCAATTCCTCAGCAGTTGTTGCAGCATGGAGAGAGCCCTTGGCTGCACTGGAGCTGACATCTGGTGGGACTCCAAAGCCACTACAACCTTACTCCATCCCAGGCCGGGTTGCATCAGACTCACAGTTTGAATAATTGGAAGGAAAACTGCTCGTGTACATAAGGGCAGGGGTTTTTAAGGTATTTTTGGCTGCTTTGCTCTATGAGCAATTTGACCTTTATTGTCTGGGACTTCCTTCTCATTTCTCAGCCCAGGCTTTCTGAGGTTTCCTTTTACTCACTTCATTTCTCTCAGGTTCACCCAATTATTTGTACTCCTCTTAAGAAATGACAAAGTGGGTTTAAAGATCCCCTGGGTGCTGTGAATGGGGCTGAGCCCCAGATTGCACCGCTGGACCCACAAAACCCTGACCCGAGGGTGAGGAGAGCCAGGAACCTATGCAGTGACATTGGCATTTAAAGTACTTTTAAGTCACCCTGGTAGATAAATGAGTGGAAAAATATCAAAACTTGTTCATAAATAAGTTGGGAACCGAGCAAAACAAGCCTGGTGACACGTAAGGAAAAGAAGTTTCAGCTGGTATCATCCAGACTCCATCCCTGATACTGTGGATCCTGCTTGCACAGGGAAGATTAAGCATCACTAAAGAAGCTTATGTAGCCTAATTAATGGTTCACCAGCCTAATTAATGAAGATCCAGGACAGACATAAAGCCAGTCTAAGATTTCTGCTTTCTCATCACCGTTCTGGGAACTGGATATGACTGGAACAGATTGATGGGGGCCAAGGTCCCAAAAGGTGTGACAAGAACTGGACAGAGCTTTTCTGGGCAGTTGCTGGAGCATTTTAATCAGGAGCAGCTTTTCTGCTGGGCTGGAAAATCCTGTCATGGCTCAGTGACACCTCAGACACCCGACACACTTGAAATACTCCCATTAAAGCTGCTCTGATGAAACAGTGGAAGCAAAACCCAGTCCCTGCAGCGACCCCTGATGGATAAAGGACAAGCAAAGGAAGGCAGTGACATGTGCAGGGGAATTTGGCTGCTCTACAAGGAAGTTTGACTGGAATAGCATGAAAACAATCGCTCCCTCAAGAGCCCTTGTCCTCCTGTGCTCACTCAGAGACATGAGCACACACGTGTGCTGGTACTGAGTTACCAAAACCTTTCTCTGAGGAGAATTTCTGCATTCTGGTGCTTTTGAGGGTGGTGGTGAATTGGAAAGCCACGTTCAGCAAACAGTGGGAGCAGATCTCTCCCACGTGGCAGCTGTTCAAGGGGAACAGCTGAAAGAATTCAGCGATTTTGTGCTGCTCTGGAGGAGAAGGTGAGTGCTCCATGCAGGATCCCTTGGCAGCACAGTCAGCGTTCCCTCAGCACCCTCAGAGGCAGGTCCAGCTGTTTTACACAAATCAGACACTACAAAGTTCTCCCAGTTAAAACCAGAGCTCGGGGAGGGGGGAGACACAAACTTTTTTGCTCTGGCTCCATGGTGGAGACTTCCTTACTTATTTGCTCCAGTTTTCTTTTCAAAAGCACAGAAACCCCAATGAAATCCCACTGGAATGGCAAAGGTAAGGGCTTTCACAGATGCACTGGGAATTTGTGCCTCAAGTAGGCAACTTGCTGATGGATTTAGATGAATGTCCCTTGGGATGTGGATCTGAATACAGCCACGCTTTGTACTTCCCTCCAGGGAAGCCTCTGCCTTCCTCAGCTTCCTCTGTTTCCAAGATATTAGAGCACCGATTTCCAAACAGAAGATCCAGGAAGCCAATTGAATGGCCCTGAGATGTTATCAGCTTCTGGTTGTAAATGAGCCTTGAATGGAGCAAAGGGACTGTTGCTGCCTTGCAGCAGCCGCCTGCCTGCTCCCAATCCACTTCCAGGTGCTCCAGGAATAAGCAGGGGCTGAGGGGCCTCTGCTGGACTGTGAGCACAGCTGGGATAAAAAAGCAGAATTCCCAACTTTTTCAAAGTCAAGCCTTGGTTATAGACATGCCTTTGACCCTCAGTTGTATTTGCCTTCAGAGATGAATGACTCTGGCTGTCACCAGAGCCCAAAGGCCTATTTTGAGTAGTTTTCCACCTATTTTGCATGTGCAGAGGAGGAACATTGCAACCTGAGCCTGGAGGAGATTGAGGGACCTGCATTTGGACTCATTACGTGAAGCTTTCCAGCAGGAAAACTGTTCCCAGGTAACAAGTGACCAGATGAGAGGAAACGGCCTCAAGTCGCACCAGGATAAGTTTAGATTAGGTGTTAATAAAACTTTTTTTCCATGGAAAGGGTTGTAAAACAGACTGTCAGGGCAGTGGTGGAGTCACCATCCATGGAAGTGTTGTGGATGTGGCACTTGGGGACATGGTTAGCGGTGACCATGGTGGTGGTGCTGATGGTTGGACTCGATGGTCTTAAAGGCCTTTTCCAACCTTAATCATTCTGTGATTCTCTGAGTTATTCACCACACAGCAGTTAAAGAAAGTAAATTCTTCCTGGGCATCCTGACATGTCCCAGGGCACACAGAGCACTCGGAGCCCTGTGTCTGATGATCTCCTCCACCACGCTGGTGTTCCCAGGTGTTACACTGGCATAACTTTGTGTTCCCTTGTAGTGCTCTCCTCTCGCTCCACAGGCCTCCACCAAAATCCAAAATCCCACCAGCATGGTTTGACTCTTCATCCCTGGAACTGTCCAAGACCAGGTTGGATGGGGCTTAGAGCAAGCTGGGATAGTGGAAGGTGTCCCTGCCCATGGCAGGGGTTGGAATGAGATGAGCTCAAAGTTCCCTTCCAACCCAAAACCCCAAACCACTGCCCCACATATCTCTCTGTTTGCAGGGTTTATCTTTACCCTCATCTTTCTATACAGATGGAGTTGAAATCCTCCCAACACCAGCAATTCCAGCCACTGCAATGCATGTTTGGTTGATTTAGTTACTGTGCTGTCAGCATGTCCTCCCGCCTAATCTGTGGCATTAATTCTTTCCTTGCTACTGGCTTCAGAAAGCATTAACAAGGGAAAAATAAATCAAGTGTTAGAGCACAAAGAAGACTTGTGGGAAAAAGCTTTTGAGCCTTTTCTGAGGCTTTCATGCCTGTTATTCTTTACTTTGCTGATACAGCTGGATTTACCATCCTGTTGAACGAGCATATTCCAGACTATAAAAAAATAACAAAATCAAACCACGTGCTCTTTGTATAGGTCAGAGCTGGAGAGGGGCTGCCAGATACAACAGCCCAGGACAACTTCAGAGCAGCAGAATGAAATGTGCAGACACAGGCAAAGTCCACGCTCCTCCAAACAAAGTGGGAACAAAACCTGGGACAGAACAGAAATGAGAGCGGGGACAACTCTGCGTGGGAACGTGTGTGTGGGCCTGAACTCGGAGCCACATCTGTCTGCCAGCTGTGTGCAGATGTTTGAGTGAGTGTGGGACTCCATCCGTGCACAGCGTGTGGGAATGTGGAGCGGCCTTTCCCTGTGAAAAGCCTGTGGAAAGAGCTCGCCTGAGTCAGTTTGGGAGTCTTAAATTCATGTTTTAGGGCATATTGGTGCTCTCATGTCTTCAGTGTCATCTGTACACTCACAGCATCCATCAGATTCCACTGAGGAAGACTCATCTCTTAAGGTACCATCACAGATACAGAGATTTCTCACCATATATTTATATATTTATCCCTGAGAAGTTCATGTCCTGTTTCATGCTTATATCATGCTTTGCATTTTCAAAGTGCAGTGCAAAGCTTTTGTTGCCCTTCCATCCTCTTTGTTCACATCAACCGTGAGAAACCAGGCCACAGAGTTCAAAGGATCAGAGAACTCACACCAAGAATGTTCTGCCCCACGCAGTTCCCCACGTGGTGACCCCAAACATCGGAAACTACACCCAGAAATATGGAAAATAAAGGTTGGAGAGTGCAATTTGAGCTCAGAGGATCTCTGAACACCCACTTATGGAAAAAGCCATGAATGACGAAGCACTAGAAAGGGGGCAACTGGAGCATGGTGTGCAGGACGACTTCTTGCTCCCTCAGGGAAAGCCTGGTGAAGGCTTTGAGGGTTAATTTCATAAAGATGCAACTTTTTTAATTTCAAAGTCCCCCTAAAATGAGATGGAAGATCTGGCCCAGAGGAATCAGTGACCTGTAGACGTGAGGATAGGACATGTTTTCACACACTGGTGTCTTTTTGAGGTCGAAGACCAAGAAGCAGCAGGGAGACTTCCCTGTGTGTCCTTCCAGGGAACTCAGCAGAGCTCCCACATCTTATGTTGGCTGAGAAATTGCCCCATTCACTTGACCTGGTCTCTCTGTAGTTTCTGTTCCCTTCCTGCATGTAAATATTGACACGCTGCAGCTTCAGTTGTAACCCTGATGTTTCCAGAACAAACAGAAAAACAAAGCACTGGTCGGGACGTTTGTTGCCTGCAATAACTTTCCCAGCTCTCTCCTTTGTGCTTCAGGGCTGTGTTTCCAAGGCCTGAGGTTCAAGTGTGGGTGGATGTTCAAAGCAAGGGATCCATCCTGCAATTCCATGGTACGTACTGGATGTTTGGGATAATTTGGTGGGTGTTGAGCTGTACCTTCGTGGATGTCCTCACTGGTTTGGGGCTAGGCAGTAGGTTGGAGTGATGAAAACCACCCTGCTTCCCACACCCTGCAACCCACCCTGTGGGGTTTTGTGGGAATTCAGGGAAAAATATAATGATTTTAGTCCTTCTGTTCCACGAGAAACAATCATGGAGGCAATTTGGATGCACAGTGGGATGAAACTCACAGCTAAAACATGTCTTTCAACTCCTATTTAGAGCACACATGCTGGTTAGGTGCTCAAAGGAGACGTTTTCCCAGGAATTTTTCCCTGGGCTCAGCATCTGTATGAAACTCCATTTAAAAAAACCCAAATCATCATTATTCCTTCCCCGCCATCAAGGGAAAAAGGAGCTGCCTGGCATCACCTTGCAGTGCTTGCCGCTTCCTTTGGCTCTCCACACTGGAGACTGGCCTGGATAAACCCCATTCCCAAAAGTTTGCAGCTGGAAATTAAAACGTTTGCTCAACAACCCAGTCCCCAAAGAATTCTGCTGTGGTTTATTTTATTTCATTTTGTTTTATTTCTGCACAGAGCCTCCACGAGGTGACACAATCATTTAGGTTGGAAAAGAGCTCTGGCATCGAGTCCAACCTGTGCCCAATCCCCGCCTTGTCACCCAGCCCAGAGCACTGAGTGCCACATCCAGTCATTCCTTGGACACCTCCAGGGATGGGGACTCCACCACCTCCCTGGGCAGACCCTTCCAATGTTTAATCACCCTTTTTGTGAAGAAATTCCTCCTAATCACGGAATCACAGAATATTTAGGGTTGGATGGGTTATCTGGACAGCTTCCAGTTCAACATCCCTTGCCAAGGCAGGGTCACCTGGAGCAGGTGACAAAGGAACACATCCAGGAGGGTTTGGAATGTCTCCAGAGGAGGAGACTCCACACCCTCCCCGGGCAGCTGTTCTACCTACACCTCATGGAAAGTTGTTATTTCTCATATTAGGTGGAACTTCTTGTGTTTTATTTATGGCCACTGCTGCTCGTCCTGTCACTGGGCACCGCTGAAACGAATCCGGGACCATCCCCTTGTCCAACCCGACCTGACCCGGGCGCCGCTGGAGGCTGTGACCCTCCCATGTCCCCCCTCCCCTGAGGGGGGGCCATTTTGTGTGAGGGGAGGGGGCCATTTTGTGGGCTCCACTTTCTCCTCGGGGCAGGAGGAAATCGGGTCGTGTTCAGGCGTGTCCGGGCAGTGCGGCAGGTGACAAACGATGTGTGGGGCCGCATTAAACCCTCTCCCGGACCCTGCGGGGCTCATAACGCCGGGTCGGGGCAGTCGCAGCGCTCCCTCAGCGCTCCCTCAGCGCGGCCGGTCTGTGGCCGCCATGAGTCCTCCGGGCCGGCAGAGGGCGCCGTCTCCCTCGCCCGGAGCGCCCGGCGCGGGGTTGTGAGCGGCCATCCCGGGTTATCCCGGGTTATCCCGGGCCCATCCCGGGGCTATCCCGGCCCCGCCGCAATGGGGAAGAAGGGGAAGCGCGACAAGAAAGGGAAAGGCGCTGAGAAGACGGCGGCGAAGATGGAGAAGAAGGTGTCCCGCCGGGCCAAGAAGGAGGAGGTGAGGGCGGGACCCCCGTGCCCCCCGGCGCTGCGGCCGCTGTGGGGGACGGGGAGGTCGCGGGAGCGGGTTGGAAGCAAAGGAGCGAATCCAGAAGGAACCTGGGCTGTCCAGGGAAACTGTGGATCGTAGAATATATGAGCTGGAAGGGACCCTTTGGGATCATCCAGTCCGACTCCCGGCCCTGCACAGGACACGCCAGGGATCCCACCACGTGCCGAGAGCGTTGTCCAAACCCTCCTTGAGCTTGAACTTCCAGGGATGCCCCATCTGTGGAAGTGTCCAAGACCAGTTTGGATAGTGTTGGAGCCACCTGGTGCGGTGGAAGGTGTGCCTACCCATGGCGGGGGGTGGAACTGTGTGATCTCCAAGGTCTCTTCCAACCCAAACCATTCTGTGATTCTCTAAGTGGCTGTAAATTAAATCCCTTGTATGTGACAGCAGGAGGAGGAGAAAATGCGCTTTAGGGGTCCTTCTTGCTTTCCATCCACCCCATCCTTTTCTCCTGGTATTAAAATCAAATTAAATCTTCTGTTTCTCTCACTCCTGGAGTCGGGGCTTGTATTTAAGCCTCAAAACACCCACCTTGCTGTGGTCAAACCTGGGTCTTACCAGCATACTGCAAAGTTTAAGGACGTGGGAAGTGCCACTGTAGGTGTGTACTGGCTGCAGGGAGAGCTGATGCCATGCTGCAGAGGCAAAATTCCCAGATTTCGGAAATGTCTGGTTGGACCACGCCTTCCAAATGATGAACTGAAGGGAGGTGATGAGCAGTGGGGCTGTGGGAGAGTCCATGGATCAGAACCTCCCTCCTGCTGCATTCCAGCTTCTGCCCTCGAACTCGGTGTATCTGCAGTTTGGGAGGCAGATCTTATTTTCAGTTTGGTGAAGTTGAAAGAGTATAAAGATAAGTGAGGTTTCTTTGGATACAAAAGAATTTCCAGTCCATTTTTTTTTAAAAAAAGGGGAAATCATGAGTGTGAGTGATGGTTTCCTGTGGGGTGCAGGTGTCTCTGTGCACCTCAAGTAACTCACGTCTCTTTTTATTTCCAGGAGGATCTTGAAGCTCTGATAGCAGAATTCCAGAGTTTAGATGCTAAAAAGACCCAAGTTATTGAGTCATCCTGCCCACCCCCCTCACCCAGGTAAGAGGTTGTGTGAGGCTCTGGCTGTCACTTGTAGAGCAGTTGAATCCCTGGTTAAATGAGGGACTAAAAGTTTTTTTTTTTTTTTTGGCCTTAAATTCACTTTTTAAACATCAGCACAAAGGAGGCAAAGCAGGGTTATATTACAGGACTTTGAGGAAAAATAGAAGTGAAGGGGAAGTTTTGCAAGGCACTTCAGGGGCAAAAAGATGAGATAAAAGACACTTTATCAGTGGGGGTTCACAGACTTGGGGTGTGTAGGAGAGCAGTGACAGTGGCAACTGCTGAATAATGACGCAGAAAACTTGAGAGAACACAGCCCAGTTCTGCCCCCACTTCTGTGCCCTCATAAAACTCATTTTTGTTCCTGACACACCAGCATTAAAATTCAGGAGCTCACGTCAGAAGGCGAGTTAAATGACAGTGTAACGTGTGCTCCTAAAATAGGAGAAGGTTTCAGACAGTGGCCAATTCATCTTGCTGCAAGTTTTGAAGAAGTTAATTTCTTTGGGGAAGTTTTTAGCCCTGGGGTGAATATCACAGCCAAGTCATTTGGCAGATGATGGAGAGACCTTTGTGGCTGCGGGGAAGAGGTGCTGGTGGCAGCAGAGTTGAAGGTTCCAAGGTTCACAGTTTTACAGGACTTACACATCTGTTTTGTCCTTCCCTCTTTTCTTTGCAGGCTGAACGGTTCCCTCTCTGCTCACCCTGAGAGAGACGAGTTGATCCTTTTTGGAGGTGAATATTTCAATGGCCAAAAAGTAACGTATACTTCCATTTTTTTCCTTCTTTATTCTACCCCCTCCCCACCTTTTACTGTAATTTGCACGAGTCTCATTTGAAGGGAAATTTGAGGCAGGAGTCATAAAATATGGATTTGTCCCTGAATGAGAGCAAAATAGCCTTTTAATTCTGCCGTGGCTCTGTCTCATGCCTGGGCTGTTGGCAGGAAGGAGACACGCTGGAACCCATTAAGGAGTCAGAGTGATTGTCTCAGCATCAATATTTCAGGGCTTCATAATTTCTCCAGACTTAATTGTAGCCATATCTGCCCCTCATTTGTGATAACTGGTGAAGAATCTCTTCTCTTTCACTTCTCAAAACAAGATAATTCTGCACCTTTGCTGCTGGCAAGGCAGTACCTGCCTTGGAGGTGGGAGCAGTTGCAAATATTTGCACGTGGCCACTCTTGTTCCTGAATTTCTGCAAGTTGCAAGTGTTTATTGTGCTCCTGGAGACAAACTGGTGTGGAAAACTCCAGCCTGACAGTGACTTTTGGCTGCCTCAGGATCACCCGGTGTGATGTGCTAAACTAATTCTGCTTCCTCCACTACTCGAAGCTGTTCCTGGCCCTGGATTTAAACAACTTTAACCTGAATATCTCTGTTAAGCTCCAGCTTAAGTCCTCATATCTCAAGCTGTCACCAAGGGTTTGGGAAAGAACATTCCAGTCCGGTGTGTTAGTCTGGAACATCTGGTGGAGGGGGTGGTTGTCCTCCTTTCCTGCCCAATGTGCTTTGCAATTTTCACCCCAGACTCACAGATAACCCCGTGCAGGCTGAGCTGAGGTGGTGTTTTCTCTCCCTGTCCCACAGACGTACCTGTACAACGACCTCTACATTTACAACATCAGGAAGAACAGCTGGTCCAAACTGGAGATCCCCAACCCCCCACCACGGCGATGTGCTCACCAGGTAAAGCTCTGGGTGCCAGAGCAGCAGTTGGAATTGTTCTAAAGCTGTGCTGAAGGTGATTGGGAATAGGTTTTTGATTTTTTTTTTCTTCCTGAGGGTTTCTTCATTCTTGTTCTAATGGGCTGCCAGTGGTGTCACTTCATCTGCTCTGCTGAGGGGCCCTGTACAAGCTTGTCTAAGGTGCTTGTGCTCTCTGATCACATTCAGTGTGGAGTGAAGCTTTGGGGGACCAGCTCAGCCTCCATAATCCTAGGGGGGCACTGAATTAATAAGATAGAATTTGACCAAAAAGCCATAAATGAATGGCAGAGTTGCTGTGAATGATTATTTCCTTAAAGCCCACAGGCCAACTTCCATGAGCATTACAGATACTACCACTCCTGCTGGCAGGTAGAATTTGGGCTCTTTTCCACCTCTGGATATTCAGGTCACTGAACTGTGATGATTGTGATGATGAAAATTTTAGGTTTATTTACTTTATGTGAACACCTGGACATTAGAAACTGGACCAAAGACTTGTATTTTTTGCAGGTCTTTGGCCCTCCCCAGCTGATAGATTATTTTAGATTATCCAGCAAGTGCCTGGGTGACTGTTGCCTTCCAAAAGCTGCTGTACAGGATGTGAATGTCATTTTTCTCCCCATGGCCAAAGCTCTTTAGAGCTCCCTGGTAAGATCCAACACCCCAATCAGGGTTCATATACCCTTGCTATGCTGCTCCTAAGTCCCAGTTTGCTCTGAGCTGTGTGTCCTTTCTTCAGTTGAAAGATTCTGACTTGATCTTTGGGTTACTTTGTGATAAGATAGAACTTGATTTCAGATGCAGAATTCCAGTAGCCAGCAGGTGGCTGTCGAGCAGCTGAATCGAAACTGAGCAGATCAGGAGCTGCAGCTGGATTACAACAACAATAAAAGGAGAAACCATCCGAGCAGTCTTGCTTCAGCGGTGTTTTCTGTCTGATAATTAATTATAGTTGCACAGGAGACAGTTCAGCCTCATTAGCTGACTGGTTTGTTGTCTTCCTCGTGGCTTCATTTTTAATGCACATTCTGCATTAGCTCAGAGGTGAACAGAAGTGTGGCTGTGGGTGTCGTGTACATGTTTTGTTTGTCATCTCTGGTCTCTGACACACAGTGCTCTAGGTTACATTGGCTTCATCGCAGCTGTTCAACAGGAAGAAATTTAGGAAAAAATTCTTCCCTGTGAGGGTGGTGAGGACCTGGCACAGGTTGTCCAGAGAAGCTGTGGCTGCCCCATCTGTGGAAGTGTCCAAGGCTGGGTTGGACAGGGCTTGGAGCAACCTGGGAGAGTGGAAGGTGTCCCTGCCCATGACAGGGAGGTTTGAATAAGATGAACTTTAAGTTCCTTCCCACCCCAAATCAGTTAAGGATTTTATGAACAGAGCTGAGGTGAGAATAGCTATGGATGGATGTTGTCACTTGTTCAAGGAAAAGGTTTGGTTGTGGGATGAATTCCAAGCCAGCTCTTGAAAAGGTCACCCACAAGTATGAACAGGCTGTTGGATGTACCTTCCCTTAAGTTTTAAGCACCTGGTACCCATGAAAACCAGGCATTCATCCCCTTTGTTTGGATAACTTCATGTTCCCACAAATCCTTCCTGAAAGCACACACTGGATTTTCTCCTGTGTTTTATCCTTGCATGTATAGGCTGGTTTATGTCAGGGCATGGCCATGTGTGATGCTAAAAATCTTGTTTGCTGGGAGAGAGAGGGAACGAAGGCCTAGTGAGTAAAGAGATTATCCCAGTGTTGATCTGTGATGGGTACCCTGGAAAAAACACACATAGGAGATGTTTACAGTGTAAATAAACACACAGTTCCCACTCAAGGAAGAAATCTGACAGCCACTTAATTTCTTTTTTGGGATTCCTTCCTTCTTCCTTAGTCCTTAACAGATAATTTTAATGAAGCAGAGTCTTGCTCTCCTTCCTGCTTTTAACTGGCAGTTTGCATCCCAGAGGTGTTTTGGTGCTGCTCTGTGCAAAAAAACTACAAACCCCCTCTGATACTCTCCTCCCTCCCTCTACTGCCCCAATCAAAGCAGTAACAGTCTTGTCCAAATGCTGCACATTTCCTCCTGTGCTTTGAGGTTTTTTCGGTTGGTTGGTTGTTTTTGAACAATTATTGTTAAACTAATCCCACGATGCTTCCTTGGAAACTTTGAACTTGCAGAAGTGATGCCAGGAGGTGGGAAGAGCCCAGCTCCTTGGCCAGCTTTCCTTTCCTATAGGGAAGGTTTGCTAAACAACAAGTAACTTGGATTTTAAATTCTCCTTCCTCCAGCCCCAGTGAGCTGCTGTTGTCCAGCAAGGCAGCTGATTAAAACTGATAAAGTTCTCCTATGTCTGGTTCCTGAAGCCTTGTCTGATCCAGCTTTTCCTTCCCCTGGCAGGCGGCCGTGGTGCCCACGGCTGGGGGGCAGCTGTGGATTTTTGGAGGGGAGTTTGCATCTCCCAACGGGGAGCAGTTCTATCACTACAAGGATCTCTGGGTCCTGCACTTGGCTACCAAGACCTGGGAGCAGATCAAGTAAGTACTGGGCCCTCTTGTCTAGACTTTTGCCAGGAAAGGTTGGACCAGATGATCCTTGAGGTCCCTTCCAGCCTGATGTTCAGTGACTCTTCGATATTGTCCTCCCAACCTTGGTGGTGTAATGTCTGACTTCAGAATAGTTCTTGTTGCTTCATCTTCCTGGGCTGTACAAAACCAGTGCAAGGATCTCCCAGTTTTAAAATGCCTTGAGAAAACAGTTTGTGTCTCTCCACAGAGCCAGCTTTCCTCCTGATAACTGGCCTTTGCTGCCTCGAGATTCCTTGGGATAAACAAGCCATTAATTCAGACCTGTCAAAAGTGAAGAGGTGCCAGAAGTAGTTTTTGACAGGAGTGAAGGTGTAAATACCTTCGGTGGAACTGTCCTGAAGTCCCCTGCTAATGTTTCCTCAACCTTTGGCTTCTCACTTTTACTGCTCATGTTTATATTTGCATTAAAGGAGTTCTGGTGTACCGTCCAGAGAACTGAGGCACGACATGTGACTTTGGTTCTGACTTGGGCATTGACTTCCTCCTGGACTTGGGGATTGTCTTGACTGTGGCATCAATAAGAGCACAGTTTTATCTGTGCAGCTGGTATTTGAGATGCACTGGGGAAAGCAGCAGGTTTTGATCACTTGCTTATCTGCTGTTTGACCTGTTGAACTCCTACTTAAAAACTCCATGTCCTTCCTTCAGGTAGGAAACCCTAAATCTGCCCAGGTTGTCACTTTTCCCCCAATTTACAGAGTGTGCTGTTGTCTGTGTCTCCTCTTGCACAGTAATTGAGGGTAGTTTAGGATGAGCTGTGCAGAGATGGATACCCTGGCTCTGCCTTGGCACTGCCCGAGGCCACACACTGAGTCACTGTGCCTGTCTTACCTTTTTCCCTCTCCCTGCAAAATGGGAGCATTGATCCTGCCTGACAAGGGGCACTGTGTTAATTCCCTGCCAGTCTCATGTGAGAGGAAGTGATGCTCCCCATCCATGCTGCGAGAAAGGTTTGATTTTTCAACCAAACCCTTGATTGGAAAATCCTCACTAGAGAGCAGTGGTGACATCCAGCTGCAAGGAGAGCGAGGGCTGGAGATGGACTGGGTTTTGTGAGCCATTGGAGAGTAACTCACCCTGCTGGAGCACAGCTCTGGAGCTCAGGATGGAGTCCCCATGTCCTGGGAGCTGCAGGATGCCCTCAGCATTCTCAGGCCCTGGTGGACTAAACCCAGGAGATTTTGTTGTGTTGGGCTCTTTCAGCTGGTGAGGACAGAGCCATGTGGACTAAGTGAGCTCCCAATCCCACCTTGGAGCAAATTGGAGGCACCACACCCTTTGAGCCTCCCAGAGCTGCCCTTCATCCCAGGTACTGTCACATGTCCCCTTGGCTGCCACACCACGGTGGGAGGAGGCCTTTGCAGACATTGATGCCTCATTGTTTCCTAGTAGACAAAAGATGGACATTTTTTTAAGTGAGCATCATAAATTACATGGGTGGAAGTGCCCTGGGGAGATGATCTTCTCTCTCTCCCTGCCCCATGCAGGATCTGCTCCGTTTGAGCTTCCTGACGTATTTGGGTGGACGTCTCTTTCTCAACCCTGCTGGAATTTTGGGAACGCCCGTACCCCAGTCCCAGGGTTGGAATCAAACAAGGCACATCTCCCCATCCGTGGGCAGAGCTCCAGGAGCTGCATTAATGAGGCAGCTGGTAGAGGAGCCTGAGAGGGGATGGCTTTGTTTTAATCCTAACCTGGCTGAGCGTGAAAATCAGCTCTCTGCTGCCTCTTTGCTTTTCCATATGGCATCTTGATTACAGTCTGCTTGGGAAGGAGAAGGGGAAAGGGCAGACATGACTTTGAGTTGTTAAAGGGATTTTTTTCCCCCATTTCCTTTAAAACTATGATCATAACGTGTGCTGCATTTCACTTCCTTCAGCATTTTGCTTTTCTTGCTGCTGTTGTTTTCCAGAGAGGTTTCTCGTGTGTGTCTGAAGTCAAGCACTTAACTTATTTTGGATTGCCATTAACCTGGGATAAGTGGTGACAGTGAGGGTCAGCTTTGGGGATAGTGGTGTTGGGAGAGTGAACACATTTGGGAACATAAATGGAAGGGGCAGCTTGTGTAGGTTTGGTGGATCATGGTGGGGAACCATCCCTGGTACAACAAGCCTTCACACAGCAGACCATAATTCCATGTATCCAATGTGGTGGCAGTGTTACCTGACATTTGGGATACAGGCTTGTATTAAGTAAACTTAGTTGGTTTGGAAGATGTCATTTTAGTGCAAATAACGGAGTAACAATTAATTATTCATTAAGAAATGTCTGGGCAAGAGAGACAAGGTTTCCGTTCCTGTTCTCCTGGGAAGGGTCACGTGTGCCCTGGTTCAGGTGGGTTTGATGTGTGGGTTTGTTGGATTGAATAGCCAAGATGACCCCTGTGGGATCTAAACTTGCAGTTCTAGGAAATCTAGTTATTCCAGCCCCACAGTTTAGATTTCAGACAGTTATGTTCTCCTTCCTGGCCTACAGTTCCTGCCACGGAACATCTTGGTGCCGGGAGAGAGGCTTGGCTGTGAAACCTTCATGAAGAGAAAACCTTGAATAACTGTGAAAAACATCCCTGTGCTGTGTCTGCTGGGGAAGTGGAGCTCCATTTTCTCCTAGCACAGAGCACAGTGGTGTCAGGCTGCTTGTCAGAGTTAAAAGTTGCTATATTTAGCAAGATGGAGCTGTATTTCCTTGCATTTTGCATGCACAGAGATGATCCAAACACAACAAATCCCAGCCCGTTAGAAGCCGTGCCAACAACTGACTTTGACTTAGTGGAGCCACCTTATCTTGTGTGTGATGCTGGAGGTTCCCTCAGTCCATGAACTGTTTGTTACTCTGCCTTAGAGCAGCAATATTTTAACCTAATTGCCTCATTCCTTCCTAGAGAGAACATCCTCACTCAGCGTGGCCCAGAGAGGAGGAGACAGGGAGCATCACTGGGCTTGGGAACTGGCAGATCCCTCCTCTGGAATTCTCTGCCTTGATTCTGAGCCCGTGCAGCTCCCTTCCTTCTAATTCTGGAATGTTAATGATCCTTCCTGTGGCAGTTCGGTGAGATGTGGTGCTATAAATATCCCAGGGTAGCGTTTCACTGGTGTATGTTTAATGGTGTTTGCAGAGAGAACTGGAGCAGTCACTGCAGAGCAGGAGCACTTTCAGCACAGGTTTGTGGCTGATTGACGCCTCTTCTTGCTCTCCTGCTCTCACCAGAAAGATCAGGCCCTACCACATCAGGCAGAAAAGGGTATTTTGATGTAAATCAAGTAGATGATCAACCCAGAAGCCTTGTGAGCTTTTTCTTTGGTAGATCAGGGTGTGCAACTGTTGATTGACTTCCCAAAGGATTTAAATTGAGGATTTTGTGCCTTGTGACGCTTGTGTGTTCCCTTCTGTCCTTCCTACCTGAGTGTGCAAACACAGTGTACACACTGACCCCAGTGCAATCACAAGTGTCAACACTCAACACAAATCCTGAGCTGCAGCTTCCTCGAGCACTGGAGGATGAAAGTGCTTTGTCCTGGAGTGCCCCTTTGATGGGACGTTCTCTGCAACATCCCTTTTATTAGTATTGAACATTTTTAAGATTCACCTGAGCATCCTTTGGATGAAGGAATGAATGGGAACGTAACTCGTGCAGTTCTGTAGCCACTGGGACATGGCATTCTGGAATCTGGAGGCTTAATTCAGTTTTTGGTACGTTACTATAAACCCCAGAGTAACTCCACATGCAAAAGCAAATTCCTCATGGAGCAGTTCTGATCAGACTCATGCTCTACATGTGTAGAGCCAGCCCTTATCCAGACTTTTAATCTATTTTTAAAAAAATCTGGAGAATTTACAGCTCCCTCCTACACGTCTGCTTTCCAGTGTCAACCCCATGAAGTAGAGCATTAATCATAAAGCCTGGGAAACCATTTCCAAAATGCTTGTTTTGGACCATGAGGGATGATACAGGTAAAAGGGGACAGTTTGCAATTGGACAAGTCTTGGAGCTTGCAGGAAGGTCCTGGAGTTGCCATGAGGTCCTGCCTGACTGTTTGTCTGTGACTTTGAGTTAATTGTACTTCTGTGGCAACTTATTTATTAAAACACACACATCAATGAACAAACCTTTTATTGTTCAGAATTGATTTTTAACTTGGAGGAAACCTGCCTGAGAAATATGGCACAAGATACTTCTCTGAGAACAGGATTTTATTGTTCATGTTGGTTTTGAATTCCTTCTCTCCTTAAAAGAAAAATAGATTGTTTAAAAGGTGTCATCCTTCGGAATAATAATGTGGGAGCTTTGTTACAGAAAGAGAAAATAATGATTTCAGGTCTTGATGAAATTAATTCTAGAGGTGCTGTTCTGCAGGGGGGTATTTAAAAACTCAATAAATGCCTGGAAAACCCAACTCTTTGTTAGAATAAAGACTCCAAGCAATCAATATTAATTCAGTCTTCCCCAAATGCTGCTGTTCTGCTTGGAGTTTCTCATTATGACTGGTGTGAGGTTGTCATTTTCGATGGGGAATAAGGGCCCTCATTTTCTCTCTCCCCAGAAATCCATCACCACAATTCCCAGCTCCCTGCTGCCACTTCAAGAGTGGCAGGAGGGCTGTGGCTTTAGATTTTGTAGCTTTTTTCATCTTCTTTATTTAGGCCCTGATTCTGCAATCACTTAACACACGTTAATGCTGCCTGTTTGGGAAGTCTTGCTGGGTTCAGTGGTGGCAACTGCGTGGACTTGGGAGACTCCTCAGGGAGTGAAAATGGGATGGATTAATCCATGGGGGCAGAAAACAGATAGCAAACCCATGTTTTCCCTGCAGATTGGCCCAAAGTTGCCTTTGTTTTGCAAGTTCCTGAAGTAGTTTTTGCTCTCTCTCAGAAGGTGCTCAGGCTGTGGGTGAACATGAAGGAAGGTGCATCCTCGTTCCCCTCAGGAATGGCATGTCCAGCTTCCTGGGAGCCTTTGGATGTGACAGATGGGGGTGTTGCATGTTTCTGGAGATGGAAGCAGCACATTTAACTGAAAGGTCAGGAAGGCTTGAAAGAGGAGAACAGTGATGTGTGGCTGCTTTTTAGTGTGTGGGATTATAGAATGAATCATAAAATCATGGGATGGTTTGGGTTGGAAGGGACCTTAAAGATCATCCAGTTCCACCCCCTGCTATGGACAGGGACACCTTCCACTATCCCAGGTTGTTCCAAGCCCTGTCCAACCTGTCCTTGGACACTTCCAGGGATGGGGCAGCCACAGCTTCTCTGGGCAACCTGTGCCAGGGCCTTTCCACCCTCATAGGGAATTATTCCTTCCCAATGTCCAGTCTAACCCTACTCTCCCTCAGTAGGATAAGATAATAACAATGACTTGTTTTGCTGCAATGCCTTTGTTCTTGAGGAAATCTGAGTGATTTATAAAATCTTTTCACTAGTTTGGTGTTACATCCCAAGTGCAGGTGAATGAGTGAAGGTGTTATGGGAACGTGATTGCCTGAGATATTGAAGAAAGGTGGATGTCAGAGCCAGTCTCTGGCTTTTGGTACTTGGAGAAAACATCTCTTGTTTGGAGTGTCTTTCTTGCAGTTGTGCAAGTTGACTGTTATTCATTAAACTCTCCTGAAAAATTAGCTCCTGACTCACAGCAGAAGAGACTTCTAGACTTTAGGTACTGTTAGGGACTTATCTAGGAATAAAATTGCCTGTGTTGCAAATCCCAAGAGTTCCTGGAAGAGCACGCACACTGTTCTGGGGAAAAACAGTTCCTCATGGTTTCCCATTCCAGGAGAAGCTGAACTCAACCAGCTCAGCTGCCAGTTACTCCAATAAAAATGGGCTGATTCACTAACAGGAATTTTACTGACAAATGGAATTTCTTTGTGTTTCAGGGCATCAGGAGGCCCCTCTGGGCGAAGTGGACATCGAATGGTTGCATGCAAAAGGCAGCTGATTGTCTTTGGGGGCTTCCACGAGAGTGCCAGGTGGGTCACTGGGATGGCTGAAGCTCAGTAGAGCCCTTTCAGCCTGTGAATCTTGTCAGAGCCTTGTCTTCTAGAAACATCTTCTCCAGTAGGCTCTCACACACCCTGTGAGATCACAGCTACACTGTCATGGGGACTGTGAAGAGGCTGAAGTGATACTTTCTCCTGTCCTAAGTGGTGACCATTACAGAAAGCTGTGCTGTGCCCTTTGCTCTCCCCAGGGATTACATCTATTACAATGATGTGTATGCCTTCAACCTGGACTCCTTCACCTGGAGCAAGCTGGCTCCAGCAGGGATTGGGCCTGCTCCAAGATCCGGGTGTCAAATGACTGCCAGTCCTGAGGGCAACGTAATCATCTATGGAGGCTACTCCAAACAGGTAGGGGAGACTTTGGGGTAAGTCAGAGCATTCATCCACAGCCTGAGAACCAGAAGAGGCACCTTGTCTTCTCATTGTGCCTTCATGCAGCTCTATGCTGACTGAGGGGCTAATCTTGGTCAAAATTAATTTTTACTTTCCCTGCTGTTCTAATCCAGTGTGAGGAGCTGACATAACAGAGGTGAGAATGAGCAACGGTGGTGGCTGCTGCCAGCTTCAAACATTCTCAGGTAGTACTCATTTGTGTTCCAGCACTGGCAGGTTAAAAGCAGCAGTTGCCAGGAGACTTGTGCTTTCTTCCATCAGTGAGAGGTGAGCAAGCAGCACTAGTTTGCCAACTCAGTAAGCCCGAGAAGACTTTTGATGAGCACCACCCTCCCTTTGCTCCGCTCCTTGCCCTGTTAATCACGGTAATTTACACCGGATAGCCCTTCAGCCACATAACCAAGGATCCCTGTCTCCGTGCTGGGCAGCAGGAAGTAAATATTTCATTGAGCAAAAGGCTCCTGCAAAAGCTTTTCATGTTGCAAGTGCAGACAGAAGCCCCGAATCCTGCTGCTCCCGTCTCCGTGGAACGGCAGCGCTTCCAGCAGCGCGTTGCTGGGGGAGGAGGACGCCTTGTTCTTCTGGTGGGAATAAATGAACAAAGGAGGAAAGCAGGGAAAGGGGAGAGAAGGGAGTCAGTCTGTCTGTATATTTAGAAGCGTTTGTGCCTCCTCAGGGCCTGTGCTTTGAGCTCTGTCTCATCAGATGTGCATTTGATTAAATGGCAGTAACAACACAGAGGCATTTTCTACCTGAAAGGGCTTTGTCCTGTTCCATTCTCTGTCCTGTTCCCTCACTCTTGAGGGTGGGAAGGAAGCGTGAGCCTACATGTTCTGCTGGATGTGGATCTCCTGGCTACTGAAAGCTGAATTTCAAGTGCTCACTGAGCCTCAGGGAAGTATAAAAATTGAGGTGTGTCTGCAGTTGTTCTGTTCCACTTCACAAGGGTGGGCTCTGTCCCACTGCTCTGGGTTGGTTTGGGCTCATACAAATGAAGTAGGAGGGATGGGGGGAGGCAAAGCTGCCCTCAGCTTTTGCAGGGCACTGGGCAAGGATAAGAGCTGGGGGAAGTTCCTCTGCAGCTTGGAGAACAGCTTTTAGATTAAAACAGCCATTCCTGTTAGGAATCTGCTTCCTTTGTAATATAGAGAGGTCACTGATGCTTCTCTCTGATGGGCCATTCCTGACAGACTCTGGTTTTGTAGCACAAACTGACCAAAGCACTGGACAGAATTTTCTCTACAGCTTTCTGGAGCTGCAAAGGCAACAAACCTTTAGCATGCTCTTGAAAATTAAATTCAGCAGGATATAGCCCCTCTAGGAGAGACACGATTTCATTAATGTGTGGCTGTTTAATTCTTGTTGTATCTTTGCTTATATTGTGGAGCTGAGTGTCTGGGTTTGCTTTAAAGTGGAGAAAGTGTGTTTGGCTTGTGTGTCTGCCTGGGGAACTCTTGGGAGAAATCAAAATTTAATTGGAGTTGGGCAGGTACAGGAGAAGACCTGTTCCTTGTCTCCAGCTGCAGAGGCAGATACTCCATTCAGGAGTGCTGTGAAGACATTTTGAGGCATATGAAGACATTTTTGCACATGCAGCCAGGCAGGTGTCCAAGCAAAGCACTGTTCACCACGTCATGCAGGAATTCTAATAAGAGGCAGGACGAAGTTGCTCGTGTGCTGTAAACCAGGGGCAGATTTATGTGGGGGCCTCCTGAGGCCAGAGCTGTTCCAGGCTTATATGTGGTAGGAATTGGTTTGGAGGGAAGAGGAGGGATAATCCTGATAGCTCTTGTGTTTTAATATGGACATAATGTGGGTGTCCCATTATGGAAGGTTGTGATGTGACAGGTCTGTGTCCTGTGACAGGTAGGGAGCTGGGAAGGCACAAACAAAGATTTGGGCTCTGCTTTGATTTTTTGGATGTGGAGAACTGAATGTGGAGAGTCTGTTTTCGGTAATGTCTGTCAGTCCAGGCCATGTTGCTGAATTCCCTTCATGTGACCTGAATAAGAAAGTCTTTTTCATGGCTGGGGAAACAGAGGCAGAAGAGATGAAGTGACTGGTCTCAGGCACTCCAGCACCAGAACCTCGATCCCAGCCATGCCTTTGCTGTGCCTGCCACTGGATTTTGCTGACCAGGTGGTGACAAACAGGGTGAAAAAGGAGCTTCACAACCCTGAGTGTGACTAACTTGAGATGTTGGTGCCTGATATTTTAAAATGCAGGATTCTTAGCACAGTGGTTCATCTGTTTCATCTTCAGCCTAGAGATGATAAAGGCAATTTCTATGATCTCCTACGGAAGGGGCTGCTGTGGGTGTTGTCGGCTCTGCTAAAACACACCTCAGGATTCCACCAGGAGCTCAGCCTTGCTCTCCTGCTGATCTGAAAGATGTCCTCTCCCATTTCTCGTGCTGGGGCTGGGGTTTGCTGCAGCAAGCTGCATTTTTGGCTGTGTGAGGCACCGAGCCCTCTCCATTGCTAGGCAACGTGAGCACAGCGAGCCTGACTGGCACCGAAGGGCTGGAGCTGATGCTGCTCCACCTTGCAGGTGCAGCCTCCAAGCCATGGGTGTGCAAGGCTTTGGGATGCCAATGATGACCAGCATGTGGGAATTTTTTGTTATTGTTTTGGGGTGGTTTGGTGTTTTTTTTTAGTGGCAGGCATTGCAAAGCTGAAGTGGGTTCTGCTGGTAGATTGCTTGTGGCAGGGCTGAAGTGTTTGCCTGAATTGCAAGGTCTGGTGGGACTGGTTCCCTCTGTAGCTCTGCCTGCTAAAGATTTCTGCTAATTGGGTGTATTTTACCACTGCTGAGCTCCTATGTTTAGCATGTTATACATGGAGAATCCTTATTCCACTTCTCGAGCTCTCTGTGTCTTGGTTTCCTTGCTGTCTTTTTAGCTGGATGTTTTTAGTTAATACCTGTAAAGCTCTTTTAACTTCCAACTGCACCTGTATGTGCAAGCAGTGGGCTGTGCATATCCAAACCAGTTTTGTACTGGAAAACAAACATCTGGAACTTCAAGGTGGGAAGGACAGTGGGGGAACAGGAGCCTCTGTGGCTGACAGGATTTGCTCGGGGCAGGGGGGTGTCCTGGGTGTTGTGAGGGGGTTGGTCTCTACAGCAGCTGGTGAAGTGTCTGCTTAGAGCCAGTGTGAGCTGAGGAAAACAGGCATCTCTTTGACAACAAATAACTAACTCCCACTCCACCTCATTGGGGTTTTCTGAGCCCAGGGAGCTTTGTCATGTTGCATACGCGGCGTGTTTACTACAGAGAGCTCTGTGGTGTTCAGGAGAAAAATAATGCACTTATTCCACACAGCTTGTATGATAGTGAAGCAGCTGCTCTCCCAGTGTTTATTCCCCTTCCTTTCATGTAGGCAGTGCCCATCCCACTGTGCTCCTCACCCTTGACCTGTGTGTGCCCTACACTTGGGAATGTGGGCTCTGTCCAGCACTTCAGGACAAACTGCAGCCAGCCTGGGACTGGGGAGGACAGAACCCCCACTGCTGTTGTCCTTGGCAGACAAGCACTCTGCAAGGTGTGAAACCTCTGCCCACCCATCCCTGACAGCTCTTAGCTCAGGTGAGCCTTGTAAGGGTGTTTAAAGTGAGGGACTGACTAAAGAGCTGCTGGATCTGAGCTGTCCACGGCCTGCAGTGACTTCTGCTCCTGGCCCGTGTGACAAACACCAGAGTGTGACTTGGCCAGAGCGTGGCACTTGCTCAGCACAGTGACTCACAGCCCTCTGAACTCGAAGTGCCACAATACCTGCTCTGCCAGGCTGTGAAGGGTATATTCCACACTTCAGCACCTTTCCTGGAGGGTGTTTCTGTCCCTTCCTACCCTGGCAGACCTCTCAAGGGTCTGTTCACACTCCCAGCCCCTCCAACCGTGTCTCCAGCACCAGAGCTCTTCCAGCCGTGCCTCAGAACCACTCACCTGTGCGAAAAATGCTTTGTTTTCCACAGCCAGTGGCTGTGGGAGTTTTCCATCACTGTTTAACCTCTTATTCAGAAAATGGGCCTTTCCCTGGTGCCTGTTCCTGCAGGTTTCTGTCCCTGTATGCCTGATGTCCTGTTGCTCAAGGACAGCAGGTAGAACAGCGGAGTTGTTGACTTTGTGGAAGTGGTTGCACAGAACTGGATCTCTCCAGGGGGGATATTCTGTCCTGAAGAGTGGTGTGTGTCTGTCACTTCACTCATTAGGTGTGTGTGGAGAGCAGCAGGACATGTAGCCCAGCCCCAAACTAAGAGATTTCCCAAGTCAGCCCTTCAGGCAGTCCCTGCTCCTTAAATGAACTGTAGCTTCTTTCTTGCTGCTCTGTGAGCACATTTCTCCTGTTCCTCCATCACTTCACCATCAGCCTTCCCTGAGGCTCCTCTGCATCATCCACATCACAGCGTTGTCATGCAGTGCCTCAAACACACTTTCCTCTCTTTTCCCTAAGAATTTAATGCCATTCCCAAGAACTGGATACCAGGCTGTGCAGCAACACCACAGCAGGCCCTGCAGTAACAAAATCCTGTCAGGTGCAAGGCACAGGCGTGGGGCAAGAACAGCCAGTGCAGTGCTCTTGTGTTCTCAGGTGCACTCTGCTGCTCATCTTCCTGAGGACTGGACCCTGGGATCCACTGCTGGATCCTGGAAGCAGCTACACAGCAATGCTGTCACCCCAGGGAGAAGGGAATTCCAAGGAAGTAGGAACTGTGCATGAAGGATGGGTGGATAATGGCATTACTGCAGTGGTGTGGCAGTGCTGCCTTCAGTGCTGCGTGTGGCTCTGAGTGCTGGGACACAGGGCTTACAGAGAGGAGGGAGGAAAATCCTAGAGGGCCTTGCAAGCCCTGTGGAAAGTTATCGCGTGCCACTTTGGGGAGTAGGATTCTGCTCTCTTTACAGCTGGAGAAGGCACAAGGTGCTCTTCTTGATATCCTTCTGTGGCAGAGTAAAAAGCAGGGCCTTGGGTGTCCTGTTTCCTTGGTGCTGCTCATCCTTCCTTCCTTTGTAATCAAACAGTTGGTTTTAATCCCCTGTGGCAATTTATTTCTCTTATCTGGGTGCCAAAATTCCTGCCCCTAAACTGCATCCCATAGTCTTCATAGGGCCCCAAGTGCCAGGTCTGCAGCCTGGAGAGCCCTTCCTGGCTGTCACATCAGAAGTTGTGGCTCATCACAGGAAGTTCCTGGTTTGAACCCCATGGGTGTGATGCTTCAGGGCCACAGCGTGGCCTCCTGGCTGGCTTCTCCTTGCCCAGTCCCAGTGTTTGCATTTTCAGTTGGACCTCCTATGATTTTTCCCTAAGCATTCCTGTGTTTGCCTTCCCTGCAGAGAATTAAGAAGGATGTTGACAAGGGCACCCTGCACACGGATATGTTCCTGCTGAAGGCTGAAGGAGTGGGTAAGGAGGAAGGTAAGCAGTGTGGGCTGTGCTGGAAGTGGTGCTGCAGGACTGGCAATGCAAATCCTCTCCCTTCCTTTGAATAACACACCAAAAAGCCCTGGCCCTGAACAGAATTTCCCTCTCAGTGAAAAGCTCTGCCCCAGTGTTTCCTCTGGGGGTCAACACAGGAGATGAGTTGATTTAAATGTTTTTTCTTTCCAGGAGTAGCTCAGTGCATTTGTGTTCTGACTGTAGCTTAAAATGAAGGGAAGGGTGAAGGGAACAGTACCTTCAGGAGCATGTAGGAATGATGTTCTCCTTGTGTGCTGGAGAAGGAAGATGGACCATCACACATGCAGAATTCTGAAGGGAAATGGGAATTGGTGCCTCTTGCTGCAGCAGTGGTTCTGTCCCCTTGCCACAGTCTGTTTTACAGCCTGGTAGGATGAGGCTGTGTCTGCTTTGCTGAGCGAAGCTTCCAGGGGAGCCAGAGGCTGGAAGGAGTCAGAGTTCTCAGCTCCAGGTGACTTGGTTCCAGAGCTGTGTAGTGTTTTACTCCAGCACAGTGAAACGCTGGGAATTGGAGCAGGGTGAGAACCTGGCAGAGCTCTGGAGGAAGGCTGGGATATTCTTTTTGTCAGACAATCACTTCTAGCTCACAGCTCCTGGAATACTCTGAGGTGGAGTGGAGGGTCTCCTGCCTCCTTGCATAAATGAGAAGCTCTGGCCTGCACCAGCAGCCTCAGGAAACACTACAAGGGATTTTTTTTTGGTTTGTATGTGGGAGGGAATTAAAACAACATTTCAAAATTCCTGCTTCTGGGACATTTTGATCACTCCTTTTCTGTTTCACAACAACAGAAAATCTTTGGGATTTCAGAATTTTCCCGGGGTGGGTTGGCCCTGGCTGGACTCCAGGTACCTTCCAAAGCTGCTCTATCCCTCCCCTCCCTGACTGGACAAGGGGGAGAGAACCAACAAAAGGCTTGTGGGTTGGGATGAGGGCAGGGAGAGATCACTCACACTCTTCCCATGGGTCCCTTCTGTGGGGTTACAATCCTTCAGGAACAGACTGCTTCAGAGCGGGTCAGTGGTTGTCCCCAGAAATGGGAATTCCATCGTTTTCCTTAGTATAGAGAGTATTTTGTCCTTGACTGAGGGAATGGGGCAATTTTCTTCGAGCTAAATGTCTAAAATGTTAAAATTGTGATTGATTTCTTCAATCCTGAGTGTCTGGAAGTGGGATTTGGGGAGGAGGGTTGGTCACAAACACTGTCTGGATTCCAGGCCCCGTTTGCATCATGTCCTGTTTATAGCTGTGTCTTGTTGAAATTGAGGTTCCTTTGGCAGCACAGGGCCTGGGCAGTGCATGTGCTTCTCCCAGCCTGCATTTTAGGGGATTTTCTCTGAAGTCAGAGTGGAAAGGATTGGAGCAAAAGCAGAGGGATAGAGCACAAGCCTTCTCCTGCTACTGAGCCCTTTTTTAGGGCATGGCTGGGGCTCCTTAGGATGAACTGTGCTTATTTTGGGGGTTCAGGCAGTGGTGCAGGTCGGGTAGATAAGGTGGACAGAACTGATGGAAGGTGGGTGGGCTCTGTGGGATAACCCAGGGAATTTTCCTGGGTGCTTGAAGGCTACATGTTATCAGGCCTTGTCTGAACTCCAAAGCCAAGAGGCTCCTTGCCCCAGAAAGCTCTGGAGATAGTTTTGAGAATGTCCAAAACGGGGCATTGATTTATTTTCTGGAATACTGAAGGGTCTTGGAGTACACAAATCACTCAGGATCCTCTTTTGCTGATGCTATATTTGCTTTTCTCCATTACCAGAGAAGTGGACGTGGAGTCGGCTCAACCCCTCCGGAGTGAAACCCCCTCCCAGGTCTGGATTCTCCGTGGCTCTTGGTCCCGGTAACCGCTCCCTCCTTTTTGGGGGGGTGCAGGATGAGGAGGACGAGGAGAGCCTTGAGGGGGACTTCTTCAATGACATCTATTTCTATGACATGGGGAAAAACCGCTGGTTCCCTGCACAGCTCAAGGTCTGTATATTCAGATCTGTTCAGTTCATTGTCCTTTGCACCTCTTGGAACTTTCACGGAAACATACTGTATTATAGGCTGGTTTGGGCTGGAAGGGACCCTAAAGCCCTTCCACCCCTTGCTGTGGGGAGGGACTCCACTCACTCAGGTTGCTCCAAACCCTGTGTCCAGCCTGGCCTTGGACACATCCAGGGTTGGAGCAACGAGCTTTCTCCCTTTAGAGGAAGCCTTTCTAGTAACTCCAGTTGTAAAAGAGTGGCTCAGGAGGCAATTCCCTTCCTCCAGGATTTAGGCTGTCTCTGCCTCGTTGTTGTGTAATGCAAAATGAAACCAAGCAGCTTGAAAACATATTTCTGGTGTTTTACTGGAGGATGTTTCCAGGTCAGACGTGCGAGTCTGAGATAGTGCAGTAAAAGCTACTGTGTAAAGATCTTGTTGGGATCAAAAACCCTCCCTCTTTTCCCCATTGTTGAGCTACCAGAAGAGATGAAATATTAACCTTGGCTCATAAGGGCTTCAGAACTGAGGCCCTCTGCCCAGCTGGGCTCTTTGATTGTGTTTGAACCACTCACAAGGGGCAAGTGAGGTGCAAACGACCTGCTTGAACTTCTTCTTCTCCCGCCTGTGTCTGGCTTTGTTCTCAAAATGGAGAAGTCAATCACGTAATAACAGGCAAACATCCACTCAGAGGTTTGCTTCTGCCTTCCAAAACTGCCTGTTTTCCAGCTCTTTCATACAGTACTCCCAAGACCTGGAGTGCTGCCTGGTAATGCACCGTAATTTAGCACCCAGCAATTGCTGTGATTTCAGGAAATCGTGGGTTACTCTATCTTGCTCCTCTCACAGAGCAGTGGCCTCTCAGTGTGTTTGTGGCACCTGAGAGCAGAAGAGCTGTTAGGAAGCAATTCCGTGCTATGGATTCTCCAGGATTTCCACTGCTCCTCGTTTTAGGCTGTTAGAAATTCATGCTGAAGTTGCACCTATCACCTGAGACTCAGAATTGTAATGAAAAATGACAGTTCTCCCCCTCCCTCCCAGCAGCATCTGTACTATTTATGTTAAAGTGCTCTTCGGTGCACACAGTTCACACCCAGTCTCCTTTGGTTCCTGTGAACAGGGACCAAAATCAGAGAAGAGGAAGCGGAGACGAGGCAAACAAGCCGAGTCAGAGGCTGCTGGAGATGAGGAGGAGGAGCAGAGACCTTCCCAGGGCCCCCTGGAGATCATCAAAGAGGTGATGGCAGAAGACGGGACTGTCATGACCATCAAGCAGGTGATCTCTGGACCTGCAGAAGAGAAGGAAAGGGCTGAATCTGAGGAGGAGGAGGAGGAGGAGGAAGGTGGAGCCCTGGGACAGCAGGTGGAGCCGTGCCCACGTTCCAACGCCATGGTGGCAGTGAAACACGGGGTCCTCTACGTGTACGGGGGGATGTTCGAGGTGGGCGACCGCCAGTTCACCCTCAGTGACCTGCACAGCATCGACCTGCACAAGATGGGGGAGTGGAAGGTGCTGGTGGAGATGGATCCAAGTAAGCTCATGGTGGGATCTGTCCCTTTGCCTTGAGTGTAGCAACACCACACCAGGGAAAAACCCAACGATGGAGCTTCCTCAAGGGGAGGGATGGGCCTTTGAGTAATGGTTTTTCCTAAACAGGAAGTGTGTGATAATGCCTTACCAGAAACCTGTCTGGTCCAGAGCTTTGCTGTCACTGGTCTGTCTGCTTTGGAAACTGAGACCTGTAAACAGTATCTTTGTTCACCGGTGGCATGTGCTGTCCTGGCAAGTCCTGGTGTGCCAGGCTTGTCCACTTGGCAGAGGACAGGGATGCTGTTGCCTGTCCTCACGTCTCAGGGCAGTGAGAGTCTTGGGTCCTTTGAAGCACATGGGCATTACCTGGGGCTATGTCTTCATACCTTAATTATCTCTAGGGTTATGTCTTTGTACCTTAATTATCTCTTTGTATTTCTCTACTGTTTCTCTTCTCATCAAAGAAGCCCAAGAGTGGCTGGAGGAGTCAGAGTCGGATGAAGGGGATGATGATGTGGAAGGTGCAGAGGGAGGAGAAGAGGAAGAGGAGAGCTCTGAAGAGGAGAGTGAAGATGATGAAGGTAATGGTCAAATGAATGCCTTCTCCATACTAATCTAAATAATCTACAATAATTAACTAATTTACAATGCCTGGTTCTGCTGCCAGCCTGGAAAGTCTCACTGACAGCCAGGTGAGTTTTCCAGCAAAAGCAAAACTTTCATAGTACACTCCTCTTGGGGTAGAAGAGAAATTTTATTGGTTACTGCTAGATTTTGAGGGTGTTACGTTTGGACACACAAGTGTTCTTGGCCTGGCTGTGACTTCTCCATGTGTCTCCCTCCCATTGCACCAGGAGAGGAGCAGCATCCAGCAGTGGAGCCCGGTGAGAATCCTGAGGAATACCTGTCCAGGACAGAGCAGTACTGGATCAAAGTGGCCCGCAGCCACATGGGCCCCGAGGCCAAGGAGAAGAAGGTGGTCAAGGTGGCTCATGCCATGGCAAAGACATTCCATGAGGATTCGGTCTAGACGGCAGTGAGGCTGTTCCAGGAGTGAACAAACGTGCTGGGAGCCATGGCCAGCCCTGCTAAACCCAGCCTGATGTCCAGAAGGCATCCTAGGACTTCAGCCTTTCCCTTCCCTGAGGGCCTCTGGGCTGAGCAGCCTTCTTGCTTAATGCTCTGGATATGTTGTTATTCCTGGGAAGGTTGTGGGAGGGTCTTGAGGAACAGGATTGCTGTCCAAGCACCTGTCCTGCTGAGGCTGGGCTATACAATACTGACTTCTTTATGTTCAAAAAAGTTGTTTTGAGTCTTTCAAGACAAACTGCACATCACTATGTTTACTGGTCCCAAATTTTGCACCCTGACTGGGGCCAGAACGTGTCTCCAAGGGTTTCTACAATAAACTTACTTGGCTACATCATCTTGGTTTTCTCAATTCATCCAGTCCCAACTTTATTCTACTTGTTTTTCTCCCCGTGTGGAAGAGATACACAGGTGCTGGTTGTAAGGTGCACCAGTAGCCCTGAGGTGTGTCTGCCTTGCCTGGAGAAACCTGGGAATCCTTTCCTACCTCCTCTGTATGAGAGCCTCTGTAACCCCTGATGCATGAACAGAATCCTCTTCCATTTTCCTGTCCTCTGGCCCAGGTTTTGCCTTTGCTTGGGGAATTTCCCAGTTCAGTTTCTCACATGTTGGTCCAGTTGTCCCACAAGTGAGCTCTTTATGACCAGTGAAATGTCCTACCTAGTGGAGTGTTGAGGACAGGAGGGAATGGGCTGACACTCCAGGGAATTGCTTTTCCCCACTCAGCCTCTCTCTCTTCCTCAAGGCATCACTCCCTTCCCAGCTGAGCAGTGCAGTGTCCACAGGGACAACAGATGGGATCCAAGTGTGTGCTGCATCAAACAAGGGATGACTTGAGGTGCCACCAGGACTGGCTGTCCTTGTGCAGGGAAATCCAGGTGCCAGGGGTATTGCACTGGCAGGGACATCACCGGGGAGCCAAATCCCAGGAGAGCAGGGCTGGGATCTGCCAGGATAATTAGAACAGAACGAGGATTAAACAGAGCAGGCTGCCAGAGGGATGGAATTGTCAAGGGAAAACCATGTTTGATAGGGAGGGACCTTCCCCACAAACTAACAGGTGAGAGGTGAAAACAAACCGTTTATTGATAACCTAGGAAAGGTGAAAACAAAGCAAACCCTTTATTGATGACCTGGGAGAGAATCCATCGTGCTCAGTCAGTCCCCCTGGGGGCCCTTGGTGGGTTTACCTTGGTCTCGTCGGCATTTGATCCTTCCTGTGTGATGAGTCCATGTCTTTGTGTGCAGAGTTTTGGGGAATCTGCCACTGAGTTGCACGTGCAGATTTTGTTTGAATTGTTATTTTTACTAATTTTTACTAATTTCGTTTTGTTTGAAAATTAGTAGCTTTAATATCACCCCAGCCCAGAGGTCAAGCCAGTCAGGGTAGAACACACTTCTTACCAGATGTACTTCACCATTGCTTCCCTTTGCAAATCCAGATATAGGCACTACAGGACTTTTTCCCTGGAGTTGAAGCTGGATTGCAGCAGTGCCAAGGATGAAGGATAGGTTTGTATAGGGAAAGATTCTCCCTCACCCTTCTCTGGTAGAGGGGAACTAGAGGCATCTGCTGGTAAATTTGCCTTGATCTCACCCTTCCTCCTGCAGTCTGGGTTCATTCGTGGTCTGGTTTGTATTGGCAAAACTTCCACTCTCTTGCTCCGGCAATACTGCTGGGTGGGTGGATTCAACCAGCCCTAAACATCCCAGAGCAGCTGTGGCTGCCCCATCCCTGGAAGTATCCGAGGCCAGGCTGGACAGGGCTTGGAGCAACCTGGGATAGTGGAAGGTGTCCCTGCCCGTGACAGGGGGTGGGACTGGATGAGCTTTAAGTTCCTTCCAACCCAAACCATCCTGTGGTTTTATGATCCTACAACTGATATAGCTCATGTAGGGGCTGTGCAAGGAGTTGATGTGTTTCCTTAAATCAGGAAACCCTGCCAAAATGTCCGGGTTCTGCAGGGCCCCAGTTCTGTGCAAACACCTCACCCACATGCCCCAAAGCTGCAGCACCGGCAGGAGATCCCAGCCAACTGAGCCTCTGCTCAGTTCCACCTTGGCACAAACCCTTGGAGCCAACCTCACCCTCTGACAGCTTCCAAAAATTCCTTTTCCCACCCTCCTTAACTTGGCAAAGCCCGTCAGGCTGTAATTAGTCCTTAGGTTTCAATTAAGACCTTCACCATCGATTCGACATCATTTCTCCTCTTGCCCCTCCCCTTGTGTTGCAGTCTGGATGGTTTTTTTCCCAGCAGCACTTCCCAGCTCCACACTTGGTAAATAGATGCTGCCACAGCTCAGTTTCTCTGGAAGATCAGGCCCTGGAGAGGCCCCGAATCTGGGTCTCGGGTACAGCAAACCAGACGCCAGATGGGCTGGTGAGAAGCTGACGTGGCAGGAGCAGGCAGAGGGTTTTTATCTTCATTCCCTTCCTTCCTTCTTGTCTTCCCCAGGGCTGCACTGACAGACCAGCCCATCCCTCACACAGGTGGGGTCTGGCTGAGGTCCTGAGTCTCCCTGGGGAGGGGCAGGTGCCCTTTTCCCAGTGGATCTGCTGTGACAGCAGGTGGGATGGTTCCCTGAGCCCCAGCCCCTCCTCGTGCTTCGGGTTCTGCTGTAGGAACATAAAAATTCCATTGCAGCCTAAAAAAATGATCTAAACCTCAAGTGTCCACGTGCATCTGCCAGCATGGACATAAAACAGCAGGTCTGGACAATTTCCATGGATTTATGTGCCCTGTTGATAGACATTTTAATGTGCCTCAGGTAGATCTGCAGGAACCAGGGCTCATAAGATGGGGAAATACACTGAATTACCTCTCTCTCTGGGCTACTTCTCAAGAATATTTCTGGCCTTGGGCAAATGTGAAAAGCCCAGGACTAAGACAAATTGCTCAGCTCCACAGGATTAAGTAAGGAATCATTATTTTTTAACCACGTGGTTTAGGAGCCAATTAATATTAGCCTTTGACTATCTTTCCTAACTGAGCTCACAGGAACAGAGAGATTGAAAATCCACATTGGATTTGTGCTGGTCCAGGGGCAAGAGCAGCAGTAACCAGTCAGTCACTAGTGGGAAAAACTAGTCAGAGAATCACTAGTATTTTTATTAGATTGATAATGAGGCATTTTTGTGCTGGTTTATATGTATCCAAATATCCTACTGCGTTTGCAGGGATCTGTTTAACCAGCTCATGATGGGACCTTTGTGTCATGTGCACTCGAATGCCAAAAAAAAAAACACCTTCCTGAAGAGTCTTTGCAAGGAGTAAAACCAGAATCACAAACCCCAGGGTGAGTTCCCAGCGCTGCAATCACGACGTGTCGTTGTTTGGCTCATTTCGGGTGTGCAGGGACCATTCAAGAGGGAAAAAATGATGACTAAAGGACCCAAAAGGGAAAACCAAAACAGCAACAAAAAAGGAAGAGGTGGGAAGATGATGGACAGTTACTGTGGAAATTTAAATTTCAAAGTTCTCCTTTCCCCTGTCCACCCATAGCCCTCTGCCAGGAAAGGGAAAGGAAGGAAAAGAGGAGGAAAAGCTGCGACAGGAGGGAATCAGACCATGTAAGGAAAAGAACTGAATTTAACTGGCACATGCTCTAATCCTTAGTTTATTTCTGGTTAAAAATATAGCAATCCAGTGCAGTGTAATAAGAAATCTGCTGAAAAGGTAGCAGAGAAACAGCTAAAACAGAAGCAAAGCAAAGCTGAGTCCACAAATCCGGGCTGTATCCAACAACTCTGGATGTGAATGTCCAGGAGGGATTTCCCCCTCCTTTCCCACCCCCCCAAATATCCACGTGAGGGTTTCCTCCCACCCTCGAGTGCTGCCACACTCGCACAGAGCTGCAGTGGGGAGAACTGAGGGTGGAATTTGGTCCCTGGACGTACCAAATCCCAAAGGAGCCACTGGAATTGTGCCAGGTGGTGGTGGAGCACCGGCAAAGCTGATCTCCACCCGTGGGGAGGGAACAGTCCCTTGGGAAAGCGAGGGGCCATCGGCCACTTCCGAGGAATGGAGCTGAGACCACGCTGTGATTGGGACCATGACAGCTCAGAACAGGGATA